>NC_092709.1:180109297-180409297 GCF_047496885.1 Scyliorhinus torazame
GCAGTTAACAGACAACCACATTGCTTTAGATTTGGAGTCACATGTAGGCCAGACCAGATAAGGAAGGTAGAATTCCTTCCACAAATGGCATTCGTGAACCAAATTGTTGTTTTTTTTACAACAACTCAATGACAGCTTCATGGTTACCATTACTGAGAATAATTTTATGTTCCAGGTTTATTATTTGAACAAGTGATGAGATTTGAACCCATGCCCCCAAAACAGTGGGTCTTGCGAATTACTCAGCCAGTGACATTACCATTCCACCACCAACTCCCCATAATAGATATCAGGTATTGGGAACTAATTATTGTTGTATCTTTAGACTTACCGTAGAAAAAAAATTGATTGTAGACACATGTGGTTCAAAGCAACATTAACAGAGGTTTGTTAATTAGATCTCCACTGTACAAAGGCTGGAACTAGACGAGATCGAAAAGCCCCAAAGCAGCCAATGATGTCACACATGTCATGTAACTCAGTCCTTAAAGACACATTCCTCACAACTACAATAACCCACAGATAAAACATTCCTCCCCATTTACTTCTCAGGCCCAACACAAATAAATACCTGGTATTTTAATAGTAATTTACACATATGCACAATTGCAGGCATCAAATTATTACATTGTAAAAACACAGCCAATAAGGTAGATGATCAGGTGGGTGGCCTGATACCAGAATTCTGACAGAATCCAGCGAGTTCTCCGGCATTCATAAATGAGCATGGCAAAGGAGAGGGATTCGCTTCGGGGCACCTCTCCGAGCGCCAGCAGATACAATTCCCGAGTCTCCGTTGGCGGGAGCACTCCAAAACGGAGAATCCAGCCCATTATCATGACTGAGCTATCTGACCAGCTGGTAAATGCAGATGTGATAATGCATCTGCATTGGCATGATTTTCAGATTGACGGTATTTGATCTCGTAGGAATGTGCAGATAGTATTAAAGACCATCAATGAAGTCTACTTGCAGCTACAGAAGGGATACCTTTTTATGGCCCAAAAGTAGCTGTTAAGAGGCTGGTTAAGAGGCCATCAGCAACATGAGGGGACGACCATACAGGTATTAGTGAAATTTCCGCAAACCAATTTTAATACACAGTTCCTCCTCCAACAGAGCGTCGTTAGATTCTACACTTGTTAAAGCACGAGGTGCAAAAGCTATTAGTCTTTTTCTGAAGTTATAATATGTGACAACACTGCTACAACAGTGATTGATATGTTTTTCACATTGTGGTGTCCATTGCCATGTATGTTTTGTGCAAAACAATCAACCAGATTCTCTGATCCTGAGACTAAGGGGGTGATTCTCCGAAATGGAGACCGGGGGCGAGATTCTCCGACCCCCCCGCCGGGTCGGAGAATCGCCGGGGGCTGGCGTGAATCCCACCCCCGCCGGTTGCTGAAGTCTCCGGCACCGGATATTCGGCAGGGGCGGGAATCGCGGCGCGCCGGTAGGCGGGCCCCCCCGCTCGATTCTCCGGCCCGGATGGGCCGAAGTCCCGCCGCTAAAATGCCTGTCCCGCCGGCGTAAATTAAACCACCTACCTTTCCGGCGGGACAAGGCGGCGCAGGCGGGCTCCGGGGTCCTGGGGCGCGATCTGGCCCCGGGGGGTGCCCCCACGGTGGCCTGGCCCGCGATCGGGGCCCACCGATCCGCGGGCGGGCCTGTGCCGTGGGGGCACTCTTTCCCTTCTGCCTCCGCCACGGTCTCCACCATGGCGGAGGCAGAAGAGACTCCCTCCAATGCGCATGCGCAGGAATGCCGTCAGCGGCCGCTGACGCTCCCGCGCATGCGCCGCCCGGAGATGTCATTTCCGCTCCAGTTGGCGGGGCACCAAAGACCTTTCCCGCCAGCTGGCGGGGCGGAAATTCGTCCGGCGCTGACCTAGCCCCTCAAGGTTGAGGCTCGGCCCCCAAAGATGCGGAGGATTCCGCACCTTTGGGGCGGTGGAATGCCCGTCTGATTTGCGCCGTTTTGGGCGCCAGTCGGCAGACATCGCGCCGTTTCCGGAGAATTTCGCCCAGAGTGTTCGCGCCGTTGTGAACACGGTCGCATTTCACGACGGCGCGAATCAGGCGCCGGCACGACCGATCTTGGCCCCCACAGGTGGCCAGCTCGATGCTGGAGCGGTTCACGCTGCTCCAGCCGCCCTTCCCGGTGCCAACTGGACACCGTGCCAACCCGCGCTTGTGCAGTGGCGCCACGCCATCCCGCGCATGCGCAGTTGGGCCGTGCCAACCCGCGAATGTGCGAGGGACTTCCTCAATGCGCCGGCCCCGAGGCAACATGGCGTGGGGGTTCAGGGGCCGGCCGCGTAATAAAATAGGGCTGGGACTGGAGAGGCCGACCCGCCGATTGACGGGCCCCGATCGCGGGCCAGACCCCATCGGCGGTGCCCCAAGTGAAGGAGCGCTTTCCCCCGCCCCACAGGCCGCCCTCCGACCATTTGCGCAGAGTTCACGCCTGCAGCAACCAGGTGTGGATGGCGCCGGCGGGACTCTGCCGTTTCCGCACAGCCACTCGGCCCATCCGGACATAGGCCCGCGACCGGCAATGCGCCAAATGCGCCGGCGCAAATGGCGACGATTCTCCACTCCTCGGAGAATCGCCTGCCGGCGTCGAAACGGCGCCATGGGAAAAAATGGTGCGAGCGGCAATTCTCCCATCCGCCGTGGCTTGGGAGAATCGCGCACCCTGTGTTGATGCCAGTCAGGATTGCTGGACTTCTATGACAGCAAAACAGGCGCCACACCTGGACCGATTTAACAACAGTTAAGGGGCTAGCACCAGCACCACATGGAACACAGTTGATTCCCATGAAAAATGGTGCGGATTCATTTGGTTCAGGATTGACACTCAGGAGGCTGACAAGCTGAAGCTGCACATACAAACTTCACTGCCACACAATCATCCCAATCAACAAGATGGCAGAAAGACGAGCGGCATCAAGATTAACCGACGCGCAACTGGAGACGCTGCTGGAGGCCGTGAAGGAGAGGCAGCCAACCCTGTATCCCAGGGTGGGAATGAGACTGCCCGCTGCCGCCGTTCATCGGGCCTGGAAGCAGGTGGCAGAGGTCATCAGCGCCGTGGCAACAACGTTAGGACAGGCCAGCAGTACAGAAAAAAACTGCACCACCTTCTCAGAGCAGCCAGAGTAAGTAAGCGGCACTGTGATCCTGGCATCTACCCCTGTCCTACACACCCGTAACCCCACCATCCCCCTCCCAGAGGGTGGCCAAACCCCCACCCTGCACCACATGCCGACACCCATACCAGCTGCCATGGCCGGTTTCCTGGCCACTGTAGACACCAGCTACCCACCCATTAGGCTGCATGCGTCGAAGTCCCGATCACTGTACTTTCTGTACCCCCCCCCCCGCCCCCAGGAGAAGGGTGCCCGAATTCGCCGAGAGCGGGAGAAGACTGAAGAGGACCGCTGGACCTGTGGTCCCTGACCGCAGCAGAACAGAGGGCGCTAAACGTGGTCAGAGGGCCTGAGGAAAGGGCAGTCGCCGGAGCAGTGGTCGGCATTGGGCGAGGAAGTGAGACCCCGCTGGGTTGCAGTTCCCCATGGCACGTGCGACAGCCCACCCCACCCCCACCTCCACCACCAACCGAACACCTCCCCCACAGCCACCAACCCCACACCCACATCTCCTCCCGCACCACCACCCCTACACCCCTCGCCACCACCAGCCCCCCCTCCCATACACCCTCCCTTCCCTCCACACATCCCCACCACTCACCATCCCCACCGGCCCATGATGCAATCATGCATCTTGCAGGAGCTGCTGATGATGGCGCGGGCACTTTTGGTGGCCTCTGCCCATGACGCCAGCCACAACCAGAACCCGTGTGTTCGACCAACGACGAAGATGAGACTGACACGGAAGGGAGCCCTTGACCCACATCCCAAGACACCCTGGGTCTCGAGTCCAGGGAAGAAACTGACTTCCTGTCACGGCTGTCACTAATACCCACCACCATCTCAGAAAGAGTCACCTTGGTTGGGCCCTTTAGTGAAGAGGCTCTTGGGGCACTATCTGGTGTGCACCACACACATACTCCAATACAGCAGGTGGAGATAGGAACTCCCGACAGCGCAGATGGTCGGAGGGCGGGCCGACCTCTGGGACTAGCTGCCATCCAGCCGGGTTTCAGGCTACTGGAACGGATGCTCCCATCGATTATGAAGATGCAGTCGCAGAGCCAGGGAGTGCATGGGGGGTTGTCAGCGAGCATCTAGTAACTGCAAGTGAAGTTGGAGGTGGCAAACCACATGCAGGAGCAGGAGGTGGTACTAAACATGCATGCCACCCAGGCCAAAACCACATGGGTGAGTCTGTAGTGGAAACCTGGGGGGGGGCAAAGGTTTTGGCCTCAGGAACTGGAGGGGGAGGGAGCCCGAGGCACTGCAGTGTTCGGCACCTCCCCTGCAGGAGTCACCGCCATGGGTCTCATCACCTCTTCCTCCCTCGGGTTGCCTGATGGCCACCAGGTTACTCGATGTGATGGGGATGCAAGCGGAGCTAACACCTGAGGCTCCCCCTTTCCATGGTGCTGCCAGTCCTGGAGGCTTGGGACAATCTGTGTAAGTGGTGGCCGAGACCCAGGACAGGGCTGGCCTCTCACAGGCAAATATGTACCAGAGCTACCTGGACATTGCAGTGGCGCTTTTGAGAGTTGCCCAGTCACAGCGGACCATGGCTGAGAGCGTTGGCAGTGTGATGTGACGTGCATAAGCATCATGTAAATAGTATTGTATACAACCTCCAACTACCAGATGGCAGTAGAGAACTACCATGTGACTCTATACTTCGAGGAGTTGGGAGATAGTCGTGTTAGTGGATAGTCATAATTGCAGTCACTCTAGCATAATTTACTATAGTTGGTAGTTTGTAATATATTTCTCATAGTTACTTGCACCTGCATTAATTTTATAATAAATACTTTAACTAGTCAAGAACCAGACGTTCTATGGTACATAATTCCTACCGGCCAAGCACCAGAACTTAACATGGTACCACGACTGAAGATCTAAAAAGAACACAAAATTGTTTGAATGTCCGAACTGATGCACACATGCCACCCAGGCCAAAACTGCATGGGTGCGTCTGTGGTGGAAACCTGGGGGCGGGGGGGGGGCAAAGGTTTTGGCCTCAGGGACAGGAGGGGGAGGAAGCCCGAGGAACTGGAGTGTTCGGCACCACCCCTGCAGGAGTAACCGCCACGTTGACTCTGAGAAGAAGTCTTCTGCTTCTGCACGGCTTCTGCTGGGAAGAAAAAAATTTCTACTGACCTCGTGTACTACTGGCAAGTCTTACTCAATGCACTGATCGGCTTCAAAGTTCAAGATGGAAGGTCTGAAGGCACCACACCAGCTTTGAATCACTGGTTTAGCACACTGTGCTAAATCGCTGGCTTTTAAAGCAGACCAAGCAGGCCAGCAGCACGGTTCAATTCCCGTACCAGCCCCCCCGAACAGGCGCCGGAATGTGGCGACCAGGGGCTTTTCACAGTAACTTCATTGAAGCCTACTTGTGACAATAAGTGATTTTCATTTTTCATTTCATTTCATGTAGATAAGAATTGGCGCATTTTCAAACAGCAATTCCCAGTCTATGTTGCAGCCATTGGTCTGCAGGCATAGCCTGATGAAAGATGCATAGCATTGCTGCTCACTGTAGCAGGTCCACAAGCGATCAAAATGTTAAATACATTCATTTTCAATAGCAAGGCAGACAGGAAGAACTTTGATGAAGTCTTTAACAATTCAATCGGCACTGCACTCTAAAAAAAAATGTAACGTTCGAGCATTATATTTTTTACACACACACCCCGAAGGCAGGTGAATCGTTTGATAGGTTTCTAACCGATTTACGATTGAAGGCTCAGTCATGTAATTTTGCGACCCTACAAGCGTCAATGATCCACGATCAAATCATGTTCGAAATTAGCAACGACAAGGTATGGGAGAGGCTGTTGTGAGAAAATGAACTCCAGCTAGAGTATGCTATTAAAATATGCCATGCCAGCGAGCTAGCTGCGCAGCAGATTAGCACTCTAAAATTCAAGCATTTTGCTGCGAAAATAGGGGAGGCAGCCAACGACATTAGTGTTCAGACGCACCCTAATGCAAAAGTGGTCCCAGCACCGGCGGCCATTATACGCGGCCATCCAGAACCTCCATTTTATTCAAGCGATGCAGCAAGAGACATTTGCTGCAGCACTGTCCAGCATTTGGAAAAATCTGCTCCAAATGCAAAGGAAAAAATCTCTTTGTTAAAGAATGCTTTACCAATAAAAAAGAGGAACAAGCAAAGTCAATCAACTTGGTTGATATAAGTCTTGAAGATACATTCTTCATAGACATGAGAACATTCTTCATAGACATGAGAACAAGTATAATCAAGGCATGCAAGAAGCCAAAATCTTCAACAACGATTTGCAGCAATAGTGATGCAAATGCAAATGCTCCAAAAGATAAATGAGCAGTTGTGCCACTGGCCAGAGGCTTCTGCCAGGGCTGGGGGTGTAGTAGGGGATGGCCAGGAGGTGGGCTGTGGGGTCGGGATGGACGGGCAGGGAACACCAATGCCGCTGCTGGCAAGGCAGCAAAGCTTTGAAGCTGGTGCCATGGGTAATAAAGGACGCCCCCACGGCACTCCCCCTGGATACCCTCTGGCCTCAGACGACCCTTCAGCTGTAGGGGCATGCTCCAGCACAACCAGTGCCATCTTTTTGGCTGGGATAAATGTGTGTGGGGAGTGTGATTTGTATGTGCGGCTGCAGCTTGTCAGCCTCCCGAGTGTCAATCACAGGCCCGGCGAATCCCGCACCATTTTTAATCGGAATCGATTGTGTTCTATGCAACACTGGTGCTAGTCTATCAATGGCAATGGAATCAGTCCAGGGGCAGCGCCAATTTTTCTGTCACAAAAGTCCACAGATTCTCCGTTGGCGTCATCACTTAAGGCGGGATTCTCCATTGCCGACGCCGAAATCGCGTTTGGCAATTGGCAGTAGAATCCGTTTTTAAGCTGAAATCGTGGGCGCCACTGTTTTTCGGACGCTCCGCCTCCTCAAAAATGGTATATTTGCTGAGTACGCCGCACGCTGTTGGGACAGCCTCAGGATGTCACCTGAGGCCCTCACCCGATGCACCGCCCCCGATGGGCTGACCTCCCGATGGCATCGGTCATGTGTCCTCTCAATTTTTGGGGACCTCGCGTGGCGGCTGCGGGCTGTGTTCAGCACCGCCACAGTTGGTGGGGAGCTGTTCCACTGACAGGGGATAGTTCGGCAGGGGCTGTGGGGACTGGTGGGGGGTGGTCTGGGAGTGGCGGGGGTGTTACCGGTGGGCACTATCTGGCAGCCGGGTCTACGCGCTGCTGGCACCATGTTGTACGTAGTGGCCGCCGCAGGTTGTTGCCGTGCGCATGCGTGGCCACGGACCCGGTCATTCTCCGTCCGTATCTTCAGGTAAAGCCGGGTGCTTTACATGACGCGGCTGCTATCCCCCCACTGGGCGGAGCATTGGTGCGGGGGCTGCCGACTTTTTGGTAGTAAGACCAGACACTTCCTCCGGGCATAGCCGCAAAATCGGAGAATCCAGCCCTTAGTCTCCAAAACGGAGTACCCAGCTCCATGTCTTCACCCTTTGCCCGACTTCCATGATAATTAAGGGGTATAAAATGAACAGGCCATGGGAATGTTTTCACTGAAAGAGATGGAAGTTCTGAAATCAAATGCCTTCAAACAATAAAAAAAGTTGTGGCAGCATGGTAGCACAAGTGATTAGCACTGTGGCTTCACAGCGCCAGGGTCCCAGGTTTGATTCCCTGCTGCGTCACTGTCTGTGCGGAGTCTGCACGTTCTCCCCGTGTCTGCGTGGGTTTCCTTCGGGTTTCCTCCCACAGTCCAAAGACGTGCAGGTTAGGTGGATTGGCCATGATAAATTGCCCTCAGTGTCCAAAAAGGTTAGGAGGGGTTATTGGGTTACGGAGATAGGGTGGGAGTGAGGGCTTAAGTGGGTCGGTGCAGACTCGATGGGCCGAATGGCCTTCTTCTGCACTGTATGTTCTCTGTTCTATGAAAAACCTACGAGTAAACTTATGAAAAAAGACTGACAAAACTGGGAGAGTTAGATCAAACATAAAGCAATTTCGATATTGTTCAGGTGTGACTTCATAATTTGGTTGGTGTCCCAGGATGTAAGTCATGTGAGGGATAGGGCGGGGGAGTGGGCTTGGGCAGGGTGCTCTTTCAGAGGGTCAGTGCAGAATCAATCAGCTGAATCGCTTCCTCTGCACAGTCGGGATTCTATGAAATCACATCCATATACGATCACTTTGCTGATACTTTCCAGTTTAATTGTATGCAATGTGAAGCCAGCTTAAATCCAATAAAATTGTGAGCATCAAAGATGACAAATCTGATGGAGTGACAAAACTAAATTAGTATTGGCTTCAGTCAACACATTGGTTGAGTAGCACAAATATCCTATACTGCTGGGACCATAATGCATTCAATTTTCCCAGGACAGACTGGGTAAAACAACAGGGAATTTCATCAGGACAACTCTGCAAACATTCCTACCCAGAGGGAAATTTCCAAGATTGACTGCCAACAGGCATGAAGCCAATTAACATGATTAAAGCCTCAATTAGGGCTCATTTTCCCACCTTGCCAGCATTTCACTGACAGCAGGACAGTCCCCTGATACTTTTCCAGAAGGAAAAATCAGTTCAAATTTTTCAAATCCCGGTATAAATCAGTAATACTTGCACCAGTAATCCTGGAGTTCTATTTAGGACCATTTCAGACAGACTTTACCCAGACCCTTCATTTCCAGGTTTTATTCATTGAAAGGTCACACTCTCACATGATTCAGTTCCAGTATCCTCTCCATTCCAGTTGACCGTGCCAGCTTTGATCTTGTTTATTTCTGCACTGTTGATCATGCTAGTATGGGCACCTCCATGTTGAGCCCCCTCACTGTCCTTGACCTGCCTCAGCTATACCTAGCTTCCCTCTCCCATTGTGAACGCCTGGAGCTGGCGTCATATTTATTGGATCGGCATCATTCAAAGCCAGCCCGTGTAGTTAACAAGACACCAATTTAAATTGGGAGTCCACCTCCCAGAGGATTGCTGGGTCAGCCTTGCTGCCAGCAATTGCAGGCTTGAGCTCCTCATTTGGTCCTGCCATTGGGGTCATGTAATATCCCGCCTAGGACCGACGGGGTGAGAATGCTTGTCTTCCCTATGCTCCTTGCGGAGTACAAGATCCCCCCACTAGGGGCAGGGTATCTCAACCCATGTATATAGGGTTGGCCAGTAAGGCACTGACCAGAGAGGAACCCTGTGGGGATCTAATGGGTAGTGTGCATATTGTTTGTTTAAATGCAACTTTGCTCTTATTTTACGCAGTGTGGACTCTTCATGGGCGTCATTCTCCGACCCCCCGCCGGGTCGGAGAATGGCCGATGGCCGCCGTGAATCCCGCCCCCGCCCCCGCCGAAGTCTCCGCTCCCGGAGATTGGGCGGGGACGGGAATCCGGCCGCGCCGGTTGGCGGGACCCCCCGCTGGATTCTCCGGCCCGGATGGGCCGAAGTCCCGCCCAGGAATTGCCTGTCCCGCCGACGTAAATCAAACCTGGTATTTACCGGCGGGACCAGGCGGCGTGGGCGGGCTCCGGGGTCCTGGGGGGGGGGGCGCGGGGCGATCTGACCCCGGGGGGGTGCCCCCACGGTGGCCTGGCCCGCGATCGGGGCCCACCGATCCGCGGGCGGGCCTGTGCCGTGGGGGCACTCTTTCCCTTCCGCCTCCGCTACGGCCTCCACCATGGCGGAGGCGGAAGAGACTCTCCCCACTGCGCATGCGCGGGAAACTGACAGCGGCCGCTGACGCTCCCGCGCATGCGCTGGGAAACTGACAGCGGCCGCTGACGCTCCCGCGCATGCGCCGCATTTCCGCGCCAGCTGGCGGGGCAACAAACGCCATTTCCGCCAGCTGGCGGGGCGGAAATCCCTCCGGCGTCGGCCTAGCCCCTCAATGTTGGGGCTAGGCCACCAAAGATGCGGAGCCTTCCGCACCTTTGGGCCGGCGCGATGCCCGTCTGATTGGCACCGGCTTTGGCGCCAGTCGGCAGGCATCCCGCCGTTGGGGGAGAATTTCGCCCCATGTCCTTACTAAAGGTCACTAAGTCCACAGTAAAACCCAACACACACATCAGTCACATAGGTTCAACAGCTGGGAATGAAGGAACTGTCAAGTGAACAAAACCTTTGTGTTTTGCTTGCCAAACGTTTATTGTCAGACAAAAAATTTGGTCTTGGTGGACTAAACAGCTAAAGCAATTTTCATAATGAGGTTAGAACATAGAATTTACAGAACATAGAATTTACAGTGCAGAAAGACAGTGCAGAAAGAGGCCATTCGGCCCATTGAGTCTGCACCGGCTCTTGGAAAGAGCACCCTACTTAGGCCCACGCTGCCCCCCTATCCCTGTAAACCAGTAACCCCTCCTAACCTTTTTCTTTGGACACCAAGGGAAATTTATCGTGGCCAATCCACCTCACCCGCATATCTTTGGACTGTGGGAGGAAACCGGAGCACCTGGAGGAAGCCCACGCAGACACGAGGAGAACGTACAGACTCCGCACAGACAGTGACCCAAGCCAGGAATCGAACCCGGGACCCTGGAGCTGTGAAGCAACTGTGCTAACCACTGTGCTACCGTGCTGCCCAGGTTAATAGTGCATGTTCCATGGAAGAATCAAGTTGAATTATTCCTTCAACATTCCATGTTTCATATGTGCATCCACACTACAGAAAACATTACCTTAACTTCTGAATTGCTTCAGTGACTTCAAAAATCTTTTCAGTCTTCTAAGTAGAAAAACAATGTAATTTTACTTCATTTTATGGAGACCTTTTTAAGAAGTTACCATGGCAGCATAAAACACATTTTAAAGCGAATCATCATGACGGGTTATCTTCATGATCTATCAGTTATACATTCAGATACAGCAGAACATTTCAAAAGAATTCAATACGCAATATCTTTTGGATCATTTCTAAATGAAATACCTTTTAAGTTTTTTCATTTTGAAGACAGAAGCGGCAAAACAATCAGGCGCGTTAACAAAACAATCCGTATAGTGTGAGAAAGAATTCATTGCACGGTTGGCAACCCTCAAAGTAGAACGACCACTGGAGGAAGAAATTCAAATGTGTGTTTTCCATTGCAGGGATCAGGATTTGTGATTACCATAGAATCCCTACAGTGCAGAAGGAAGCCATTTGGCCCATCAAGTCTGCACTGACTTTCTGAAAGAGCACCCTACCTAGACCCACTCCCCCACCATCCCCTAACCCCACATAACCTGCGCATCTTTTGAACACTAAGGGGCAATTTAGCACAGCCAATCCACCTAACTTGCACTTCTTTGGACGGAACTGGAGCACCCAGAGGAAACCCACGCAGACATGGGGAGAACATGCAGACTCCACGCAGCCACCCAAGGCCAGAATTGAACCTGGGTCCCTGGCACTGTGAGGCAACAATGCTAACCATTGTGCAACTGTGCTACCCTTACCCTGTGCTTGGTGCCATTGAGATGGGCAGTTAGCAAACTTTGTGCTGCCTCCTCATTTAAATGATTCCAGCATGCAGCCAACGCTGTAAACACTGCTGGTTGACTTCACCCTCAACAGCGGGAAAAGTAACATGTGCAGCGTGCATGTTTTTCAACAACCAGGCACCATTTAAAGCAAACCTCTAGGGGAACTGCACAGCAATATCGGAGACATCCATCTCCAGGAAATTATTACTTAAATCCAAGCTACTGACATGGGAAAACATAAACCTTGCCATTTTCTGCCAGTCCCCATTAAAATCCAATACAGTTCCAGACTCCTGGGGCGTCATTCTCCGACCCCCCGACGGGTCGGAGAATGGCCGTTGGCCGCCGTGAATCCCGCCCCCGCCGAAGTCTCCGGTACCGGAGATTGGGCGGGGGCGGGAATCGGGCCGCGCCGGTTGGCGGGACCCCCCGCTGGATTCTCCGGCCCGGATGGGCCGAAGTCCCGCCCAGAAATTGCCTGTCCCGCCGGCGTAAATCAAACCTGGTATTTACCGGCGGGACCAGGCGGCGTGGGCGGGCTCCGGGGTCCTGGGGGGGTCGCGGGGCGATCTGACCCCGGGGGGTGCCCCCACGGTGGCCTGGCCCGCGATCGGGGCCCACCGATCCGCGGGCGGGCCTGTGCCGTGGGGGCACTCTTTCCCTTATGCCTCCGCCACGGCCTCCACCATGGCGGAGGCGGAAGAGACTCTCCCCACTGCGCATGCGCGGGAAACTGACAGCGGCCGCTGATGCTCCCGCGCATGCGCCGGGAAACTAACAGCGGCCGCTGACAGTCCCGCGCATGCGCCGCATTTCCGCGCCAGCTGGCGGGGCAACAAACGCCATTTCCGCCAGCTGGCGGGGCGGAAATCCCTCCGGCGTCAGCCTAGCCCCTAAATGTTGGGGCTAGGCCGCCAAAAATGCGGAGCATTCCGCACCTTTGGGCCGGCGCGATGCCTGTCTGATTGGTGCCGTCTTAGGCGCCAGCCGGCGGACATCGCGCCGTTGGGGGAGAATTTCGCCCCTGTTGTTGTGCAGCCGCCTCCTCTGAGTTACTGGGGCGATGACACACCTTGGGAGCCTGTGTGAAATGAGCAAAATTACCTTGTGGTGCAAAGAGCACCGATAATTACACCCTCAACTCCTTTAATTGGATTTTTAATGGAGACATGTGGGTTGCTGGCATTTACTCCAGATCACCCTGAAAAAAGCAGCCAGAGATGGAGACATGTCTGTCAAATGGTCGGGCACATTTTCCAAAATCCTTCAGCATCTTCACCTCCAAATCTACCTCCAAAAGGGCTGGCAAAATTCCCGTTATTGTTTTCAGAGAGAACCACGAGGCTTCTCAGCGCATACGCTTAGAAATAGATAAGAACAGCTAATGGCCTGGAGTCTGGTTCTGAGGACCTGGCAATCGTGCCATGAAATGTTCAATTACCTCACACAGATAGACTAGGTCAGTGAATGCAATCTCACAGGCCACGGCCTACCCACTGCACCAACATCTATATTATCAACATCACATATTATTCAGCCGCCAGCAATCAGGACTCATGGCGAACTTTGCTCTCATATATTTAACAATTTATTTTAATTACTTCATGGGATATGAGTGTCACAGGCAAGGCTGCCCATCCCTAACTGTCCTTGAGAAGGTGATGGTTAGCTGCCCTCTCGAACTGCTGCAGTCCATGTGGCATAGGTACACCCATAATGCTCTTAGCAAGGGAATTCCATGATTCTGAACCAGTGACAGTGAAGGAACAGCGATATGTTTCCAAATCAGGATGGTGAGCGTCTTGGAAGGGAATTTTCAGGTGGTGTTGTTTGATGCACGATCAATTGCACAAAGACTAAAGTTGGGTATAACTGTGGCTTTATTACAGTCAGGTGCGTGGCCTCCTGCTGCAGCTGGCGAAATGGCAGGGCACTGGAGGTCATGCATATTTATACAGTTCTCCCTGGGCGGAGCCAGCCGGCAGGAGCTACCGGCGAACCTGTAGTGCGGGTCCTACCTTACATCTCCTATTACAGTGGTTCACCACATTGTTCACATACACTCGATGCCCAAGTCCTTCTAGTTGGTTGAGTTTGTGGATTGTTGAAGGAGCCTTGGTGAGTTTCTGCAAAGCATGTTGTAAATGATGCACACTGCTATAACTTTGTGTGCTGGTGGAGGGAGTTAATATTTAACATTGTGAATCGGGTGTTGATCAAATTGAAAGCCTCACACCCACATCTTACCTTCTTCCACATACCTCCAGCTATTCACAGGTATGGCAGGCGCATCAACTTAGCACTTTAACCAGTTACTTGGATTGCTGATGCACTGCCCGAGGAGAGTAACTGTTACACCAGAGGACAGGCATCTGCTGTCCTTTTTCTTAGTAAAACAGCAATCATGCTTCCAAGACTGCCTCTCTGCCAATACTCACATTGTTGTCTGTCATTCAGCCTACTCCGACTGCTGCTGCCAAAGGCAGGTGTGTGCTATGCAAAGCTAGGCCCTGAAAGGCAAGACCTTCTTGAGTTCATCTGACAAAGCCATCTGCAGTTCTCCTGGTGAAAGTAAGCAGCCTCTAACAGCAATGCCATAGGCCCAGGGATAGCACTGTGCAGAAGGATCAGACCAAGAAAAGGCATTCAAGCTGGAGTTTCCAGGTATTTTAAGAAGGGGTCCAAGGTGGGAAGATTAACAAAATGGCATTGGAAGCTGTCGAATGACATGGCCTATATACTCCCACTGCCTTGCTATTTGACGGGATGTCCTCTCACTTAGAGTCCAAATGAGTCACTTAAGCAGCCAAATGTTCTTTTCATTTATGGTATGGGGGCATCGCTGGCTACGGCAACATTTATTACCCATTCCTAGTTGCCCTTGAAGGCCTTTTACTACCTTCACTGTCATTTTAATAGTGGTGGGGAGGGCATCTTCGGTCATATCAGGAGACTATGGCGGCTCCCAGCAGACTTCAGTAGGATTGGGGTGGCATGGTGGCTCAAAGGTTGTGAATAGGGTGTTGATCAAACTGAAAGCCTCACACCCACATCTTACTGGCTTCCACATACCTCCAGCTATTCACAGGTATCAACTGCTGCCTCACAGAGCCAGGCACACGGGTTCAATTCCAGCCTAGGATGACTCCTCTGGATGGTCCAGTTTCCTCCAACAGTCCAAGGATGTGCAGGTTATGTGAATTGGGAAGCCTAGATTGCCACTTACAGTCCAAAGATTCGCAGGTTAGATGGGGTTATGGGGATAGGGTGGAGGCGTGGGCCTGGGTGGAGTGCCCTTTTGGAGGGTCAGTGCAGACTTTATGGGCTGAGTGGCCTCTTTCTGCACTGGTTCTATGTCCCTCCTTTTTGGGCACTCTATAGTCCACGAAGGTCCCTGCTTCCCATTCCACCAATTGCAATGGCTGCCCTCATGGCTTTGGTGCTACCTGCCTTCAGTGACCCCTCCCTTGTTGCTCTTTCCAGTGCCTGCCTGACTGGCTCTGCTGCACAGAGACCTTACTTAAGTGGTTGTCAGGGTACATGGCTTTGTCTTCCAGATTAAGTCTTAACAGTAACCATCACTTCCAATGGTGTTGCTGAGCTGATGATCTGCCAGCCCTCTGATTGGGCATTCAGTTTACTGGTCCATTCAAATAAATAATTCAATCAGCTCAACTGTGAAGCCACAATGTGTGCGAAGAAATTAGAGCAAATTGCCAAAATGCTTGACTGAAAAAAAGATGTGTTGAGTTCTCGAATTTAATACCTCTCCTATCTGATCTAGCCATCTTCCATCCATTGTTCTGTTTATATATGAGCTACAGTTTCTATTCTCTTCCAAATGCAGTGTAGCGTTGAGTCAGAAAGCACAAGGTGGTGCAAAATAATTTACATTAATGAAAAACTCTCAGCCGTTTAAAAACGGCTAATATAATCCTAAAAGCAAATATATTCAGATTAGACTTTGGCAAACAGATTGGCTCAAATCCCTTCTGCTGCCTGTTCTAACTGACATGCAAGACCATATGTACAAGACAAGAACCTTGTTCTCAATACAGTAACACTGTAGTTATTTGAAATGGTTCCTACCTAAACTTTGGAGTAAACTCACCCCATATACAAGGACAGTCTTGATTTTAGCAGTTCCAGATATATAGTATACACTGTATAACCTTAATCTACACTTTTAAAATGTTCTGATAGACTCAGAGGTAATGCAATTGATGCCTTTAAAACTCTGAAAACGATTCTCTGAAGTATATTTGAACAAGAAATTTGAGACAGGTCGTGATTGTCAAACATGGTAAAATAAATCAGGACAAGCCGCCAAGAAATATCTCTTTTTTAGAGCATAATCTCCTAACCATTTGATGTGGTGAATTTAGGCCCACCACAGTCTTTTTACAAATGTTGGATAAAGGACATAGATAATGGATAATATTGGCAGTGCATAAGTTAACTAAGTATGCTTTATGATGCATCATTTCCTTCCTAACAGCAATGAAGCACATCGACTGCAGTGGTTCATGAAGGTGGCTCACCAGCACCCTCTCAAGGGCATTTAGGGATGGCCTTACCAGCTGTAAGACTCTTGAACTCACTACCCTATATGCTTCAAAGCCCAAACTTTCAGTTGCAACAAAACTGATCCAGTCTTGGAAGCAGTTTCTACTTAGGGTGGAAAACCTTCATTTCTTCAATAAACGACATTGAGTGCTCACAGTGTCAGATGCTCAGTGATCCTGCATGCAAATGTTCATCCTTCAGGTGGTTTGCCTGCTGGATTAAAAACAGAAAATGCTGAATAAACTCAGTCTGCAGGATTCTCCGTTGGCAGGATCCTCTGCCCCACCTGCAGTGCACCCACGCATTTCCCAATGACCTGAGGTGGCCCACAATGGGGATCCCCATTGGCCGGCTGCGGGAACGGAGAATCCTGCCCAGCATCTGTGGAGAGAACATAGTTAAGCTTTTGGATTTAAATGGTCCATCCAAAAAACTGCTGCACAATGTCTCCACACATTTTCCAGTGGTTGACCAGGCCACTATCCTCTGGTTGCAGTCTCAATGTTTTTTTAGGCTCTGAATTTATATGCTCTTTCTGACTCTGGCCCCCTCCTCTTTAACATATGAGGCAAAACCCTAAAACAGTCATCCAATTGGCATTCAGTACCTTGGTAATTTATCTATGGAACCTCACCGTCCCCTTCACAATCACCTAGCATATGGCCATTTCATGTTCAACCATGGAGTGAGGGCACAATGAACATCTTTTGTTTGGGATACCTTAGCTCAGATAAAGCAGGAAGAAAACCATTTACATCTTCCTTGGGAAGTCATTGGCATTGAAGGCAGTTGCTGACAGAATGTCTGGTAGTGTAATCAGTCTGGGCCACCAGTTAATGACCTGCCCTGTCATTAATAAAAAGTCCAATATCTGAGGCCCACTGATGATATCCTCAGTCAGGATTCTTCTCCCCTTGTCCCAGTATCTTCTGTATTCCATGTCCCTCTCACCTGATAAATTTTGCACACAGAATCCACACCACTAGTGGTTACATTCTTCTATAGTTGATAAATATAAAAACACTGAATTCATGGGAACAATTCATGAGGTTGATCTACAGTTTGAAATATAAAACATCAAATCAATAAGAGCAAGTGTAGCAATCAATTCATGAGGTACATAGGGCTGGATTCTCTGATTCTGAGGCTATGTCTGGAGCATGTGTCGAGTATTGCGACCAAAAAGCCGGCGCCGACCCTGCACCGATGGGGGGCTAGCAGCTGCACTACGTAAAACCTGCAAGGCAGACTATTATTTGAATGGCCATAAATTAGGAGAGGGAAATCTACAGTGAGACCTGGGTGTCCTCATACACCAGTCACTGAAGGTAAGCATGCGGATACAGCAAGTGGTAAAGAAGGCAAATGGCATGCTGGCATTCATTGCTAGACGATTCGAGTACAGGAGCAGAGATGCCTTTCTTCAATTATACAGGGCCTTGGTGAGGACATACCTGGAATCTTGTGTACATTTTTGGTCTCCTTATCTGAGGAAGAGTGTTCTTGCTGTGGAGGGAGTGCAGCAACGGTTTATCAGACTAATTCCCAGAACAGAATTCCTCCAGTGCAGAAGGAGGCTGTTAGGCCATCGAGTCTGCACCAAACCCTCTGAAAGAGCACCCTAACCAGGCCCACTCCCCCGTGCTATCCCTGTAACCCCACCTAACCTATATATCTTTCCTTTTTTGTACACTAGGGGCATTGCAGAATGGTCATTCCACCTAACCTGCACATCTTCTGGAATGTGGGAGGAAACCAGAGCACCTGGAGGAAACCCATGCAGATACGGGGAGGACGTGCAAACTCCACACATACAACGGCATTATTGAGACCTTCCTCTAAAAACCAGCAACTACCAATGTCACCGTAACATCCATGAACATCGTTCAAAATCAACAGCAGGGTGTTTAGTACTATTGCAAAAATGGAAACTAGAACTGTTCCATGAATCACTTTATACCCATCCAGCAAATATTATTGCCGACATTCCCAGCAGAACTATGTGGATATTTCAATTCCTTGCCTGCTTAATCTGATAAACTTTCAACTAAGTTTACTATTTATAACTGGTTTTGATGTAAGTTAATGCTTTGGACCTATTTTCACCCTAAATTGTGGGTGGCACGGTAGCACAGTGGTTAACACTGTTGCTTCACAGTGTCAGGGACCTGGGTTCGATTCCCGGCTTGGGACACTGTCTGTGTGGAGTCTACATGTTCTCCCGTGACTGCATGGGTTTCCTTCGGGTGCTCCGGTTTTCTCCCACAAGACGCGAAAGATGTGCTGTTAGGTGGATTGGACATTCTGAATTCTCCCTCAGTGTACCCGAACAGGCACCGTAGTGTGGCGACTGGGGGATTTTTACAGTAACTTCATTGCAGTGTTAATGTAAGCCTACTTGTGACACTAATAAAGATTATTATTAAATTATATCAGACAGAATGTAATTCAAAAGACAGAATACAAGTTCTAAAGAATCAATTTGGCAGGAATTACTTTGACTTGAATTTTTTCAAAGCTGGAATGGCTCCGTGCCTTAGCCAAAATGACAATGAAGCACTGATTTTGGAAATCTGATCCCCAACACACACCATTTTCAGCAGTGGGTGATGCGCAGGGGAGAATGGTGGTGGGTTTAGTTTTCACATCCTGGGCTCACTGAGGCAGGTGCATACGTAATAGTTCATCACCTTCAAATTGAAGCAAATGTCATAACTGGGACGTACAAAACATGACTTTAGTCATTTGAGGAAAAGGCCTAAAGCTGCCAGAGTTATTTGAAGAGGTAGGTACCCTTTTGGAGACGTCAGGCGCCCATTTGCGAGATATTAGGCGCCTTTTGGAGAGGTCATGTGCTCTTTGCAATTGTTAAGAGTAAACATGAATATGCATAAAAAGTGGATCAGCTCAGTGGAACTGGCAAACTGTCAAGTCATTTAAATCCTCAAGCCCTTTAAACCTTTGAACAAATATAACAGCCTGCTGTAGCTGTTTGCAATTTCACTAGCTGTCTGTTAGAACATAGAAAAATTTACAGTGCAGAAGGAGGCCATTCGGTCCAACGAGTCCGCACCGACCCTTGGAAAGACCACCCCACCTAAGCCCACACCTCCACCCAATCCCAGTAACCCAGCAAACCCTAGCAACCTTTTTGGACACGAAGGGAAATTTAGCATGGCCAATCCACCTAACCTGCACATCTTTGGACTGTGAGAGGAATCCGGAGCATGCAGACGAAACACACGCAGACACGGAGAGACCGTTCAGACTCCACACAGAGAGTGACCCAAGCTGGGAATCGAACCTGGGACCTGGGAGCTGTGGAGCCATAGTGCTAACCACTGTGCCACTGTGCTGTCCAAATGTTGATAAACATTTGGAGGTTGTCATAATAGGATTAGTGCTAAATGACTGATACCACTTCATATCTGTGTCACAACAGGGAGCCTGTATGTTCACAATGTAATTCACAATTCCAAGTGGTTATAAAGTTTTGACCTGAGACATTAAAGGAATGGGGAGTGTGTGTGGGGTGTGAAGATGTGCGAGGGCGGGGGCTGATTTTCTTTTCATTGTAATTGGGACAAAATCCAAGAGCACCAAGATGGGCCTTTAACCAGCCTGTGTGGTTGCCTCCAAATTATTTCAGGGGTCAAAAGGCCTGAGTCCCATTAATACCCACTCCACCTCCCAAAGTGAAAATTCAATGATCACTTTCTCATAGTTCGGGTTTGTGGGATTTTCTAACTCTGCATTCCCAACTCAGGAGCTAAAATTCGGCCATTAATGTCTTTCTCTTTAGTTGATTTAAATTTATACAGGGCAATAAATGAGAATAATCTCTTTTTTAGCCAGTCACAAATATTAGTATCTGCATTTGTTATTTCAGTATTGCATTAAAACTAGTAAGGAATGGATTTCATCCTCATTTTAAATCTGCAAGAAGGGAAGGACAAAGAACAATTCGGCATCTTAGTTGGCATCCTTCCATCTGTGAGAGATGCTGGGAATGCAGCTTTAAAACTTTGGTTAAGTCTGATGGGTTCGTCGGCTGCACTTCTCTTGATGGCTGATCATGCTGATTGTGGTACAAGTGCCGCAAGGGAAGCTGTGCCTTGCCTGGAGAGGTGACATCAAACCTTGAGAATCATGGGCGGGATTCTCCACTCCCGCGCCGAAGTGCCCACTCCGTCGTGAACGCCGTCGAGGATCACAACGGCGCGAAACGGCCCCGATCCCGATCGATTCAGGGCCCGATAATGGGCTAGGAGCGGGGCCGCGTCATCTACACGCGTCAGGCCTTTTCGCCGCGTAAAGGCGGCGCCGCATCCATGACGCGGCCGGCGCCAACCCGCGCATGCGTGGTTGCTGTCCTCTGCGAGTCCGCCCCGCACGAAGATGGCTGACGGATCTTGCGGGGCTGCGGAAGGAAGGAGCTCCTCCTTCAGAGAGGATGACCTGACGATCGGTGGGCACCGATCGCGGGCCACCCCACATTTGAGGAGCCCCCCGGTGCAGGATCCCCCCTCCCCCTCCCCCCCCCCCCGCAGGCCGCCCCCCCAGCGTTCCCGCACTGTTCCCGACGGCAGCGACCAGGTGTGGACGGCACCGGGGGGAACCCGCCGTTTTGGGCTTGCTGCTCGGCCCATCCGGGCCTGAGAATAGCAGGGGTGCCGAGAATCGCCATTTTGGGTGTCTCGGGCGATTCTCCGGCCTGCGGCCCGCGGAACTCGACGGGGCCGTTCCTGCTGCTTGGGAGAATCGCGGGAGGGCATCGGACCGGCGTCCGGGAAATTTTGGCGGCCCAGGCGATTCTCCCAACCGGCGCAGGAGTGGAGAATCGCGCCCCACGAGTCTGAAAAGGTGGGGCGTCATTCTCCGACCCCCCAGAGGGTCGGAGAATGGCCGTTGGCCGCCGTGAATCCCACCCCCGCCCCCGCCGAAGTCTCCGAAGGGAGAAAAGTCGGCGGGGCGTTAATGGCGCCGCTGCCGCGGAGAATGTCACGGGTCTGCGCAAGGCAGCCGATTTTCGGCCTGCCGATATTCTCCCTTCCGGATGGGCCGAAGTCCCGTCGACGTGATGACCGTTCACGTCGACGTGAATCAAACCTCCTTTTCATCGGCGTGACCCGGTGCTCCAGGCACACGCCGACCAGCGTGGAGGTGAGTGAAGGCCTGGGGGGTTGGCTCTGGGCAGGAAATGGCGTGGCCGCAGACTGATTGCGTGAGGAGAGGTGTGTATCGGCTTGTGTGTGTGTGTGTGTGGCGGGGGGGGGTTGGTTAGAGTAGGCTGGGCTCCGGGGGAGTGCCGGGAGGGGGTCTGTGCCGGGGTGGAGGTTGGGGGGGGGGGTCCGTGCTGGGGTGGAGGTTGGGGGTTGGGGGGGGTCCGTGCCGGGGTGGAGGTTGGGGGGGGGGCTCCGTGCCGGGGTGGAGGTTGGGGGGGGGCTCCGTGCCGGGGTGGAGGTTGGGGGGGGGGTCCGTGCCGGGGTGGAGGTTGGGGAGGGGGTCCGTGCCGGGGTGGAGGTTGGGGGGGGGTCCGTGCTGGGGTGGAGGTTGGGGGTTGGGTGGCGTCCGTGCCGGGGTGGAGGTTGGGGGTTGGGGGTGTCCGTGCCGGGGTGGAGGTTGGGGGGGGGGGGGGGCTCCGTGCCGGGGTGGAGGTTGGGGGGGGTCTCCGTGCCGGGGTGGAGGTTGGGGAGGGGGTCCGTGCCGGGGTGGAGGTTGGGGAGGGGGTCCATGCCGGGGTGGAGGTTGGGGGGGGGGGTCCGTGCTGGGGTGGAGGTTGGGGGTTGGGGGGGGTCTGTGCCGGGGTGGAGGTTGGGGTGGGGGGCTCCGTGCTGGGGTGGAAGTTGGGGGGGGGTCCATGCCGGGGTGGAGGTTGGGGGGGGGTCCGTGCCGGGGTGGAGGTTGGGGGGGGTCCGTGCTCGGGTGGAGGTTGGGGAGGGGGGGTCCGTGCCGGGGTCGAGGTTGGGGGGGGGGTCGGTGCCGGGGTGGAGGTTGGGGGTTGGGGGGTTCCGTGCTGGGGTGGAGGTTGGGGAGGGGGGTCCGTGCCGGGGTGGAGGTTGGGGAGGGGGGGTCCGTGCCGGGGTGGAGGTTGAGGGGGGGGGTCTGTGCCGGGGTGGAGGTTGGGGGTTGGGGGGGGTCCGTGCTGGAGTAGAGGTTGGGGAGGGGGGTCCGTGCCGGGGTGGAGGTTGGGGAGGGGTCCGTGCTGGGGTGGAGGTTGGGGGTTGGGGGGGGTCCTTGCCGGGGTGGAGGTTGGGGGGGGGGGCTCCGTGCCGGGGTGGAGGTTGGGGGGGTCCGTGCCGGCGTGGAGGTTGGGGAGGGGGTCCGTGCCGGGGTGCAGGTTGGGGGGGGGGTCCGTGCTGGGGTGGAGGTTGGGGGTTGGGGGGGGTCCGTGCCGGGGTGGAGGTTGGGGGGGGGGGGGTCCGTGCCGGGGTGGAGGTTGGGGAGGGGGTCCGTGCCGGGGTGGAGGTTGGGGGGGGGTCCGTGCCGGGGTGGAGGTTGGGGGGGGATCCGTGCTGGGGTGGAGGTTGGGAGGGGGGTCCGTGCCGGGGTGGAGGTTGGGGGTGGGGGTCCGTGCCGGGGTGGAGATTGGGGGTTGGGGGGGGTCCGTGCTGGGGTGGAGGTTGGGGAGGGGGGGTTCGTGCCGGGGTGGAGGTTGGGGAGGGGGCGTCCATGCCAGGGTGGAGATTGGGGTGGGGGGGGGTCCGTGCTGGGGTGGAGGTTGGGGGCTGGGGGGGTCCGTGCTGGGGTGGAGGTTGGGGAGGGGGGGTCCGTGCCGGGGTGGAGGTTGGGGGGGGGGGGGTACGTGCCGGGGTGGAGGTTGGGGGTTGGGGGTGGTCCGTGCCGAGGAGGGTGATGGGAGGGCAAATGAGTTGGTCCACCTGGCCAGGTGCCAGCCTCCAACAGTTGGACCCATGCGGTCCATGCCACCTGGCTGGGGGGAGGAGGGGATATGGGCAATGATGACATGTCGTCGTTCCCCTCCCCCCCACCAGGCCGTCATGTTTTCAGATCATCCAGCGATGTTGGCCGCCGTGGTGGCAGCCGCTCATGTCTATGTTGCCTTGGATGAGGAGGAGGAGGAGGAGGAGGAGCGTGCCAGACAGGCGGCGCTGGCTGCCGCAGAGGGACAGGCGGCAGCCGCCCAGGCTGGAGGGACACCTGACCGACAGGACGAGGAGGGGGAGGAGGACGTCACGGCCCCACGGCAACGGAGGCACCCGAGGGCGCCTCTTGTGTACCGGCCCCGGCAGTCATACCAGGACCTCACGGACCGGGAATGCAGGAGGAGACTCCGGATGAGCCGGGAAACCGTGGCACACATCTGCCACCTGCTGGCACACCTGTCACCGCGTGGCACTGGCGGGGGACACCCTCTCCCCGTGTCCGTCAAGGTTACGGTGACTCTGAACTTTTATGCAACGGGGTCATTCCAGGCACCGAGTGGGGACCTGTCCGGCATATCGCAGACATCGGTGCACCGGTGCATCCGGGCAGTGACAGTTGCCCTTTATGGCATGGCGCACCGCTACATCCGCTTCCCCGTGGACCGGGCCAGCCAAGATGCCCGGGCCGTGGGCTTCTCTGCCGTGGCCGGGTTCCCCATGGTCCAGGGTGCGATCGATGGGATTCACGTCGCTGTACGGCCACCTGCAGATAACAGGGCCGTGTTCACTAATAGGAAGGGGACCTATTCGATGAACGTACAGGTGGTCTGCGACCACCGCATGATGATCCTGCACGTCTGCGCCCATCACCCAGGCAGTGTACACGACTCATTCGTGTTGTCGCGGTCATCCATCCCCGGCATGTACGAGGGACGCCATCCCCGGCTGAGGGGCTGGTTGCTGGGCGACAGGGGCTACCCATTGCGATCGTGGCTGATGACGCCTATACGGAGGCCACGCAATGAGGCGGAGAACCGCTACAATGATGCCCATGTAGCGACAAGGGGAGTGATCGAGAGGTGCTTTGGCGTGCTGAAGATTCGTTTCAGGTGCCTGGACCTCTCTGGGGGCGCCCTCCAGTATCGGTCAGATAGCGTCTGCCGCATCATTGTGGTGTGCTGCGTCCTGCACAACATTGCCCAGCAGAGGGGCGATGTGCCGCAGGCAGAGGAGGGCGGAGTGGAGGAGCAGCAGGAAGAGGCCCAGTCCTCCCCAGATGAGGGGGATGGGGGCAATGGTCAGGGCAGACGGGGTAGACACAGGCTGGTGGCTGTCCACCGTTACCGGCTGGCCCAGCTGGCACGGGACAGACTGATAGACGCCCGCTTCACTGACTAGATGGGCGTGGGAATCGGGTAGTATGGCCACAGACCGCACACCATGGCAACAGCCGACCACCCACACCCCCACCCATCCACCCACCCAGCACCCTCCCCCCCCTCCCCAACCCCACCCACCCCACCCGCATGCCCACCACCCCCCCCCCCCCATTGCCGATCCACCTGCGGCACAACGGGCCGGGCTCACACAGTTGCGGGTGGACGCGTGTCTATCGCAGGCCATGGAGGATGATGACAACCCGCCCTGCGATGAGCTCCTGGCTCTACATCGTTGGACTATGTCTGACCCATGGCCACAGTACCACCATCCACCCGGACCATCCCTGCATGCGGCTGTGACGCTGCAGCGCACGGTCCCGTCCTCTGCCCGGGGGATGTTGATGGCGGCCCAGGGGGAAGGGGGCAGACTCACCTGGGGCTGAGGTAAGACCATCCCTCACACACACACTTGCGCTCAACGTACATGACACGCCCGCACACTTTGGACAGAGCACAAAGGCAGCTTCGGTAGGTGCAACATTGACTTTAATAACCAAAGGAGTTCATGCACGTGCCCTAGCCCCTAAAACTCATCTGTGCCCTGCACCCGTGCCAACTTACTCAGTGTCTAATTGTTTGGCCTTACGGGCCCTTTGACTACGTCTACGTGGTTCCCCAGACGGTACAGCAGAACTGGAGGTGGACTCCTGTGATTCCTGCCCTCTGACACTGGATCCCTTTGGCGGCCGTTTCCTGGGGCGTCCTGGCCTAGATGGGCCAGGCTGCGGCCCGGGCGACTGGGATGGCGAGCTGCCAGCCTGTCCTGCCCGTTGCCCACCCGATGCACCTGGGACGGAAGGGGGGGAGTCCGAGGTGTCGCGGTGTACCGGGACCTCCCCTACAGAGGGAGCCGGGACGGACCACACCACCTCCTCCTCCCTCGGGGTGCCCGATGGCCCCCAGGCCTCTACATGGGTGGGGGATGCGAACGGACTGGCCATCCGACGCCCCCCCCGACATCTGGCGCTGCCAGTCCTGGAGGCCCGTGCTGGTATCGACAGGGGTCTGCAGGTTTGCAGCCATGGAGCCCAGGGAGTTGGCAAACCCTGTCTGTGACAGTGCGACGCCGGCTCGCACATGGCCACTGGGGCCGATGCCCTCAGCGATGGCCTGCTGAGACTGGGCCATGGCCTGCAGAGACTGGGCTATGGCGTTGAGCGCCTCTGCGCTGGCACTGGCTCATGGCCTCCTGTGAGAGGGCAGCCATTTCCTGGGCCACAGACGCCGCCTGCACGGAAGGCCCCAGGCCTCGCAAACCGTTCCCCATGTCTGACACCGTCGCAACCATTGCCTCCACCGCGGACGCCACCCGTGCGGTGTCAGCCTGGGTGGCACGCATGACCGGGACCACTCCCAGCTCCTGGACGCGGGTGGACTCCTCCACCTGCGACCGCAACCGCCGCAAGCCGCCCGTTACCCTCTTCGCTCGTCTCCGGGTCGGTGTATACCTGCGGGCGTCGCATGCTGGAGGGTCCGGGTCTCTCCGTCTCCCGTGGTCTCCGAGGGGCATCCTGCGGGCGTCGCATGCTGGAGGGTGCGGGTCTCTCCGTCTCCTGTGGTCTCCGAGGGGCATCCTGCGGGCGGTGTGCATCTGCGGGGATGGGTGCCTGGACGTTTGGTCCTGCGATACACAATGAAGCATGCATGGTTAGACATCAGGCAGTGATCAGGTGATACGGGGGAGGGGGATATAGGGGAGGGGGGATATGGCGACGGGCTGTCGGTGGCTCACTTGCTGGTGGGCCCCCGACCTCTGCATCAGCAACCTCCCGGTCCTCAGGTCCGCCAGCCAGTTCCAGGGCCCTTTCCTCGTGTACGGTCAGTGGCCTCTCATCAGCGGGCCCTCCTCCAGTCCTCACATGCTCCCTATTGTTGTGTGCGCGCTTCTCCTGTGGGGGGGGTGGTGGTGGCAGGGGTAAAAGGCAACAGTGTTAGGCAGGTATATGAATGCACGCCATCGGTTGAGCGTGCATTGCAGAGGTTAAGGTTAGGGCTGGATTCACTTGGGGATATGGGGGATATGGGGGAGGGGGGATATGGGGAGGGGGGATATGGGGGATATGGGGGAGGGGGGGATATGGGGGAGGGGGGGATATGGGGGATATGGGGGAGGGGGGATATGGGGGAGGGGGGATATGGGGGAGGGGGATATGGGGGATATGGGGGAGGGGGATATGGGGGAGGGGGGGATATGGGGGATATGGGGGAGGGGGGGATATGGAGGATATGGGGGAGGGGGGATATGGGGGAGGGGGGAATATGGGGGAGGGGGATATGGGGGAGGGGGGATATGGGGGAAGGGAGGATATGGGGAAGGGGGGATATGGGGGAGGTGGGTTATGGGGAGGGGGATATGGGGGAGGGGGGATATGGGGGATATGGGGGAGGGGGGATATGGGGAGGGGGGATATGGGGGATATGGGGGAGGGGGGGTTATGGGGGAGGGAGGGATATGGGGGATATGGGGGAGGGGGGATATGGGGGATATGGGGGAGGGGGGGAAATGGAGGATATGGGGGAGGGGGATATGGGGGAGGGGGGAATATGGGGGAGGGGGGATATGGGGGAGGGGGGATATGGGGGAGGGGAGGATATGGGGAAGGGGGGGATATGGGGGAGGTGGGTTATGGGGAGGGGGATATGGGGAGGGGGGATATGGGGGATATGGGGGAGGGGGGATATGGGGAGGGGGGATATGGGGGATATGGGGGAGGGGGGGTTATGGGGGAGGGAGGGATATGGGGGATATGGGGGAGGGGGGATATGGGGGATATGGGGAGGCTCACCCTGCCTGCTCTGACGAGGTCGTTCACCTTCTTGTGGCACTGGGTGCCTGTCCGTGGTGTCAGGGCCACAGCGGTGACGGCCTCTGCAACTTCCCTCCACAGACGCCGGCTGTGGCGTGGGGCAACTCTGCGGCCGTGCCCGGGATACAGGGCGTCCCTCCTCTGCTCCACCGCGTCCAGGAGCGCCTCCACATCGCGTGACTTGAACCTCGGGGCTGAGCGACGGCCAGCCATCCAGTCGGGTGTTGCGGTCGGATGTTCCGGTCGGGTGGGGGGGAGCTGCGCGGCCTTATGAGCCGTCACGCCGTGCAGCGCGTATGACGCTGCACGGCGTGAACCACTGCGCAAGCGCGGATCCCGTTACATCGCTGCTAGCCCATTTCAGGCCAGAGACTATCGACCCATTTTTATGACGTGACGCAAGTGGGATTTGCGACGTTTTTTGCGTCGATCGGCGGACTTTCCGCCGATAACGGAGAATTTCGCCCGTGATGTGTGGTTGTACCTGCGCAATTGTTTCACAGGAATGCAGGGTTAAAGTGTAGATTCTCAATTAGTGTGACCTTGGATGGCAGGTTTAAACAGCCGATGCCTCTTTGCTGACTCGTGTTTGGCAGGCATTGTGTGCAAATTTTTCTTGCAAGAAGATGGAGTAAATGAAGCACAAATACGATAGGTAAGGTGAGTGAAAGGTGTGAAGGTTAGGGGAAGGATTTTGGGGTTCTGCATGTTACACCTGAGCTGGAAAGCCATGGTGAAAGATGTGAAATTGGAACTCCTCTTAAAAAGAAAGTATTGTGAGGGTGAAGAATGTGCTTGTGCCCTGGAGAAAATAAAGAAATGTGCAATGTTTACCTTACCTACACTGCTGATGATGTGGCATTTTTGGTGGCAAGTTTATGTAATCCTTGAAGTACTGGTGGTACCTACAACCATAAGTCTGTTTATCTGGCCTGCAAAGAGCACAGGTCATTTGATTAACCGTGCCTTTGTCTTCTCTGTTGAGATGCTCTGCGTTGCTAGCCTTTGGGCACAATTTCCTTGCAAGTATTCAATCAAGATATTGCATTAAAATCACTCATTGATATGTCTGAACATTGGAGTTTGAGATGTGCCTCTGGTATTTCTGTGAGATATGGACTTTGAGGGAGAGTGCTTTGCAAATTTGGGTTGAAAAATGTAAATACGAAGGACAACATTCCTTTTTCATTGGCGCATGCTAATTTTTTGAGGCCGCCAATGATTTGAAATAAAGTACAAGAGAATTCAAAATAAAGTCCCTCGCGACACACTGCTGGAGGTTTAGAGAGAAATAATTTATAACCAATTATAAGGAAATTCTATAACTGACGTATTGCACAGGATTTTGAGCCGGCATTCGCCTTCTACAGGATTAACAGCACGGACGGATAATATCACTAGAATCAGGAAACTTGATTCTCACTGGAGAGATCACGAGCTGGATTCTCCATTATTGAGACTATGTTCCCACGCCGGTGTGAAAACGGTGGAGTTTTACTCCTGAAATTCCTGCAAAAAAATGAAACAAATTCATAGCCCTGCAGGGGGCTAGCAGGGACCCGGAGTGAATCTCGTAGCTTTTGCTGCGGATACTGGCCCCCGTTCGGGTCAGAGGCCGCGAATGGGCATGGCGGCGGTCTCCACTGGCCATGCCGTGCTCCATGGCGGACTCGGACCGTGGAGCCAGACCACAGAAAGAGACCCCCTGATCGGCCGTGCGCCCGAGCCTCAACCCCCGCACATTAAAACCCGGCCACCTATTAGGCCCCCGCTGGTCTCCAAACTGCCTGCCCCTGACCAGGGGGGCCTTGGATTGAGTACGAAGCTGCCAAGAGAGCATCCTGACTGGCAATAACAGGTTAGTTCCACGCCGTCGGGAACTCGGCCTGTCGGGAGCGGAGGATTGCTGAGCGGGCCTCTGGCAATGGCCACACCGATGGCATGGCATACTCCCCGGTGACGCCGATTTTCAGTGACCAGCGTCAGGCCCGATTACGGCGTCAAACTGGATTCTCCGCCCCGGCACCGGCCGCGATTTTGGCGCCGGGCTGCGGAGAATCCAGCCCTTCGCGTTTCCCACCCCTCGCCAGCGAAGTCACAAGATTCACTCCCACAATGGATATGAACCTCATATTAATAAATTTGAATACAATTAAATGCTATAGCATTCCACCCCCACCAAATATTCATACCTCGCCAACGTTAGGTCAGCAAGCTTTATAGCAGGTTTAGCCATGCGTTTGGTAATCAAAGGGAGGTAAGGTTTTATAGCTCCCAGATAGGGTGGGGTGGATGGGGGAGGGGGGTAGAGGGACATGCCCTTGCAAAGCCCTGACACAATCCCCGAGCACTGCCACCCACCACAGGTTGGCACTGCCAGATTCTAACCTAGAAGTGCTGGCCTCAGCCAGGGGGGAGTGCTGGGGCGGGCACCAGTGGGCGGGATGGGCTGATGTGTGGTGGGTGAGAGGAGAGCAGACACTGAGGGGGGTGCCACTGATGAATGTCAGGGTGGGGTGGTTTGTTGGCGTGGATTGTCGTCGGGGCGGGGGCTGTAGGTGCCCCAATCTCTTTCGAGCCGGCTCAATGAGGCCCCTCTTCGCCAGACTGACGGTGTAAACCACGCTTACTCATTTATTTCTGTCAAAGACACTCAATATTCATTGAGAAAACTGGTCTGTGCAACTAGGGACCAACCTGCCAGTTTTCTATCTCAGCCTGACACTTTGCCGAAACTGGTAAGGTTCAGCCTTCGTAAATAAATTTGAGCATTTTAAATGGTGTTGATGTTTACTTTCAAGGTCAAACTGATATTTGTTTGATTATGACATTTAGTGCACATTTTAATAGCGTCAAACTTGGTGTCAGAACGTGGCTGTTGAATCTCGCGAAAGACCTCCATCGAGATTCATGATGCTGGAAACATCTTATGTAATTCAACAGAATCTCTAGTCACGATCTGGATTTTGGCTCTCGCTGGGTAAGATCCAGGTGCACATATTTCAATGATCCATTTGTCCCATTTAAATATGCACTCGCCCAATTCACCCAGGGTCCAGTATTCACCAGCCTTGCCAGTATTGCTCTTTTTTAGCCTTAGTTTATTACCTCTGATTATGTCACCTTTGCTCACGAGTCGCCAGGTATCTTTCTGATACCGCCACGTGGTTCAAGCTCGAGTTATGATTAATAAGTCAGCACACCGCTTAGTAAGAGTAAAATCAACGGTCATTTATTATATACAGCAATTAATACTTATACAACCTTGCGAAGTTTGCGAGCAGGTGAAGAAGGGAGAGAGAGAGAGATCTGAACTTGGCCCCTCACTTTATAGGGCCCAGGGGCTTCCCACCTCTCGGGGCGGCCCTTGACCCTGAGTCCCAAGTGATTGGACTTGTTCCCAATCACTGGGTTCGATATGCTCCAATAATGGGCCGATTCCTCGATCGGGGGGTGGTCGTTCACCTGTCTTTGTTTCGGCCACTGCAGGTGCCGAAAGGTCTGGCCCAGCATTCAATTGCTAATATGTTGCAATTGTTCCCGGGAATAGCCGATTAAACTACAGATGTCTGTGTTGATGTGCTGCTAATAGTCTTAGGTATCGATCTGGGCCGACTTCCCCAGATCCGAATACACTATTCTGTCTGCAGCTGTCCATTTGTGTCCTGTTGGCTGCTTTTCCCATCAGCCTTTTCGGTTAGCCATTTTAAATCGGGTTTTGGCCAAATTAATAGGGAATCAGCCATTTTAGGTGGCTACAGACCCTCCTTGTGATCCTAATGCGAAGCGTGAAGGATCACATCAATTTTGTCCTTTCCGTTCCCTAACTGGGAGGGGGGGGGGGGGGAACACCTCCTACATGGCCACTACTCTGACCCTAGCTATGCACAAAAATTTACCTACACAATTCTTGAGGGCGCTATGTCAGGCAGGGGCATGTATCTAAAAAAATAAAAACTTGGAACCTCTAATTTTACCAAAGTACACTCATCAAGCATTGCATCATTCTATCTCTCTAAAGCATACAATAACAATCATAACATTCCATATATTCTTTTCTGGCTTGGCAGTCAAACTCAGGATCATACATTTTTATTTTGTTACTGGCAGTTTTGTACATCTTTTATTTACAGAAAAACGCAAGTGCTTGTTCTTTATTTGTTTGTATTATAGGTCGCGGGGGTCTGGGGTCTGGTCATAACCGAATATAGGGGATTGGATCCGATATACCGGGGTTCGAGCGCGGTACGCTCTCCTTCTCCATTTGCGGAGGCGCATAGTCTGCTCTGAACAGCAGAGTATTGCCAACGCTAATAGTGCTTCAATGACGTATGACAGGGAGTACCAAGTTATGAACTTGGCACACCAGGATAATGCAGCGTGGCTGGTGACTGGGCCCTCGGTACTGCGGGGCAGTGAAACATTAACGGCAGGGGGGTTTGAAGTAATGGGGTCCGCGTTCCTGTGCAACCAAATGTTCAGTATAAAAATCGTGATCACGATGAAAGAAGTCCTCATGGCTGTCCTCTTTCTTTTTCTTTCTTTGTGTTCTCTGTTTTCTCCGGTCCTGGAGCTTCTGGAATTCTGTAAAACAAGCATAGTCACTGTAACTACCTTGGTATAATATCCGGTATGTTAGTGTTTCTGTCCTTCTTGGGACCAATTAAACCCTTATAATTGGTCACAATATGTGACTCACCGCCCATTTTTTTTTTTCAAAACAAATGTTAGGACACGGCACACTTCCCAATGGTGGACCAGTGCTAAGTTTATCATCCAAATGTTCCTGGATGTAAATAGCATGAGGGAGCAACCCAAGGGTCACCTAAATAAAACTGTTTTGAAAGAAAGTGATGAGGAAGGGATCACTGTAGTCAAACTCAGAGTCGCTGGGTGTGGGACCAGGATAGTAGGGAGGCCTGCTGTGGCTGTCGTCAGAGTCACAGTCGCTGTCTCTGCTGCTGCAGTCTGTGGGCGTACCAGGACGGAGTGTAAAGTTTGTGGGTGGAGTCGGGGGCGAGTCCGTGTCTGGGCTGGACGTGGAGGGGGTTGGTGTGGTGACGTTGGCTGTGGGCGGGGTTTGGTCTGCTGCGTCAAGCATGATGTGGTGGGCGTGGTTTGACTGTGCTCCATAAGCCTTTAGCTGGTTTATGTGAAACCACGCAGTCTTACCATTTTGGTATTTGATTTTGTATACCGATGGGCTTACTTTATCCGTAATGGAGTACGGACCCGAGTATTTCGGAGACACACACCCTGAGACACACGGGGTTACACACAGACAACATCACTTGTTGTCCTACATTATCCTCCATTGCATGTACTGCCTTATCAAAACAGGCCTTGCTCTGTTTTCTTTGAGTACCCAGTTTAACAGCGGCTGCTAACTGAGCCGTTTTTACATTTGCAAGTAATTGTTCAACGGCTTTCTCATGGGTGAGATCCGTAACTTCAGGGCTGGTCAGGTCTAAACCCAACAAGTACTCTGTCCTTTTCATGGGGCGTCCGGTCATGAGGGCGTGTGGGGTGAAACCTGTGGAGGTGGAAACAGTGTTACGCAAAAACATCAGCGCAAAGTGGAGGACAGAATCCCAAGTGGTGTTGTTCTGCTGGACCATTTTTCTAAGGGTGGTTTTTAGGGTCCGATTCATGCGCTCCACTATACCACTCGACTGTGGGTGGTATGCAATGTGAAATTTTTGGGTTATGCCAAATATCGTGAGGACATTCTGCATGACCCGTCCCGTAAAGTGAGAACCTTGGTCCGACTCAATACTGCGGGGGAGTCCCCATCTTGTGAAGATGCGGTGGGTTAGGATTTTGGCGGTGGTTTTCGCGGTGTTGATGCGGGCTGGAAATGCTTCCACCCACTTTGTAAAAGTGTCTATGTCCACCAGAACATATTTATAGCCATTCCTGCAAGGGGGTAATAGACCTATAAAATCGATCTGGAGGTTAGTCCAGGGGCCGTTAACGGGTCGGGTGTGGCTGAGATGTACCTTTTTGGCATATCTATCTGGGTTGTTCTGAGCGCAGATGAGGCAATTCTCAATGTAATGGGATACATCCTCTGAGATTAGGCCACCAACAAAGCTGTTTGAGGTGGGCTGCGGTGAGTTCGATTCCCTGGTGTCCATGACCATCATGGAATAAACAGATTATTTGGTTCCTATCCTGCTCAGGAACTACATAAAAGGTGTCCTTTAGCACCACACCGTCATGTGTGGTTATTGTATTTCTGTACCTCTCGTATGAGGCTGGAAACTTCCCTTTCACGATTTCAGTGAGAGCGCTATCCTGCTTCTGGGCCTCTACTAGATCTTCGATCCTAGTCTGCGCGACCTGAACTGCACTCACTGGCGCACTCACTGCGGCGCTCTCGGGGGGCTTCCAAAAGTACCCATCCATGATCCTGCCTTAGCCAGCGTGTCGGCTTTTACATTTCCAGGGGGGAGGAACGATGGTGGCTGCGGACTTTTATAATGTCAAAGGTCCGGTTCTTGGCTTTTTTCAAAATATGGCGGAGTAATGGGGCCTGGGGGGAGGGGTTTCCCATCCGCGGAAACAAATCCTCTTGTTTCCCAGAGGGGCAGAAATTCAGTGAGGCTGTTGCACACGTATAGGCTGTCTGAATATATGTCTGTTGGGCTGGGGAAGGAATCTGGGTGCTCTACGATGTAAGCGATGGCTGCAAGCTCTGCTGCCTGCGCGCCTAAGTGTCCGGGTAATTTTAATGCGATTTCTTCGAGGGCGCGTCCCTGCGCGTCCTCCACATAAATCCCACAACCTGTTATGCGTTGCCCATCCAGGACTGTGGAAGATCCATCTACATAGATCCTAATGGGATCACACGTGTCCGGGTGAGGGGGGTTCTGAGATGGAGTGGCTAGTTTTCTGGGGGGTGTTTTAGCTAAAAAGGGGCCTGTATTATGGTGGGGCGAGATGATTTCACACTCATGGGGGGTTCCGAGGTACTGTAGATTGTCCGCTAAGTATGTGTGTGTTTTGGTCCGTTTGACAGTTATGACCCGTCCTTGTAAGAGAAGGGTCCACCTAGCAGCACGGATTTGGCTGACGGTACCGTCTTTAAGTCGTCCGTCTCGTAAAAGTTGGGTGGGGGTGTGCTCGGTCAAAATGGTGATGGGGTTCAGTCCGGTAATGTATGAAAAGTACTGGACTGCCCAGAAAACTGTGAGCAGGGGCGAAATTCTCCCCCAACGGCGGGATGTCCGCCGACTGGCGCCAAAGACGGCGCCAATCAGACGGGCATCGCGCCGGCCCAAAGGCTAGGCCGACGCCGGAGGGATTTCCGCCCCGCCAGCTGGCGGAAATGGCGTTTGTTGCCCCACCAGCTGGCGCGGAAATGCGGCGCATGCGCAGGAGCGTCAGCGGCTGCTGTCAGATTCCCGGCGCATGCGCGGGAGCGTCAGCGGCCGCTGTCAGTTTCCCCGCGCATGCGCAGTGGGGAGAGTCTCTTCCGCCTCCGCCATGGTGGAGGCCGTAGCGGAGGCGGAAGGGAAAGAGTACCCCCACGGCACAGGCCCGCCCGCGGATCGGTGGGACCCGATCGCGGACCAGGCCACCGTGGGGGCAACCCCCGGGGTCAGATCGCCCCGCGCCCCCCCCCCCCCAGGACCCCGGAGCCCGCCCACGCCGCCTGGTTCCGCCGGTAAATACCAGGTTTGATTTACGCCGGCGGGACAGGCAATTTCTGGGCGGGACTTCGGCCCATCCGGGCCGGAGATTCCAGCGGGGGGGGTCCCGCCAACCGGCGCGGCCGGATTCCCGCCCCCGCCCAATCTCCGGTACCGGAGACTTCGGCGGGGGCGGGGGCGGGATTCACGGCGGCCAACGGCCATTCTCCGACCCGGCGGGGGGGGTCGGAGAATGACGCCCCAGGTGTCTCTCACAGGCTGAGAATCCCTGCTCCACAGCATCTAAAATTCGAGAGGCATAAGCCACGGGTCTTAGCTGGTCGTGCCGTTCCTGGAGGAGCACGGCTGAAAGGGTGCGGTCTGTGGTCGCTACCTCTATTGCGTAAGGGGAAAGCGGGTCGTGAACTTGTAGCGCGGGGGCGGCTATGAGCGCCTGTTTTAAAGAGTCCACAACATCCGTATGCTGCGGAAGCCATTCCCAGGGGGCTCCTTTCTTTAGGAGGTCTGAGAGGGGTGCTGCCTTGCTGGCGAAACCGTCAATGTGGTTTCGGCAGTAGCCAACCAGTCCTAAAAACGACCGGAGGGCTGAAACGTGTTGGGGAAGGGGCAATTTAGCGATCGAGTCAATTCTTTCATGCTCGATCGCGCGTTTGCCGTGTGTGATAATAGTACCCAAATATACCACTTTCTCTTCCAATATCTGGGCCTTTTGGGGGTTTACTTTACAGCCAATGGAATGTAGTAATTCCAGGAGTTCGGACAGAAGCTCAATGTGCTCTTCCTTCGTGTCTGTCTGCAGTAGTAGGTCGTCTACATACTGTACCAGACATTCGGGGCGAGAACATTTTGCTAGTCCATTTGCCAGCTGTCGGTGGAAAATGGAGGGGGAGTTGTGGAAGCCTTGTGGCAGGCATGTCCACGTGTACTGCTGCGCTTTGAAAGTGAAGGCAAATTTGTACTGGCACGCCATTGCCAATGGAATGGACCAGAACCCATTACTGAAGTCCAAAACCGTGAAATATCGGGCATGGAGTCCCTGTTTGAGCATGGTCTCGGGACTTGTTGCAACGGTGGGGGCTGCTACGGGGGTGACTTTATTGAGTGCCCGATAATCAATGGTCAAGCGCCATGATCCGTCTGGCTTTCTCACTGGCCAAATCGGGGCATTATTAGTTGAGGCTACCGATCTTAGGACGCCCTGCTCTAATAAACTTTCTATAACCTTTAGGATTTATCCCTCTGCTTCTAGGGGGAATCCGTACTGCTTTTGGGGTCTAGGGTCCGGTCCTGTTATTTGTACGGAACCAGTCATCCGTCCACAGTCGTGCTTGTGGGTCGCGAATGCTGCCCTGTTCTTTTGCAGGATGGCCCTAACCTGTTGGTCCGTGCTGAGTGTGGTGGGGTTGAACCAAAACTTGCCCACTGCGCTAATTTTGTTCATATAGTCCCCTATGGTGAGCGTTGCGGGGGCTCTAGCGGACTTCGCCATCTTCCAGACACACTGGTTGACTGGGTCGAAAGATAGGTGGTGGGAATTCATGAAGTCGATCCCTAAAATGTGCTCTGCTGTTGGGGGCAGGTCGACTAAAACAATGGTTCTGAGTTGGATGGGTACAGGGGTTGTGATGTGTCCCTGCTGTGAGTGGCCTGTAAAGCCGCTGAGGGTGATAGTGACTGTTGTGGGCCACGTGTCCTTACCAAGGGTGGAGGAATTTAAGGTGGTGCGGGACCCTCCTGTGTCCCAGAGAAGCTCAATCGGCTGTCCCCTAACCTTTGCTGCGACTGCGGGTCGTCCTGACCTATCCCACAGGGTATTGCAGACCCAGCTGGGGAAGCCTGTACACCGTCAGTCCGTCCCGGTCAAGTCTGTCTGGTCGGACTGGGCGCTAACGCTATGTATGGGCTTGGCCTTTTTCTTATTGATAGTGCCTGTCTGTTGGGCTCTCTGTGGCTTCTTAGGGCCATTGCATTCTTTGGCAAAATGTCCCAACTGTCCGCAATTGTAGCATACTTGCGGTTTTGCTGGGGGGCTGCTCTTTCCCTCGTTTACCCAGGCGGGGTTGTGAAGAATGGTTCTTACTGCCTGCACGTCTGCGGCGGTGGCTTGTTTTTCCTCAGGGGTTCTAGCTGCGGGTTTACTGTGAGCCGCTTGTTCCCAAACGCGGGACAATCTTTTGACCACCCACTTCTCATTATGAGCTTCCTCCGAGGGGTCATAATTACTACAGGCATTCTGTCCTGCTTCCGTGGCATGGGAGATAAGGGTGCGGGTCCATTTGGCCATATTGTCTGCGGACAAATGGTCACGGTCTACGGTTCCGAAAACGGCTTCGAAGTGAATCCACAGGCGTCCTGCGAACGCTGTGGGGTGTTCAGACCTTTTCTGTCTGCACTTATTTAGGCCATCTACGGGGTTGCCCCGGTTATACCCGATCGCATCCAGGATCGCGGTATGCATTTCTGCAAGGGTGCCTCCTCCAACATTCTGTGGGTCGGGAAGGGCTGCTGCGACCGATGGGTCTAAGCTGAGTACCGTGAGCTTTACCTGCTCTTTCTCATCCAGGCCGTACAAGGTCGCCTGGTGTTTGAAGGTGGCAAAGAAATGGTGTGGGTCTGAAGCGGGGAGGAACGGTGTGATTTTAGCACACGCGTCCCGTAATTGGGTCACTGTGAAGGGGGTGGAATATAAGACCTCCGCCTCATCTGCTGTGGCTGTGCGGTGGGTTGTTACAGGGTTCATGGGAGCCTGTATTACCTGCTGTGTGGGGGGTGGGGGTGCTTTCCTCCTTTGGGTCTTTCCCCGCGCACATGTTCCCTGAACATATCTCTACACTGTCTCTTGCAGTTCTTCCCAATCAGGGCCATCTTCCTGTTCTAAACTTTCCCCAAAGGTGTCTTGGAATCCATTTTGGACAGAAAGCATTGATTGCAGGTCTGCAATTTGCTTTCGGCACTTCGCATGGTCCAAGGTACTTTGCCTTTGTTCCGTGGTTGCAGCGTGGAGCGCTCTCAAGGCTGCCTTGAGGTCACTACATTGCTTTTGTAGCGTTTCCACCTACTTCTCTGTCTCTTTCTTAACCAGGACTGCATGCTGCGTGTCCTGATAAGCCTTCTCATACTGGGATTGAAAACTGCTTAAATGCGCCAGACAAGACTGGTGACCCCATTTGGCGTCAGCCACCTCTTCGTCCTTGGCTTCTAACTGTCTTTTCAATTCCAGGTTCTCTTTTTCCATCTCGCATACATCGACTTTACTCATTCGGTGTATGCCTTCTATTTCTTTCCTGACGACCTCCTCTGTGCCTCGCAATTGTGCCATGCAGGACACGATTGCCATTGGCTTGCCACTTTCGCTCAGCTTTTCTTATGAATTTCACTCATGTTCTCCCACCAAGTATGCCCTATACTTCCGGGACCTCAGTCGTCATTGTTACAGAAACCGCTCCACATGGGCCATCCTTTGCCCTGTAGGAATTTCCGAATTTCTGCTTCCCACAGGGACACTGTCCCACTTTAATGCTGCTGATCGGTGCGACCGCAAATTCTTCGGGGTTCATGAGGCGTTGCATTGCCTGTATGGCCATCTCGCTTATCTGCTTGCTACGTTCAAATTTGGAACAGGGGGCTAAGGTGGTGTCGTAGATGCGGGTATGGCTTGTGCTAATTTCCGAAAATACAGACCTCCGACAGTTTTGATGCAACACAATCTATCAGTTTTACCTTGTAACCCTGTTAGTTACGCATGCATACACACACTTCCGAATTGTGAATTATTAACCAGAACCGTTTGAACACTTGTGGGGTTTTTTTTTTGTTTTTGTTTCCAATTGGATTCTATTCAAATTTCTGGGGTTCTCCCGGAGTGGTTTTCCACTTCTATGTCGGGTCCCGGCGGAGTCGCCAATTATGTTGCTCTTTTTTAGCCTTAGTTTATTACCTCTGAGTATGTCACCTTTGCTCACGAGTCGCCAGGTATCTTTCTGATACCACCACGTGGTTCAAGCTCGAGTTATGATTAATAAGTCAGCACACCGCTTAGTAAGATTGAAATCAACGGTCATTTATTATATACAGCAATTAATACTTATACAATAATGCTACTTCTAGACTAATACCTATAACTAACAGGCCAATACTTAACTTTAGGAAGGGCCCACCAGGTCAGGGAAATTAATGGCTTATCGAATCGGATCTGGCCCGCGGGATTCAAAAGGCCGATACGGGTCGATGGCTAGGAATCTCTATCGGGTAGCGATCGCTGGAGTCAGATTTACGGTTCTTTGTCGAAGGTTCTTGCGAAGGTTGTGAGCAGGTGAAGAAGGGAGAGAGAGATCTGAACTTGGCCCCTCACTTTATAGGGCCCAGGGGCTTCCCGCCTCTCGGGGCGGCCCTTGACCCTGAGTCCCAAGTGATTGGACTTGTTCCCAATCACTGGGTTCGATATGCTCCAATAATGGGCCGATTCCTCGATCGGGGGGTGGTCGTTCACCTGTCTTTGTTTCGGCCACTGCAGGTGCCGAAAGGTCTGGCCCAGCATTCAATTGCTAATATGTTGCAATTGTTCCCGGGAATAGCCGATTAAACTGCAGATGTCTGTGTTGATGTGCTGCTAATAGTCTTAGGTATCGATCTGGGCCGACTTCCCCAGATCCGAATACACTATTCTGTCTGCAGCTGTCCATTTGTGTCCTGTTGGCTGCTTTTCCCATCAGCCTTTTCGGTTAGCAATTTTAAATCGGGTTTTGGCCAAATTAATAGGGAATCAGCCATTTTAGGTGGCTACACCAGTGAGCCCTCAACTGGGCACTATTTGATGCTGGTTCACAAAGTTACGAACCAGTCGTGATGGCACTGCAGGAGATCTCGCTGGGGAGTTGAGGCTCGCTGGTGGTTTGGGACAGGGCAGGGTGGCACCCTGACACTCCCCCTGGCACATGGGCACTTTGCCACAGCAAGCCTGGCAGTGCCAACCTGCCGTTGTCAGGTCATCTGAATGGCACTGCCGGGGTGTCAGGTTGGCAGTGCCAAAGTGCCCAGCTGCTGGGTTGCCCATGCCAGGAGTCAGGCCCGGGGCAGACCTTGCCCATATGAAGTGGGGTGAACCAGGGCTTGAGGACACCAGAAGAGGTAAATTGGGTGAAGTGGGTTGGGGTGAGGGGTCCTGAAGCCATGGTGGAGGTGCAGAGGGGCTCTTTAAATGGCACCCCGATTTGTGAGTAGCTTCCTGGCAGTGCAGGAAGTTACTGAAAGAATGGCCTCGGCGGGGAGTTCCTCACTGAAGCCAAAAAAAACCTGCAAAGTTCTGGTGAACAGTAGGGTTTTTCTCAGTGCTTAACCCCGCTAAATGTGCTGTCCAGCGGACTTTAACCTGAACCACGCCCAATGATTTCAACTGCCTTGTGACTTCTCCAACCACTGTGAAATTCATTCTGGACAATTTAATTTCCTAACATCACATGAAACACATGTCTTTCAAAAGATCTTTTCATAGTTTTTTTGAATGATATAATTAGGGTGTTGATTTTTCACAGTTTGCAAGGTAGGCCAACACTTGTTATCTCCTTCAGTCTTCCACTGACCAGCCTGAGTGTATGAGGTAAATTTTCACCTTCATCTTGTAAAGGATAAATCTTGGCAGAGTGTAAAAAGTAAATCTAGGCAGGACGATTTGCATGGCTATTGCAGAGCCTGCTTGATTTTCCTTACTGCGTCATCCATTCTCTGAATTTTTTAAGCTTTATTAGCATTTTGATGCCAACTAGTACAGTTTTACACCAAGGTTTTATGTTCAGTAGGAGCAGAGTTCGTCCTGCCTAAAATCACTTCAACATGGTTAACATGCAACAGCAACAGAGTGACAGCATTCTATGGTTTATGGCAATTTTCTTGCCTGATAAATCTAAATTATTAATGTTACCCTCTTTCAACCTTGTTAGATCTCTGGGCACATAAAAAAACAGAAGAAAGACAAGCGTATATTTTCCAATAGGCAATGTTCAGCTCGGAACATTTCTCTCTAGTTATGTTTAGTCAAGTGTTGAACTATTTAAAAGAAATCATGTATGAACGTAATATTCATTGATACCTGAATTCAGAAAATACACTTCATATTGTTTTCAGTCAACAATTGAGACAAGTGCATGGAATTTACTTAAACACTTCTATTATTTTTATTGCTGTTTCTTGAGAGACAGTGGAATTCAATTAAGAATGAAATGTTTTTTTTTTTTGCAATGGATGAAATAACTATCAAATGAAAAAGATTTAATGTCTTGTTAAAAACACCTTGAAGTAAAAGGCATCAAAGTCACCTTAAATATCACTTTTGTGAAACAAACACCGTAACTACTTATCCTGGTGCTCATTAGACACATCTTTTCTGTTTCATACACAGCTTCACAGCTCTATTTTAATTTGTAGTTATATTCATGAAGGAATATTAGTGAATGTAACCTGTGTTATTTGAAGAATATTAGAGTCAGTGCTACATTCTGTTGCCATTTTGCAATAATGTATCCTGATGGAGATCATTAATATATTGGACATGATGATTTTTAATATTATAGCTATGTATTATTAATATCACTAATGATCTAATTTGCATGATTTTATTATTCTGTTTTAGTGCTTTTGTGAATAAGGTCAGTGACGGGGCATCTCAAAAGCTGACCACAAACAATACTTTTTCAAACTGTCTGAGCTGTGAGATTTATGCAACTATTTATAGTTAGGCTGCTGGTGCAATGCAGATCCATATGGTTGACTTATGAAATGTGCATCTTGTTACGACTGAGATGTGAGGAGTGCACTGTCTACTTCTAGTTCCATTACTTCATGATTCACAACATATATTTAAACGTTCTCCCAGCTAGCTATATGACCATCTATGTTGTTAGTTATTTCTGGGGGGTGTTTAACCTCCCAATCCACTTACTCAATGTAAATTTTTTCTTTTGAGACTTCGACGATTCAGGTAATAGTGGACAATTCAGTGATGTAACTCAGGAAATATTTATTGAGAAACAAAAGATATATGTAACAAGTTGACAGCAACTTTACTGGCTCAACTCGGCTCGTTTCCTATTTCAGCCGAGGGCGAGGCAATATGGGGTCTTCTCTCTCTCTGGAGTCTTCTGGTCGTCGACTTAAAGCTGATAAACAGTTTTCAGTTTCAAATTCAGTGTGCACCTGGAAGTTCAAGGCTGGTGCTTTTTGACCCTTTCCAAACCACAACCCATGTAAGGGAAATAAATAGTGATGTCTTGATAAGTGTGCATATTACAGAGGAGGAGGTGCTGGAAGTCTTAAAGCGCATCAAGGTAGATAAATCCCCGGGACCTGATGAAATGTATCCCAGGATGTTGTGGGAGGAAAGGGAGGAAATTGCGGGTCCCCTAACAGAGATATTTGAATCATCGGCAGCCACGGGTGAGGTGCCTGAAGATTGGAGAGTAGCGAATGTTGTGCCCTTGTTTAAGAAGGGCAACAGGGAAAAGCCTGGGAACTACAGACCGGTGAGCCTAACGTCTGTAGTAGGTAAGTTGCTAGAAGGTATTCTGAGAGACAGGATCTACAAGCATTTAGAGAGGCAAGGACTGATTCGGGGCAGTCAGCATGGCTTTGTGTGTGGAAAATCATGTCTCACAAATTTGATTGAGTTTTTTGAGGGGGTGACCAAGAAGGTAGATGAGGGCAGTGCAGTAGACGTTGTCTACATGGACTTTAGCAAAGCTTTTGACAAGGTACCACATGGTAGGTTGTCGCAGAAGGTTAAAGCTCACGGGATCCAGGGTGAGGTTGCCAATTGGATTCAAAATTGTCTGGACGACAGAAGACAGAAGATGGTTGTAGAGGGCTGTTTTTCAAACTGGAGGCCTGTGACCAGTGGTGTGCCTCAGGGATCGGTGCTGGGTCCACTGTTATTTGTGATTTATATTAATGATTTGGATGAGAATTTAGGAGGCATGGTTAGTAAGTTTGCAGATGACACCAAGATTGGTGGCACAGTGGATAGTGAAGAAGGTTATCTAGGATTGCAACGGGATCTTGATCAATTAGGCCAGTGGGCCGACGAATGGCAGATGGAGTTTAATTTAGATAAATGTGAGGTGATGCATTTTGGCAGATCGAATCAGGCCAGGACCTACTCAGTTAATGGTATGGTGTTGGGGAGAGTTATAGAACAAAGAGATCTAGGAGTACAGGTTCATAGCTCCTTGAAGGTGGAGTCGCAGGTGGACAGGGTGGTGAAGAAGGCATTCGGCATGCTTGGTTTCATTGGTCAGAACATTGAATACAGGAGTTGGGACGTCTTGTTGAAGTTGTACAAGGCATTGGTACGGCCACACTTGGAATACTGTGTGCAGTTCTGGTCACCCTATTATGGAAAGGATATTATTAAACTAGAAAGAGTGCAGAAAAGATTTACTAGGATGTTACCGGGACGTGATGGTTTGAGTTATAGGGAGAGGCTGGATAGACTGGGACTTTTTTCCCTGGAGCGTAGGAGGCTTAGGGGTGATCTTATAGAGGTCTATAAAATAATGAGGGGCATAGATAAGGTAGATAGTCAACATCTTTTCCCAAAGGTAGGGGAGTCTAAAACTAGAGGGCATAGGTTTAAGGTGAGAAGGGAGAGATTCAGAAGGGCCCAGAGGGGCAATTTCTTCACTCAGAGGGTAGGGAGTGTCTGGAATGTGCTGCCAGAGGTAGTAGTAGAGGCGGGTACAATTGTGTCTTTTAAAAAACATTTAGATAGTTACATGGGTAAGATGGATATAGAGGGTTATGGGCCAAGTGCGGGCAACTGGGACTAGCTTAATGGTAAAAACTGGGCGGCATAGACTGGTTGGGCCGAAGGGCCTGTTTCCATGCTGTAAACTTCTATGATTCTATGTGCAAAATCAGTAATGTTATAAGTATTCTGATTAGCTCATGCGGTGTGATCAGGCCCTGATTCATTTCTTGAGAGCGATGGTCATCTACTGACATTATTTCCTGTTGTCTCTTGACTGATCGTCTCAGGTGCCTATTTTTTTTTTGACATTCTCTCTCATGTGAGCTTTTTCTGTTATTTCATTAAACTTTACAACTTTCTTCTAAGATAATGGGGGCTTTGGGACAGTTTCAATGCCTGCTTATGCGAGATAAGAGAGCAACTGATGTCTAATTTAACAGTGGATTCATCATTCCAAATGTCCAATTGATCTATAGTGTCAGTATTGTATGTCCTGTAGAACTCACATTAAGACAGGTGCTCGTTGAAGTGTTTTGGTAGAGTGCTTTGCCAATGTATGTTTTTGTTGAATCTGCCAGTGCTTGGTAGAAATCAATTAAAGTACAAAGTGGGGTAGAGGGTTGCAAAATTGACAAAGTTACAGAAATTACCCGAAATCTAAATAAAATAAATACAAAACTATTGCTTAAAAGTGGTTGGTGTATGAAAGCTAAGACAGCATGATTCACTTAAAATATAATGAGCCATAACTTTCTCACTCCCCAACGTCAGATTTTGGGGGGATCCCAAAGACCATCCTCACCCTGACCTCTGACCCCCAACCTCTGACCCTCCCTGACCACCTCACACACCTAAACCTCCCCATCCTGACCTGCAACCACCCGCACCCCTGACCACTGACCCCTCTCACACCACCCCCCTACCCAACCTCCTACCCTCCCAACCACCTGAATCCCATCAGCTTACCTTGTACATATTTACCTTCTCCCTGCTCTGTCAATTTCATTGGGCCCATTAAAATTATCTGCTGTATGGCAGTAAAAAGGAGGTGTGTCCTCCCTGAATCTGTTGCTGCTGGACTACACTGGGGCCTGCGGGAATCTTTTGATGCAGGCTACAAGCAACTCCAGTCATCAGACATTTCAGCACAGTTTTCAAGAGTAGATATTTAATTTTATAAATTTAAAGTAGCCAAGGGAGCAGGGTGGCACAGTGGTTAGCACGGCTGCCACACGGCGATGAGGACCCGGGTTCCATCCTGGCCCCGGGTCACTGTCCGTGTGGAGTTTGTGCATCTTCTCCATGTTTGCGTTTCTCACCCCCACAACCCAAAAAGATGTGCAGGTTAGGTGGATTGGCCACGCTAAATTGCCCCTTAATTGGAAAAAAATAATTGGGTATTCTAAATTTATATAAACAAAACTGGCATTTTAGTGTGGCCAATCCACCTAACCTGCACATCTTTTTGGGTTGTGTGGGTGAGACCCACGCAGTCAGGGGGAGAATGTGCAAACTCCACACAGACTGTGATCCGGGGCTGTGATCAAACCCAGGTCCTCGGCACCATGAGACAGCAGTGCTAACTATTGTGTCACCGTGCCGCTCTTTCAAGAACAGATAAATGCGCATTAAATCTTGAAATTCCAGTGTGCCATCATTTCAACACTAGTCAGAAGTTATGACCTGATTTGTCACATTCAACCAATACATATTGCTAAGAAATAAAATGCTAGAAAGCTACAGAGCGACAAAAGTTAATTACAGATCAAAGCAAACTTCACAGTTTAAACTATCCTAATTCAAGGTAGAAGGTTGTTTTGTAAGGGCCCCGAAGAATCCAGCACGAGTTTTAAGGGTACAAAATAATAACGTTTATTTACTATAACAATATATACATAACAGTAGCAGTAACTTCCCTTGCTACCTTCTCCTTTCCTCCTGGTTCCTGGACTGGCCAGCTTATTTATAGTAGGAGTTTCTCCGCCCCCCTCATTGGGGAAGTTCATACTCCCATAGGATTGTGGGATAGTCATTAGTCCCCAGCCAATCGTCAGTAGGCAGGTTATAACATCCCTCCCCCCCCAAAGTCCAAGGAATCCACCGTAGGCCCTGGCGAAGGAAGGCGTCGAACTCGTTTGGCCGCAGGCCGGACGCCATTTGCACGCGGCGCTGGATCAGGCGGCGTATAACGAGACGGAGACCAGCGCTTCCGTGATGAACGGCGCGGTTGTACATCCACGGCCTGTGGACCCGAGGATTCCCCCTCTGATTCATCCTGTGTCTCCATGTCGGAGTCAGAGTCTGCTGCCTCCGTCATGTCAGCATCTCTATCCCCATTCGGTCCAGTCACGACCTGCGCAGGCTTCGAGTGAGGCACCAGTGGAAGATTTGGAGGACTACCTTCCCTTGTTTCTGGTCTTTGCCGCTGTTGAACTGAGCTCCGGGGGCGGGGAATCTTTTGCGGGGATGATCTTCTGGACCGGACGTGGTCTACATGTTTTCGCTGGAGACGACCCTGGGCTTGCACTTGGTACGATATAGGGCCCGTTTGGCGAAAGATTAGACCAGGAACCACCAGCAAAATTCCGCACGAATACTGGGTCACCTGGCGCAAACTGCCGAATCGGACGATACCGAGACAATCCCGGTCCCTGCCGTTCTTGTGTGCGGCGTACTTTTGCGCCAATGTCCGGGAAGGCCATACTAAGGCGGGTGCGAAGTCTCCGGCCCATTAGGAGTTCTGCGGGAGCTACCCCAGTCACTGTATGGGGGGGGTGGTCCTGTACGTAAACAAAAACCGAGCCAGTCTCGTGTCCATTGATCCGGAAGACTGCTTCTTTAGGCCTCTTTTGAATGTTTGCACTGCACGCTCTGCCAACCCATTTGAAGCCGGGTGGTAATGGGCAGTGCGGATATGGCGGATGCCATTCGTCTTTGTAAACCTAGCAAACTCCTCACTCGTGACTGGAGTGCCATTATCCATGACCAGCACCTCGGGGAGGCCATGCGTGCTAAATGATAAACGCATTTTTTCAATTGTTGCGCAGGACGTTGTCCCCTGCATCTTATGCACCTCCAGCCATTTGGACTGGGCGTCAATTAGTAGAAGGAACATGGATCCCTGAAAAGGGCCTGCGAAATCTGCATGTAAGCGTGCCCAAGGCCGCCCTGGCCATTCCCAGTGATGTAGGGGCGCGGCCGGCTGAAGCTTCTGATGCTCCTGGCAAATGGAGCAGTTTTGGGCCACCTTCTCAATGTCGGTGTCGAGGCCTGGCCACCAGACATAACTCCGGGCCAACATTTTCATCTTGGTCACGCCCGGATGCCCATTGTGCAAGTCTCTTAGTATCAGCTCCTGTCCTTTTTCCGGGACAATAACACGCGTCCCCCACAAGAGGATGCCGTCTTCCACGCTGAACTCTGACAGCTTGGAGGAAAATGCCCGCAACTCGCCAGGGAGCTGTCTATGCTGCCCACCATACAGGACTATGTGCCGAACCTTTGACAGGACTGGCTCCGTCTGGGTCCACTCATGGATCTGTGATGCCGTGACAGGCAAGGGGTCCATAAAATTTAGGGCTGCAACCACCTCACTGGTCGTGGGGGTCGATATGGGGCCGGTCGATAAAGGCAATCGGCTCAGTGCGTCGGCATTTGCTATCTGCGTACCTGGTTTGTGCTCCAGAGAATACTCCTATGCAGCAAGCAACAAAGCCCAGCGCTGGATCCGTGCAGAAGCAATGGGCGGTATTGGCTTATCCTCTCTGAAGAGTCCCAGCAGGGGCTTATGATCAGTCACGATAGTGAAATGGCGGCCGTACACATACTGGTGGAAGCGTTTCACCGCGAAATCCACTGCCAGGCCCTCCTTCTCGATCTGCGCGTCCTTTTTCTCCGCTGCAGTCAATGTGCGGGAGGCGAAAGCTATTGGTCGCTCGGCCCCGTTCTCCATCTTGTGGGATAGGACAGCCCCAATACCATACGGGGATGCATCACATGTGACGAGCAAAGGCTTTCCCGGATCATAGTGGGTTAGTAACCCAGACGACGACAATTGTTGCTTTACCCGCCGAAAAGCGGTTTCTTGCGGCTGACCCCAAACCCAGGTGTGATTTTTCTTTAGCAGCAGGTGTAAGGGGGCCAGCGTAGTTGCCAGATTGGGGAGGAACTTCCCGTAATAGTTTACGAGACCGAGAAAAGAACGAAGATGCGAAGTGTCAGTCGGGGTGGGGGCATGTTGAATTGCACGCACCTTCTCTGCGACGGGGTGCAGACCCTCACGGTCCACCCGATAACCTAGGTAGACTACTTCTTTTGCCTGAAATACGCACTTTGTGTGACGTAAATGGACTCCAGCCTCCGAGAGGCGTTTAAGGACAGCCTCCAGATTTTCCAAATGCTCTTGCTCCGACGTCCCTGTAATCAACATGTCATCTAGGTAGACAGCCACACGTGGTAAACCTCTCAAAACGCCCTCCATAACACATTGAAAAATTGCGCAGGCAGAGGATACTCCAAAGGGCAACCGTGTATATTCATACAGGCCCCGGTGTGTGTTAATTGTTACATATGGTCGGGAGGCAGGGTCCAGCTCCAACTGCAGGTAGGCGTGACTCATATCTAATTTTGTGAATGAGAGTCCGCCTGCAAGTTTCGCGTAGAGATCCTCTACGCGAGGCATTGGGTATCGGTCGAGTCGGGAAACTGTATTCACTGTAAGTTTATAGTCGCCACACAAGCGAACTGTGGCATCTGGCTTCATTACTGGTACAATTGGTGCTGCCCAGTCGGCAAAACGGACAGGCCTGATAATACCCAAACTCTCCAAACGAGTGAGCTCCCCTTCTACCTTCTCGAGCAAAGCATAAGGCACTGGGCGCGCCCGGAAATAGCGCGGCGTGGCTCCTGGTTCAACTTGGATACGGGCTACGGCCCCTTTTATTTTCCCAAAACCAGGCTGGAATACCTCTGGGTATCGTTCTAGCACCTCAGTCAACCCTCCAGAAACTGTTTGGAGGATGTGCTGCCATTGCAACCGCAAATGGCGCAACCAGTCCCGACCCAACAGGCTGGGCCCATGGCCACGCACTACGATAAGTGGGAAACGCCCCTCCTGGCGTCCATAGACAACAGGGGTCATTGTAGTTCCTGCAATGTCCAGTGGTTCCCCCGTGTAGGTGGCCAACCTGGCCTGTGAGTCAGTTAATGTAAGGGTCTGTATACCCTGCTTGATGCGGTCGAATGTCCTCTGGGTGATCACGGAGACTGCTGCGCCAATATCCAACTCCATCTCCAGCGGGTGGCCATTGACCCGTACTGTCACTTTAATGGGGGCCACACGGGGAGCTGCCACACAATGCAGCTGCAGGCAGTCGTCCTCCGTCTCCACGTCCTCAGGAGTGGTCGCCGCAGGTTCATCCACATGGAAGGTACGGCCTCTGGGCTGGTCCCAGTTACGGCCCCTGGGCTGGTCCCAGTTTCGGTCGGAACGACGGCGCCTCTGGCGTCCCCAGGACCGCCGTCCGCGACGGGGTCGGCGCCTACAAGTCTGACACGGACATGGCTCCTCATCCATTGGCTCTGGAGAAGGCTCCCTTCGGGAAGGAATGTCCGATGGCCACTGGCGTCGGTCTGGTCGTTGCCTCGCCCAAAGTACCGCAGGAGTGCGGGGGAACGTTTTTGGGCGGAAAGGGTTGCGCCCCAAGGCATGCACTTCCATTCCCTGTAGCTCTTGTACTCCTCACTCTGCGCTCTCTCGGGACAAGACTATTTGTATTGCCTGTTGAAAAGTCAATGTTGGCTCCGCGAACAACTTTCTCTGGGTGGCCGCATTGTTAATACCGCAAACCAAACGGTCACGTAACATTTCTGACAAGGTCTCACCATAGTCACAGTATTCCGCAATCCCGCGTAGCCTGGATAAAAAATCGGCAAGGGATTCTCCAGGGGTCCTCTCAGCGGTATTAAACCGGTAACGCTGGACTATCGTGGACGGGGTTGGGTTAAAGTGTTGCCCCACTATATTCACAAGTTCGTCAAACGTTTTGGTGTCCGGCGCAGCTGGGTATGTAAGGCTCCTAATCACCCCAAACGTATGCGGCCCGCAGGCGGTGAGCAATATGACCACCTGGCGCTCGTTTTCAGTGATATTGTTTGCCCGGAAATAGTAACGCATCCGTTGTGTGTACTGGTTCCAGCTTTCCAGCGCAGCATCAAAAACATCCAAACGTCCGTACAGAGGCATGGTATAATAGAAAACAACTTCCAACCTGTATCCAACAAAAATCTAGGGAGGTGGCTTCAGCAGTGTAGACAGCTATTCACTTTTACCTTCGTCGCCAGTTTTGTAAGGGCCCCGAAGAATCCAGCACGAGTTTTAAGGATACAAAATAATAACGTTTATTTACTATAACTATATATACATAACAGTAGCAGTAACTTCCCTTGCTACCTTCTCCTTTCCTCCCGGTTCCTGGACTGGCCAGCTTATTTATAGTAGGAGTTTCTCCGCCCCCCTCATTGGGGAAGTTCATACTCCCATAGGATTGTGGGATAGTCATTAGTCCCCAGCCAATCGTCAGTAGGCAGGTTATAACAGGTTGAATGCTTGAACACCTGATTTTCTTGGCATAATAGGCCTTTGAATCTTAGGGATTCCTCCATCCATGAGCCACGCTCCCCACCCACAATGCACTTCCTGCCAATGTTTGTAAACAATGGGCTTTTGCCACTTAGAGTCACTCATCCACAAAGGAAGATGAATGAATCAAGGCTGCAGAATGGTTTGTGGAAGCTGTCAATCACAGTCCAGGACTAGAAAGGAATGACTGGCTTGCAGCTGATGGATTAGAGTGGTCTAGTCACAGCTGTTCACCTTCCAGGAATGAATATGTGGAGCTTCCAGGTAAATGATAGAGCCATAGTTGTTTTCACTGCCCCTGCCTGGACTGCTCTCTAGGGCCGGCGGGGCGGGGCTTCGTGGTGGGATGGAGTGGCGGGAACCACTCCGGCATTGGGCCGCCCAAAAGGTGCGGATTTCTCCACACCTTTAGGGGCCAACCCCTCACCTTGAGGGGCTAGGCCCGCGCCGGAGTGGTTGGCATGCCGCCAGCCGGCGGGAAAGGCCTTTGGCGCCATGCCTGCCGGGGCCGAATGGTCTGCACCTGCCGGCGGAAGTCCGTGCATGTGCGGAAGCGTCAACGGCTGCTGACGTCATCCCACATCCCAGGGGGTGTCACTTCTGCATCAGCCATCGCGGAGGATATGGCCGAGGCTGAAGGAAAAGAGTGCCCCCACGACACAGGCCCGCTCGTAGATCGGTGGGCCCCGATCGCAGGCCAGGCCACCGTAGGGGCACCCCCCCGGGGCCAGATCGCCCCGCGCCCCCCCAGGACCCCAGGGCCCGCCCGCGCCGCCAATCCCGCCAGGGGAAGAGAGGGCACCCAGGAAATCCAGGGGTGGGGGGCTGCTTTTCGGAGTGCGGAGGAGGTTCAGGGCTGATTTGCAGTGTGGCGGGACATTAGCTGGCAGCAGGAGTTTGCCGCCCACTCCAGATGGCGGGGCGGAAATCAGTCCGGCGCGGGCCTAGCCCCTCAAGGTTAGGGCTCGGCCGGTCAAGATGCGGAGGATTCCGCACCTTTGGGGCGGCGCGATGCCGGACTGATTTCCGCCATTTTTGGCGCCGGTCGGCGGACATCGCGCTGATGACGGAGAATTTCGCCCAGGATTTTTTTTTTCCAGTGGATTGTGGGTATCTGTGGGGGGGTCCCTTTAGTCAGGGGTCCCTGTGTCGGGTCCCTTCCATCTGGGAGTCCCTGTGGGGCATCCCTTTAGTCATGGGTTCCCTGTGGGGAGTCCTTTTAGTTAGTCGGTCTCTCTGGGGGGTGGGGTTCCTTAATTAAGTGGGTACCTGGGCGATCCCTGTAGTTAGGGGACCCCTATTTCTCCATATTACAGGGGTCCCTGAGACGGTCCCTGAGGGATGTTTCTCTATTACCGGCGTACCTGGGTGCAGTCTCCCTGGATGGGATGGGTCGGATCACCACCCGTACCTGGGGAAGAGAGGGCACCCAGGAAATCCAGGGGTGGGGGGCTGCTTTTTGGAGTGCGGAGGAGGTTCAGGGCTGATTTGCAGTGTGGCGGGACATTAGCTGGCAGCAGGAGTTTGCCGCCCACTCCAAATGGTGTCCCAATAGCAGGATTCCCTCAGGAATCCCTCGTAATCATCGTCATGCATGACAAGGGATACGGAATTGAATCCCACTTTGTGCACCCAGGGGATCGTAAAATGGGTGCAATTCTCATCCATGGGGAGAACATAGGACTGGATTTTCCGTTGGCCGACACCAGAATCAGGAAAGGCGATTGGGCGGAGAACTCGTTTCCGATGCCGAAATTGTTATGGTGCCGGTTTCGCACCAAATCGCAATTCTCGATCGCCTCGACAGCGGCATCAATGTATTCCAGAATGCACGTACAGTAAATACAGTATTCAGCAGGGCTTCCGCGATTCTCCACCTCCACTGGGGCTAATTACCGATGGCAATGTTCACTTGTGCTTTTAAAAATCGCGAAATCTGCTGAGGGGGATAGAGGGGGTACGGGATGTGTCCAACATCATCATAGTTTGCTGACAGTCATGCCACTGACCGGGAGCTTTTGCCAGGGTTGGAGAGAGTAGCGGAGGATAGCCAGGAGGTGGCCTGTGGGTTCAGGGAGGACGGACATGGAGCACCATGGCCGTGACCTGCAAGGCAGCCATGCAACTGGGCACGCCGCAGGCTGCCCACTGTGAACCTAGGGCCACAGGAGCTGGGATGAGTGTGTGTGGGGGGTGTAATGTGTTTCTGCAGCTGCAGCTTGTTCGGCCTCCTGTATAAGACATAAGACATAGGAGCAGAATTAGGCCTCTCGGCCCTTCAAGCCTGCTCCGCCTTCAATCATGGCTGATAATTTTCTCATCCTCATTCTCCTGCCTTCTCCCCATAACCACTGATTCCCTTTTTAATCACGAACCTATCTATCTCTGTCTTAAAGATGCTCAATGATTTGGCCTCCACAGCCTTCGGCGACAAAGAGTTCCACAGATTCACCACCCTCTGGCTGAAGAAATTCCTCCTCATCTCTGTTTTACAGGATCATTCCTTTAGTCTGAGTTTGTGTCCTCTGCTTCTAGTTTTTCCTACAAGTGGAAACATCTTCTCCATGTCCACTCTATCCAGGCCGCGCAGTATCCTGTAAGTTTCAATAAGATCCTCCCTCAGCTTTCTAAATTCCAACGAGTACAGACCCAGTGTCCTCAACCATTCCTCACACATTAAGCTCTTCATTCCAGAAATCATTCTTGTGAACCTCCTCTGGATCCTTTCCAAGGCCAGCAAATCATTCCTTAGATACGGGACCCAAAACTGCTCACAATACTCCAAATGGGGTCTGAACAGAGCCTTATATAGCCTCAGAAGTACATCCCTGGTCTTGTATTCCAGCCCTCTCAACATGAATGCTAACATTGCATTTGCCTTCCTAACTGCTGACTGAACCTGCACGTTAACCTTAAGAGAATCATGAACAAAGACTCCCAAGTCCCTTTGTGTCTGTGATTTCCTGAGCTTCTCCCCATTTAGAAAAGAGTCTATGCCTCCATTTCTCCTTCCAAAATGCATAACCTCACACTTTTCCATATTGTATAACATCTGCCACTTCTTTGCCTTCTCTCCTAACCTGTTCAAGTCCTTCTGCAGCCTGCCTGCTTCCTCAATACTATCTGTCCCTCTACAGGTCTTTGTATCATCTGCAAACTTAGCAACAGTGCCTCCAGTTCCTTCATCCAGATCATGGACCCGGCGAATCCAGCACCGTTTCTCATTGGAATCGATTGTGTTCCACGTGGTGCTGGTGCCAGCCCCTCCATGGTCGCTGAATCGGTCCAGGCGCGGCACCAGTTTTGCTGTTGTGGAAGTCCACGAATCCGGACCCAGCATCAACACTTTGGGCGGGATTCACCGTTCCCCGACACTGATTTTGTAATCGCCGATCAGGAGGAGAATCCCTTCTGGTGTCGAAATCGGGGGGCGGCACCTATTTGATGCAGGTTTTGCATCCTCCTCCCCCTCCGTTGGAACAGCATTACTGCGTCACCTGAAGGCCCTCCCCCGATGCTCCACCCCCGATGGGCCGAGTTCCCAACCGTGCGGTTGACATGTGCAGCGCCGCCACAGTCGGGCGGGAGCCGTGCTGCTGGCCGGGGGGGGCTTCCGTGTGGGCTGGGGGGACTGGTGAGGGGTGGCCAAGGGGGCACTATCTGGCAGGTTGGGACCTCGCATGGCCGGCACCATGTTTTACGGCGCGACTGCTGCAGGTCGTCATCGTGCGCATGCGTGGCCACGGACCCGGCCATTCTCCAGCCATTTATATCGTGGTGTTGGGACTTTTACTCAGCGCGGCTGCTAGCCTTCACTGGTCGCAGTATCGGTGAGGGGTCGGCGATGATTGTTTTGACGTAAAACGCCACATATCCTCCGCACTTAGTCTGAGGAACGGAGAATCCACCCGCTTGTCTCCCAAACGGAGATTCTATCCGAATGCTTATTAACATACAAAATTAAATATGAAAATATATTAATTACTGTTTCCAAATAACTTAACACATGCACGTACCCTAGATGGTTAAAAGTCTACTGTTCAGGGAAAATGGTAGATTAAAGAGTCCTTGAAATGCTGTCCTGGCATGGCAAACAATCAATGACTCTTGCACTACTTTTCAGGTGGACTTCAAGGAAAACTTCAGTCGGTTTCAGAACATAACATAGAGCAGCTCTAGAAAAACTTCCATTTATTTTTTGTTTTGAGTTGAGTCAGGAACTTCAGAAACCGTTGTCTTCTTCACCAAAGCATTTGATTCTTCTTATTTCCTCCGAGCAAAGCTATCCCACCAGCTTTTAAAGACATCGGGGTGAATTCTCCACCAGCGGGAGTCTCCGTTCTGCCGACAGCACATCCGTAGATTTCCTGGTGGCTTGGTGTGGTCACAATGGGAAATCCCAATGGCCATTGGCAGGAATGGAGAATCCGCTGCTGGTGAGGATGTTCCACCGAGGAACATATTATGGGCCGGAATTCTCCAGCAGTTCGCTAGCAGCAGGATTCTCTGGTCCCATTGGCAGTGCAACACCGCTATTGGGTTTCCTGACAGCGTGGAGTGGCTTCAATGGGAATTCCCATTGGCAGGAGTAGGAACAGAGAATCCCGCTGCCAGCAAATGGCCCACACCTCTGTGACTAAGAAAAATGTGGCTGAGAGGCCAGAATCCCGTCAATGGTTTTTCCAAAACTATCACGTGACCCTAGTAAACAGTCCTTACAGTCCACTGGGGTTTAGATGTTTCTGGCTCCCTTTAAACTGTTTATTTACCTTTTCTTTGACAATGCTTGGCATGATTCTCCATTTCGGAGACTAAGGGATGGATTCTCCTTCCCTTAATGCTCAAAGCATGTTGCCTGATGGGTTGGAGAATCGGGCATCGGGGGAAAACCACTATTGCACTGGGTGCCAATCCAAACACGATGCTCCAACCCCCCACTGGCCCTGGGATCAAAATTCACAACCCCGCACCAGTGGGAGGATACAAATAAATGCAATTGGGTCTTGATGACCCATTTGCATCCATTTAGCGGGCCCGACACCCTATTCTCCAGCTGGTCGTGATACTCCGGTCCCTTGGCCAGGCAATCACGTGGGCGTGGATCACTTCTGGTATTTACCAACATGGCTCTAATGTGGTGGAATTTGAGGTTGGTGAAGCTGGTAACTCCATAGAGGAGTTGCCCTCAAAGTCCATCTGCAAACCCTACATTGCTGTACCTGCCCACACATCTTCTACCAGACACCTCCCCACACACACCCACACACACACACCACCGTCCCTCCAGCACCCCTTTAATAGAGAGATTCCCCCAGGAACCCCATGAAGAGGGAGACCCCCCAGGGACCCCATGAATTGGAAGGGCCCCCTCCCCAGGGACCTCATGAATAGGGCGACCCCCCCAGAGACCCCATAAATAGGGAGACCTCCCTGGGACCCCTAACTGAAGTAACCCTCCACAGGGACCTCCTAACAAGAAGAGCCCCTGACAGAGATCTCCTAACTAAAGGGACCCCTCATAGAGAACCCCTAATTAAAGGGACCCACACAGGGACCTTCTGACTAAAGGGAACCCCCAAAGAGACCCCCTTACTAATGGGACCCCCTGACCAGAGGAGCCCCCCTCTATAGACCCTGCCCCAACAGACATCAACCACCACCACCTTGCAGGAAAGAGACTCCTTTCTGGAAGCTAGAGAGCATTGCAGACAGGTGCAGTGAAAAAAATTCCAGCTGTAGCACTTACCTGGAGGCTCCATGTGTCCCTTCCTCAAAGGAGAACAGCTGTGACTGTGTTTCAACTCCGCAGATCCATTCGCTGCAAGCCACTCATTCATTTCTAGTTGTAGGCTGTGATTGACAGCTTCCACAAACCAGCTGCATCCTTGTTTCATGTATCTCCCTTCGTGGATGAGTGACTCTCAGTGATGAAACTCCAATCTTCACAAACACTAGCCAATGGTAAATGCATTGCAATCACACCCTTGAGTGATTGGAATGCACTTACCTTTCGTTGATGCTGGAATCTGCGCTGGTTGCAAATCTTGATTTTTCAATTTTGAGTGATTCTCTATATAGTGGGGAAAATTGTACAACAATTCAACTGTAGTGTACTTCACCCTCATGTTGATAAGAGTCCAAATGAAGACTCTTAGAGTTAAACAACTAATCCTTTATTATAAGCTACATCAAGGGCTATCCAAATTAGGACACCAGTGAGCCCAGATTCAAGGATAGTTATGCTTTGAGATTCGATTACAAGCAATTAGCATATACAAATAATGGGTGGGATTCTCCCCTACCCGGCGGGGCGGGGGGTCCCGGCGGGACAGAGTGCGTTAACCACTCCGGCGCCTGGCCACCCTAAAGGTGCGGAATCCTCCGCACCTTCAGGGGCTAGGTCCGCCCCGGAGTGGTTGGCGCCCCGCCGGCCGGCGTGAAAGGGGCTTGGCGCCGCGCCAACCGGCGCTGAAGGGCCTCTGCCGGCTGGCGCATGCACGGCACGGGAGCACCAGCGCATGCTGGCGTCATCCCCGCGCATGCGCAGAGGGACCTGCTTCCACACCGGGAATGGTGGAAGACCACAGCCTCTGGTGCGGAACGATAGAGTGCCCCAACGGCACAGGCCCGCCCGCGGATCGGTGGGCCCCAACTGTGGGCCAGGCCACCGTGGGGGCACCTCCCGGGGCAAGATCCCCCCGCGACCCCCCAAGAACCCTGTAGCCTGCCCGCGCCGCCAGGTCCCACTGGTAAGGGACCTACTCTAATTTACGCCAGCGGGACTGGCAAAGAACGGGCGGGACTTCGGCCCATCGCGGGCCGGAGAATTCGGTCAGCCCCGGGACCCATTGCGTCGCGCCGGACCCCGCCATTCTCCGAGGCCGGCGGCGCAACTCACGGCAGGGCAATTTTTTGGGGGGCGGGAGAATTAGGAGGACGGCGGAGGCGGGATTCATACTGACCTTCGGCGAATCTCCCACCCGGCGGGGGGTCGGAGAATCCCGCCCCACGTGTTACTAGTTATCTATGTCTAATCATGACTATCGATTAAAGTTACATCATGCACAGTATAAGAGAATAATTAATCAATCACATTAAAGATCTGCATCTTTAATTAAATTATCGGCGGCACGGCAGCACAGTGGGTAGCATTGTTGCTTCACAGCTCCAGGGTCCGAGGTTCAATTCCAGGCTTGCATCATTATCTGTGCGGAGTCTGCACGTTCTCCCTGTGTCTGCATGCGTTTCCTCCGGGTGCTCCGGTTTCCTCCCACAGTCCAAAGATGTGCAGGTCAGGTGGAGCGGCCATGCTACATTGCCCTTAGTATCCAAAAAGGTTAGGGCGGGTTACTGGGCTATGGGTATGGGGTGGAGGTGTGGGCTTAAGTAGGGTGCTCTTTCCAAGGGCCTGTGCAGACTCGATGGGCCGAATGGCCTCCTTCTGCACTGTAAATTCTATGATTCTATGATCCAGTCATTACAAATACATGTATGTTGTCTTGCAGTAAGTGATATCAGTGGTCCGATATCTGGGGTGTAGCTATCAATCACCTTCCTCACTGATGCTAATGGTGCCTTTCGAGGCACGGGTGCTTTCAATCACCCCTTCCTGCCACTCTTGACAGACATCCTGCAACCATTTCAAATGGCACACTACCCCACATTGTCGAACAGACGTTGAATTTTAGCACCTGCAGATTTTATGCCTGGAAGCTGGCCCCGCACTGACAGATTGTGTCCTTGTAGTATCTGTTACAATTGCAGTTCCCACAGTCAGAATGGAATATTTTAACTTCCCCAGTAAATAATCATACCAGTGATTAAACTGGTTGCAGTGTAATATCTAAAGATGCCCAAATTATCCTCTTTGTTCTACCCAACCGCAGTTTGCATTTTCGGTGTTGTGAAACGGAGAATTCAGCCCAGTATCTTTTCCACGAAGAGCAGCAACCAGAGTCCCTGCATTACCCTGTAAGGGCCGGGACCGTTTCAAAAAGAATCTTCCGGAATACTCTCATTTTCTTATTGCTTGAAGATGAATCATTTCCATGATTATAGCGTTGATGACAATCTTTGGATCAGTAATATGTCTAATCAAAGATAACTTTAGCTGAAAATAGTTGGACCAGGAAACTCAAATTCGATACATAAATGATTTATATTAACCCAGTTGTGTAAACTATGAGAATAGATATTGCACATCTAGTTTTCGGGTCCAGTTTGGTGACTATTTGAATATTCATAATAAACATTTTAATTTACCTGCTATTAATAAATGAAATGGGCAAGCGTTTCAGTTGAGTCCTAAGGGTTAACCAATTGGTTATTTTGAATAGCACATCATTTTAAATTAGTCTGATGATGTAAAACATTGAACGTCCAAGAGCAGCCCGCTGCTAATTTCATGGGTGTTTACAAAGCTGAGAAAAAAAAAATCAAGGGAAATAAATTCACAAATTATTTGCTGGAGATTATTTTGACAACCTGAAAGAATGTAATTTTTATTTTTATTTTACATTTCTATGGGAATATGGGAATAGTTGGTGCTTTGGAGATCTAAATGGCTATGGGGAACTTAGGTGTCTGATTGACCTGCTCACTGATTGTAGAAAACTATGATGACTGGGAATGGTTTATTTTCTTCGACTTGGATTGTTAATCATTATAAAAGGTATATTTATCGAACTTAGACATGACGAACATTGTATACTTCATAATCTAATGAATTCTACAGCCGTTTTCTTTCATGCTACTTCTTTTACATTTATAATAACCACAATTCCATTCATTACAGCACTATTAGTCCAAAAGCCATTTTGTGACCTCTGCTGACCAGATGAATAGAATAAGACCATTTATATAAAATAAGATATAAGTGTGCATATCTTTAACGTTGTTTGTTTCTTTTTTCTAAAGGAGGTGCTGCCACAGAATCTATTGCTTTTAAATCCCATATGCTTCTTCTACCTTTAACAAATGTACTTTGACCACCTGCTTCCGATTCTTGTTTTAATTTTCTTGAACATATGAGCAAAGGTCTTATGCAACATAATACCATTTGTAACACGGGAGTTGGATTCCCATTTGTACGAAATCAGAGTAATATTGATGAGATTGGGAAATCAATGAAATTAATACGTTGTAGTTCTTTCCTTAGCCAGTCAGTATCACCAAAGTCAACTCAAATATCAACCAAAGTCACTGAACAAAATAATTGACTTGGCTCAGGTTAGAGTATCTCTGTCTATAGATGTCATTATTGTGGGCTTTTCTACTTATAATTTCATGAGAAATTGCTATTAATGCACAGCAGGACCCTCAGCATTCCTACACGGAAAAGACAGATACATATTTTGGGTGTAAAGGCTTTGTTAAAACTGGGCAGAAAGGTAAACCCATTGAGGGACAATGCATTTCCAGCAATACTGACTTGTATTTCAGGTTCCCAGCATTTATCTTTTCGTCTGAATTTCAATGCGTTGCTGGATGATTTTGCATTGGTTTTGATGTCAAACATAAATCCTCTCAGTGGTTCAAGTGAATATAAAAGATTAGCTTTCATAGAAAAAAAGGAACAAGGATTCCTGCATTCCTGGTTAACATTCATTCCTCAAACATAATGCCAAAAAATAAATTAATTTGCCCTTTATCTCATACTCTTGTGGCTTTACAGAATGTTACAGAATGATTTTCATATTTGTGTGCATAAAATAAAGTCATTTATTGCATGAAGTGCTTTGAGACACACTGGGCGGGATTCTCCGTTCCCCGACAGCGATTTTGTAATCGGCCATTGGGCGGAGAATCCCTTTTTACGACTGAATCAGGGGCGGGGCCTGTTTTCAAATGCTCCGCCCCTCCAAAACGGCATCATCGGGGAGTATGGTGAACGCCGCTGGGGCGGCCTCAGGACGTTACCTGAAGGCCCTCCCCTGATGCTCCGTCCCTGATGGGCCGAGTTCACGACAGTGCGGGGACACGTGTGCTCTCAATTTTCATGAACCTGGAATGGCTGCTGCGGACTGTGTCCGGCGTCGCCACAGTCGTGGTGGGGGGGGGGGGAGTCATGTCGCTGGCCAGTGGGGCTTCAGCGAGGGCTGGGGGACTGGTGGGGGGGGTGGCCGGGGTGGCGAGGGGGTGTCCGGGGACACTATCTGGCAGGTCGGGTCCGCACACGGTGGCGCCATGGTGTACGCCACGGACCCGGCTATTCTCCAGCCGTTTATTTCCGAAAGGCCATGTATTTTACAAAGCACAGCTGCTAGCCCGTCACCGATCGGAGCATCAGTGCTGGGGCCTCGTCGATTTTTTCATCGGAGAACTAACCATTTCCTCCGGACAAGCCTCAAAATCGGACAATCCAGCCCAGCTGATTGGAAGCCCCAATGTCATGGGGGTTGGTCCAGAGTAGCTAATGGGTGGGAGTAGGTGCTGGGGGTTCAAGGGAATGCCCCTTTTTTAAAGGGCTGTCAACAGCTAGGCTGCACACATAGAGAGCATTGGAAGGGGTGCAGAACAAGGGAGTCCGCGGAGGTATTGCCTGAATCAGAAGAAGGGTGACTCCATGGTTCAGTGATGTCGCTCTTTCGGCTCTCCAGCAGGTAATTAAGAAATGGAGAGTGGTTCTGTTCCCAGTGGATGGGAGTAGAAGGGCAACAACTCTCTCAAAGAGGCTATGGCTGGAGGTAGCCAAGGAAGTGAGCAGCTGCAGGTTGGTCACACAAACATGGATGCAATGGCAGAAGAGATTCAAAACCTGGTATGGTCTGGCAAGTGAGTGGAATTTATAATTGCAAGCTTGCAGCCCTGCATGTCTAAAAGGCACCTATGGGATGTTAAGCAAGGTGGCCAACCCATTTATTGGACATTACCAGGGAACAGTGTGCACACTTAGATGCAACGTTGACTCACACCAGAGACCCAAGACAAGTCGGAATTGGATTGCTAAAGATGAATGGTTGCTCACAGCAAAACTCCCAATGGTGTGATGCTGGGTGGGCACAGGCTGATTAATGTAGCTGGGCTATGAGGCAAGATTGACACTTTGTATATTTGTGGTTGCAGCAAAAAAGTGAGCTCCCAATGCTAGGGAGCAGAGATGAACTGGAGATGATAAGCCCTTCATTGTTGCAGTGATGCCAATGAGGAGGAAGCAATGCAGAAAGGATTGGTGCAGCCTATTGTTGAGGGTGACGCAGATGTGGAGTCCATAGAGAGTAAGTAAAGTGATAGCTATGGGTATAAAACAGTCTATGGAACTGTGGTTCCTCTGTGTAGTGATCTGCATATCTGCATGAACACAAGGGGTTAGTGTAAATACACTACAACTAAGTAATCACTAGAGGGAGCACTAGAGATATATAAATAGACAGGCAAAAGCCAGGATCAGTCTCTTCACAGGAACAGCAGCTAGTGACAAGACACAGACAGACAGCTCAGCACAGGTGTACTTCTTAATCTATCATGTTCATGTAACATCTAGTTTAAGCTCTGGAGAGAGAACAAACTAACTCAATAAAGCATTTACTTCAACTGGGAGACTACGAGCATTATGCGGGCATAAAAACGAATATATGGTACCAGGATGTAATTAAAGGAAAGCTTACGAGACAGATTACAGAAAGAAAGATAGAAAAGAGAAGAAAACTCGTACCGGACATTTGACTTGGGAAAGCCTCGCAGCATATGGATCCTCGATGACCGACCAATTCGATGGAACATGTTCGACCACCATGGCAGCTGAAAACAACCGGTAACTTAAGTGATAACTGGAAAACTGGAAACTTTTTAAACAAATGTTCCAATTATATATGGTAGCTAATGATTTGAGCACGGCCTCTGAAGAAAGAAAAATAGCACTGCTACTAGCAATAGCAGGGAGATCTATAACTCCTTTAATTACTTGGAAGGTGAAGACAAAACTAAATTGAAAGTCATACTCATAAAATTTGAAGATCACTGTAACACCTGCAACTATGCTGCTTTAAGGGATTCAATGCTCAGAAACCAAATTGCACAGGGAATAAGTGATGCAAAACTCAAACAATCATTATTAAAACAGAAAGGGTTAACGCTGGAAATCGCGATTGAAAAGTGCAAATCGCAAGAAAAAATTAATAATCAGTACCTTGAGCTGTCACAAACAAAGAATACCGAAAAGGTTCTCCACGAGGCTGAGAAACTTAAAATGATGTCTCTGTGTTCAAACCAGCTTCTTCATCGCGGCGCCTCCGGTTCCGTTAAGCGCATGCGCAGGAAACCGAAGCCGACCATGCGCAGTTGAGAAAAGACACATTAGGCGAAGATCATTTTGCGCATGCGCAAGCCGCTCACTTCCTCAGCTACAGCCAGCCATAGCCTCTTTGAGAGAGTTGTTGCCCTTCTACTCCCATCCACTGGGAACAGAACCACTCTCCATTTCTTAATTACCTGCCGAAAGAGAGACATCACTGAACCATGGAGACACCCTTCTTCTGATTCAGGCGATACCTCCACGGACTCCCTTCTTCTGCACCTCTTCCAATACTCTCTATGTGTGCAGCCTAGCTACACACATGCATAGTTGAAGAAAAAGCGCACAACATCCGATGATCGATTTGTGCATGTGCAATCAATTAGTGCGCATGACATCACGAGTGTCATGGCACCAGAAGACTAAGACCATGCCCACTTAAAGGGGAAATGCCTGAAAGTCACAAATAAGACCCTTAAAGGTACAAAACCCAAAAATTTAACCTCAAAAGGCACAACATTGCCTAAACTGAAAATAACTTCAGCAGCATCCTGGAACAAGCAGTTTGGAGCATCCAAAGTGAAGAGCACATTAACAAATCCAAAACTAAAGAAGATGATTTGTTTATCAAAGAATACTACTCAGACAACAAGGTTGCAAAGCTCAACACGACCCTACTCATGGTAGATGAATGCAATACCATGATGCAATGGCGGATCGTTGATACATTGGATGACAGCAACCTGTCGAATAGCCAAGAAGAAATCAACGCCACACAGAGTGCACTGACCGACTCCGTTGAGAGAGCACAGATTGACTCCACAGAGAGAACACTGCCTGACTCCACAGAGAGCGCGATGAAAGACTCCACAGAGAGCGATGGAAGCCCCCACAGAGAGATCGTTGACAGACTCCAGAATGGAAGCAAGTAAAATCTCCAGAGCGACAACCATGCATGAAGAAGACTATGAAGGTCTATCCACTTCATTTCAGCAACCAGAAGAAAATCAACCCAGCTCATTTAAGCAACAACAAGAAGACTATGAAGGCCTATCCACCTTATTTGAGCAACCAGAAGCAGACTATGAAAGTCTACCCACCTCATTTGAACAACAAAAATATGACTATGAAGGTCTATCTACCTTATTTGATGACCAACAAGAAGACAATGAATGTCTAAACACTGTATGTACGAATAGTGACACAGTGATAACAATCAGCATACACGATGTGCAAGATCACAGCGAGACTGACAGATCTCAGCTTGTCTGTACAGAAGCACTAAACATTCAAAGTAAAACTACTCTTGAGTCCAGTGAGACCGCATCAATTAAAACCTCATCTACTCTTGACAACCTACAAGAGACTGAAATCTTGACGACGTTGACTCCAGAAGAGGAGCACCAAGAGATCAAAGATGAAGCAGATCAACCAGAAATGACTCCAGAAGAGGAGCACCAATCGATCAAAGATGAAGCAAATCAGCCTCAAATGACTGATGTCACCAGGATCAATGCAACATCAGATCATTCTCACAAACCTCAAGTCGAAATAATCAATGAACTATTAGATACCATAAAGGACACTGATACAAATAACTTTGAGAATGACTCAAATTATCCACAAGGAACAGTCATTGAGCACAACAAGAACAACAAAAACTACAACACGAAGCACAACAAAAACAACAACAAGAAGCACAACAAAAACAACAATGGAAACAACAAGCATGACAAAAACAACAATGAAAACAACAAAACAACAACAAGAAGCACAACAAAGACAACAACAGAAACAAGAAGCAGAACAAACCAACAAAAACAACAAAGACAGAAATGACAGAAACAACAAAAACAACAAGAATGAAACAACAACCTGTACAACATGGTACAACTCTGCACATGAAGGATAATGTAACAGTTCAGTCCAAAACAATGACAAGAGTACAAACATAACATGGCATGACAATGAATCTCACAAATTCATATCTGCTCTGCAACAAACAAGCAAACCAGCTTTCAAAGCAGATGACATACAGAATCAATAATAATAATATTATAATAATAATTGCTATTGTCACAAGTAGGCTTCAATGAAGTTACTGTGAAAAGCCCCAATACCTCAAGCACAGGGAAAAGTCCAGGTCAGGCAACAAAAATGACGTACAAAATCGATACAGCAAGCACAGGAAAAATTCCAGGTCAGACAACAAAAGTGATTCGACCATTCAAACACCTCATGATGATTTGTTGGTTACTTAAACACAAGAACACTGATGACGTTCACAAAAACATTAAAATATCAACATCACCACTTCAAAAACAGAAGAAGAAAGAACCTCAAATGACTAAATTTATAAAATTTGGATTCATAATTTTTTTAAAAGAATAATTGGATTTGTAAATATTAATTAATGTATAATTATCAATATCATCATATGATAATATGTACAGATATACATATCATCATTTATCTACCTGTTTTGTACAATTTTCTTTAACACCATACAGAAAATATGCAACATGAAAAAAGGGGGGATGTAGTGATCTGCATATCTGCATTTACACAAGGGGTTAACGAAAACACACTACAACTAAGTAATCACTAGTGAGAGCAGAGAGCACTAGAGATGTATAAATAGACAGACGAAAGCCAGGATTAGTCTCTTCACAGGAACAGCAGCTAGTGACAAGACACAGATAGACAGCTCAGCACAGGTGTACTTCTTAATCAATCATTTTATGTAACATCTAGTTTAAGCTCTGGAGAGAGAACAAACTAGCATTTACTTCAACTGGAAGACTACGAGCATTATTCGGGCATAAGAAATAATATACTCTGTGGGCTTTGGAGAACACAGGAACCTTCAGATCAAGATCAGGCAGCCTGAGTTGGTTGTGTTGCTAACTTTTGGTTGGTTCAATTGGCTCTGTTTTATAACCTTTGCTCTCGAGTCGTCAGGTATCTTTATGATACCGCCACGGGGTTCAAGTTCAAGTAATGATCAATAACTCTATTCACCGATTAGTAAGATTCAAATCAAAGCACATTTATTATACACAGTAATCGCTACTCATGCACAAATTCTACATCTAAGCTACTTCTCCAACTAACAGGCCTATACTTAGCTTCGGACTGGCCCACCAGTCAGGGGAACAAATGCACTTTCGTTCGGGTTCTGAGTCTGCGGGATTCGAAGTTGGTACGGATTGGTAGCTAGGAGTGCCTATCTCGTAGCGAGCATTGACTTAAGACTTACTGGATATCGACGGCAGCTGCACCGGTCACTGCCAAGGGTTGGTTCGCGTTGCTGAGTGACCCGGTCAAGAAGAACGATTTGAACTTGGGGGCTTAACTTTATAGTCCCCAGGGGCTTCCCGCCTTTCGGGAGGGACCCTGTACCTGGTTCCAAGTGATTGGACTTCGTTCCAATCGCTTGGTTCGATTTCTCCAATACTGGAGCGGTTCCCTGATCGATGGGTGGTCTTAAGGTGTCCGTTCACCTCTTTTGTGTTGGCTCCTGCTGGCGCCGGGGAGTCTGACTTGGCTTTGTTTATCCCAAATGTTTTGATTGTTCCCGGGGATCGCTCATTAGTATGTAGATGGCTGCTACATTATTATGCAGATGGCTGCTTGTATCGATGCTGTCTGGACTTTTGCAGAGTTTAATACACATTAACTTGCACCTGCTAGTTTCTGCCTGTGTTGGCTGAATTTCCCTTCAGCCTTTGCTGTCCTCCATTTTAAATCGGGACTTGGCCAACCCAGGTGGCTACAGTTGAAAGCACAGTGGACTATGTTACGACACCCTGGGCTCGTGCGCGGTCAATCACAGCCCCACTCGTTCCAGAATCACAACACAAGTGAATTAATCAATAATTCTCAGAAAAATACTCAAAGTCTTTGGCCCTCAACTGCCCGATAATTACAGTCACCAGGTGTGTAAGGTGAAACACAATTAGTTTACTTATAACAAGAATAATGATGAAATATGCAGTAATTACAACTGGATAACAAGTAATCTAACCTGCTACACATTTTAACTGTCTCACACTCTACCCACACAGACAAGACAGGCAAACAAAGGGGGGAAGATTTAAAAAATAAGTGGCGGTCAGGCGATAAGGGGCCAAATTCTCCGATTCTGAGGCTAAGTGCGGAGGATCCATGGAAATTTACGTGGAAAAAATCGGCAGCGCCCCCTCGCTAATGCTGTAAGCGATGAGGAGCTAGCAGCCATGCCACATTAAGCTCTCGGCCGCCATAAATAAACGGGCAGAGAATGGCCGGGCCTGTGGCCGCGCATGCACATGGTGACGACCTGCAGCGGTCGCACCGTAAAACATGGTACCGGCCCTGTGCGGACCTGATTTGCCAGATGGTGCCCCCCTGAACACCCCATGGCCACCCCCCCACCAGCTCCCCCAGCCCTCGCGGAAGCCCTCCCGGCCAGCAGCACGGCTCCCTCCCGGCTCTGGCGCTGCTGGGCACAGTCCGCAGCCGCCGCACTGGATTCCCGCAAGGTTGGAACCACACAGCCCCCGTGCCATCATGAAGTCGGCCCATCGGGGGCGGAGCATCGGGGAAGGGCGTTCAGGTGATGCCCTGAGGCCGTTCCAATGGTGTGCGAAGCGTGCCACGGTGACGCCGTTTTGGAAGATGAAGAGCATGCGAAACCTGTGGCAAATAGGCTTCTCCCCCGATTTTGTCAGCAAAAGGGATTCTCCGTCTGATCGCTGATTAATAAATTGGTGTTGGGAAACGGAGAATCCTGCCCATTAGTCTTTGTTTCAAATGGTGGTTCCTTAGCACGCTTCCCTCACACCACACTGGTTGATCAAAGCTGATCATGGTCTTCCTTACTAACTCATTCATTCAGGGTCCGAGCAGGTTAGAAAATGTAGTACTCACTGGCAGCAGGCTTTCTGGGGAGGCACTTTATTTCTTGTCAAACTGGGCCTTTTGCGTGAGGTTCACATTCTGGACTATGGGCTGGATTCTCCCAAACTGGGACGATGTTTCCTATAAAAAAGATCAGCCAATTCACTCAACTGCAGGGGGGCTATCAGGGACGCAGAGTGATTCACGCAACTTTAGCTACAGATACGGGCCCCCCGCACTTCCAGCTTTGAGACCGTGCATGTGCACGATGGCGGCCTCCAGTGGCTGCGCGAGCGCCATGGCTGACTCGGACCGTGGAGGCAGATGAAGAATATAGGCCCACCAGATCGGCCGAGCGCCCGAAGATCCGACCGGTCCAATCTGTCCGCTGGCCGCCCATAAGGCAGCCCCCCCCCCGATGTCCAATCCCCCCGCCCCTCCACCAGCGCGGCTATGGACTGAGTCCGCAGTCGTCACGCAAGCTTCCCGAATAGCGATAGGTGGTTAGAACCACGCTGTTGAGAATTCGGCGGGTCAGGAGTGGAGGATCACTGGGCGGGCCTCTGGCAATGGCCCCTAGCCACGCAGAGTACTCCGCAAACACACCGATTCTTGGGTCCCGGAGAATCGCCGGACCGGCGCCGGGCCCGATTTTGGTGTGATATTGGATTCTCTGCACCCGCGCCAAACGCAATTTCGGCACAGGGCTGCAGAGAATCCAGCCCTATATCTTTCTGTGTTTCACATCAAACCTTGCCTTCAGCATGTGGTTTGACGATAAGCCTCTATAGTCTCAAGAGAGTGACACCCAGTCTTACTGGAGTGAGAGTCAACCCTCACAGTATCCTCTGAGGATGATTAGTTTGATGCTTTTGGAGAGAGTCGGTTAGATTCATCCGTCCAAGCTACTGAATCAAAAGTGAAACCTAACTGGAACCCCATGACTTTGGAATCATTCCAGTGGGATCAGGTCCAATCACTGCCCATCACCAAGCAGAGCACAGCCGTTTGGGCTAGTTCATTGGCCACCAGCCAAATCAACCCAACCGAGTCATAACTGATGTCAGTCAATCTAAAACAGCTCAGTCTTCTGGATCCTTCTGTTTGAATTATTAGTACAGGTTGTTTTGCCTTACAGTCCCAGGTCCATTGAAAATCCAGGGATCAAAAATGTAACAGCAAAAATAAAAGAAAGGGGAGAAAAGGGAATAAACAAGGGAAAAAACCAGGAAGAACCCTTTCAACCCCTGAGATGGACCAGCTACCTATCTAAGAAGATGCCATCACAGCAGTCCAGCGTCACATGCCAGTGAGCATTGACATGTTTTTAGATGATAAATATGGCAAAGACACGCACAAGTAAAGAGCATGTAACAGAGGCACTGACAGATGTAGTCATTCCCCATTGGAGGACTGAGAAAATGTTCAGTGATTCTCAGTTTTCCACAGATGGCATGCCTGGGGAGCAATCAGCAAAGCAACACATACATGAGCAGCAGCACAAAATGAGTAAAAATCAGTCAGCGTTCTCAGAGTCACTGAAGAAGAGTCCTATGGGCTCAAAACATTAACTCCTATTTTTTCTCTACACAGATGCTGCCAGACCTGCTGGATTGTTCCAGCATTTTCTGTGTTTGTTCCATGAGACTGTTCGCTCTCATGTATATGTGGTGGAGGAGTTTATACATGCATGAGTGATGCCATGTCTCTGACCTGTCAAGCTCATGGCCTCGTCTATTGATAGACTGTTGACACTCATGGTAGCCATATTTGTTAGACCACAATATGTACACTACAATATGGTTTCATCTTTGAGCAGTGTTGTCCAATGGGTAGAGATGGCCTCAAGTCAAATGGGCCCATTGTCAGTTCTTGTATCATTTCCAAGTAAGCAAAGAAGAGCAGGTGGGCTTTGAAAGGGTTAAGACAGTTAATCTCTTATAATAACTTGGAGGTGGCAATCAAACTTTGAATGTACAGATCCCTCACTGTGATAATGATAGGTTGTGGAAGCAGTCAAGCATAAATAAAACCGTAATGATAGCACTCAGGCTTATGTCACCCCAATTTAGCAATAATTAGGAAATGACTCAATAAACTTTTTTAGTTCAGACAAAACTTAACTATAAGCCAAAACAGGTGTCTCAAATGGTAAATGGTAAGTTTATTAAAAACAAAAAATCAATCGAAGACAGTTTTGCAACTTCATTCAGGTGATCAGGCTGAAGAAACATTACCTTCTTGTCACTTCTTTAACAGCAATTTCTCTAAGAACCTTTTCAAGAATTCAGTTTGGTGTCAGTTCTCGGCTAGCAAAAATATCTTGGATCTTAACTCATCAATGGCCATCACCTCATCTAAAATTGGGCCAGCTATAATTTGATAATTGGTCAATATTATTACTGCGTTAATTCAATTGGATTTCAATCACCTGCATATTGTACCAGACAAGAAAAGAGTAGAACTGTTCACAGAATCGCGTTATCCAAAACACCTGAAACTTGTATATAATTTAATGCAAGATTTTATTCATTCTCTAGATCTGACCAAAGCTTGATTCCAGTTAAGGAGGATCCATGCTGGCTTGATTCTGATTGTGTATTCTTACAAGGAAACGCTACAATGACTATTTGGTATTTTTACATAAAACAAATTTACAGACATTTAAACATAATCCAGTCTTCTTAAAATAATGACTGATCAATTATTGATTCTTTAATTGTTACTCAATCGAGGCCGATCACTTAATCAATCATGAGTTTCTAATAAACACAATTATTTTGATTAATAGAGGATACAGGTTACAAAATGGCTTCTTTAGTTAAATTCTAGGCTCAGAATGACATCCTTGACCTTGTTAGCTTGCTAGATTAAGTACACAATGAAAATAGCTTAAAATGGTTATGTTATTCTATAAACAGTACCCATACCACTTACAACATGAATTGATCGTGGCCGGGATTCTCTAACCCCACGCCGGGTCGGAGGACCGCCGGGGGGGGGGGGGGGGGGGCGCGAGAATCATGCCAGGCCGCCCCGATGCCGGCTTGCCGGTCCTCCGGCGCCAATTTTCGGTTGCCCGCGGGATCGCCGCCAAGCCGGTCGGGGGCCTATGAAAGCGCACCCCCCCGGCGATTCCCCGGGCCTCGACGAGCCGAGTTTGGCTGACCCCCACCGGCATGGGTTACGTATGGTCCCACCCGGCGGGACCTCGGAGTTCTGTCTGCAGGGGCCGTGTTGGTGGGGTGCGCGAGGGGATCTGACCTTGGGGGGGGCCTACACGGTGGCCTGGCCCGCGATCAGGGACTACCAATCGGCAGGCGGGATAGTTCCATGGGGGCCTATGTTCCTCCGCGCTGGGCCCCTGTAGAGCTCCGCTATATTGCCCGGGGGCCAGCGCGGAGATTGGAACCGACACGCATGCCGCACTCATGCCGGCTGTGGCGCGCATGCACGAACTCGCGCCGGCAGTGGCGCACCGGCCTTCGGGTGCCGGAGCTGCGGAGACCACTCCGGCTCCATAGTAGGAAGGGGTGGATAGCTGCCGGGTGAGGCCCGTTGTCGCTGGAGTGGCTCGCGCCACCTTTCACGTCGGCGTCAGAACTTGGCCGCAGGATTGGAGAATCCTGGCCCCTGTTTCTATATCAAGATTTGGACCTTATTTTACAATATATTTCACAACATTAAAATTCAATTTGTCGTCTATTTGTCTGGTCATTAGATCCCTATAGATCTTACTGAAATGTATTCCTCTCTTCCAAATATCCTAAAAAAACTAAACACTATCTGAAAACTAGGGCATTTTCCATTCATCAATACATTTTTAAACTTTAGGGTCCCAGAATGTACCTGTGTATCCCAATTGTCCAATTAAAATTGTTACTATTGATCACTATTCTTCATGTGCTATCACTATGTAATTTAATATTCAGTTCGCAATTTCCTCCTTTACACCAAGGACTTCCATAGAAGCCATATGTGTCTATCGATGCAGTTTATCAAATATCTTCGAAAAGCCAAAATCTATAGCATTATCACATTATTGTCTGCATAAATTCTGATAGATCCTGCAAAAGTTCCAATAAATTTGTTGGAGGTGGTGTGTCTTTCAAAACCGAGGGCTGGCTGGAATTATTGTCTTTCGTTGGAGTCCAATTTACTTTGAGACATGAATTTTCATGGAGCTGGGCCGAATATAGAAGCCTTTAAAAATGGTGAGCTGGACCCGATTCCAGGATTCCCAATCTCACATTCCCATTTGATGCTGTGAGATAAGGGTGCGGGTAGCCAGCCAGCATGTACTTTCCATTGCTGACTCCATTGTGGGGGTGGGAATTTCAATTATTACCTGGATCAGCCAGCAGTTTGAAATCTGCATGCAGCCTCCATGTCAATGGGCATGGGGCCATTGTGAATCATGACACCAATGCCCAAAAATTGGTGCAGACCAATTTCTAGCCTGTAACTAGAACATTCTCACTGCCAAGCAAACACATAAACCATCATCACAAAACTTAACCCGCAGCACTCCCATTCCCTGAATCTGAGTAAATGGTTAGGTCCTTCACCAGGGACGCCATTTTACGTTTTTGTCGTGGCCAAATTGGTGTCACAATGAGGCCGTTGAATCCCGTGAGAGGCCTCTCGTGAGATTTGTAATGCATGAAACGTCTCACGAGATTCAAGTGAACCTTGTGAGGCATTGTGATCTGTATCTCACCCGTGCTGGGCAAGACCCGGATATGCATGTTTAAATGAGCCATTAGACTAATTTAAATATGCACTTGCCAGATTGTCCCGGGGTTCACTGGCCATGCCTAGGAAACCTCGGCAGGATGCCGTTTAGTACTGGTCCACACAAATATAGACCAGTCGTAACAGCACCTGGGAGGGTCTCCCATGCCATTGGAAATCCCGAGTGGCCGAGGACAGGGCAGGATGAAACTCTGGCACTTCTGTTGGCACATGGGCACCACCAGGGTGACAGGGTGGCACTGCCAGGCTGGCAGGGGCACTGCCATGGTGCCAGAATGGAAGGGCCTGGGCGTACCTCACCCATAAGAGATGGGATAAGGGGGAGCCTGAGGGTCCTGGAAGAGGTAAGTTGGGTGAAGTGTGATGACACCGAGGGGAACAAATGATCTCGGCTGCCTTTAAAAATGGTGCCTCAATCCCTGAGCTGAGGTCGCCAGTGCATGAAATTATTAAAATGCGGCCTCGATGTAACGTTCCTCGCCGAGGCCAAGTCTGTGGCAAAATAGTGTTGAATAGCAAGGCCACAACTCCGAGAAACATTTCGCTCTACACGCCCAAAGCAGACATATAATTTATTTTGTTGAATCGCGACCCAGAGCTTTTTTGATTTCTGTGTTGTTATGCATCCTGAGTGTCCATCAAGATGAAGTTCAGCTTGAATCAACAAATGCCCATGAAACTGAACAGAAGCTTTCAGAAGCTAAATATGGCAACAAAATGTGCAAATTACTTGAGTAGAGATCAGACTTAGAGGCATCAAATTGGCTCCCTCCCCTGCTTGACATTGAGTCATATTGATGTCAATAGATGGTAAAACGGGTAATCAATGCCATTCTGCCCATTTAGTCCGATTGTCCAAGCTGAATTTCTTACTCAAAGCCTTCAATATGTGTCCTGCTGACAATCCCCCAAAAAGTGTGATATACAATGGAACCTGAACAAATAAAAAATCCCATTTTGGGTTTTTTTTTTGTTTATTGTCACGTGTATTGAGGTACAGTCAAAAATATTTTTCTGCCAACAGCTCAACAGATCATTAAGTACATGAAAAGAAAAGAAAAGAAAAGAAAAAACATAATAGTATACAAGTATACAATGGAACTACATAACACCGGCATTGGATGAACCATACAGGGGTGTAGTGTTAATCAGGTCAGTCCATAAGAGGGTCGTTTAGGAGTCTGGTAACAGCGGGGAAGAAGCTGTTTTTGAGTCTGTTTGTGCGTGTTCTTAGACTTTTGTATCTCCTGCCCGATTGTACACAGGCAACAAGAGCTGAGGTGCCACGAACAACAAGCATTAATGGTTTAATAAATTAAATAAAGTTGAAGATTGAAGTTAAAGTTACTTACCTGCACTCGCTGATGATCTTCATAGAGGAGAAGCTGATTTTGGATGAGAATACCACGGGCAGTATTCTCCCCCCCCACGCCGGGTGGGATAATCGCCGGTGCGCTGCGCGAGTCCCGCTATGCCGCCCCGACACCCGCACGCGATTCTCCCAACCCCCCAAAACCAGGGGCGTCATTCTCCGACCCCCCGCCGGGTCGGAGAATGGCCGTTGGCCGCCGTGAATCCCGCCCCCGCCCCCGCCGAAGTCTCCGCTCCCGGAGATTGGGCGGGGGCGGGAATCCAGCCGCGCCGGTTGGCGGGACCCCCCGCTGGATTCTCCGGCCCGGATGGGCCGAAGTCCCGCCCAGAAACTGCCTGTCCCGCCGACGTAAATCAAACCTGGTATTTACCGGCGGGACCAGGCAGCGTGGGCGGGCTCCGGGGTCCTGGGGGGGGGGCGCGGGGCGATCTGACCCCGGGGGGTGCCCCCACGGTGGCCTGGCCCGCGATCGGGGCCCACCGATCCGCGGGCGGGCCTGTGCCGTGGGGGCACTCTTTCCCTTCCGCCTCCGCTACGGCCTCCACCATGGCGGAGGCGGAAGAGACTCTCCCCACTGCGCATGCGCGGGAAACTTTCGGCGGCCGCTGACGCTCCCGCGCATGCGCGGGGAAACTGACAGCGGCCGCTGACGCTCCCGCGCATGCGCCGCATTTCCGCGCCAGCTGGCGGGGCAACAAACGCCATTTCCGCCAGCTGGCGGGGCGGAAATCCCTCCGGCGTCGGCCTAGCCCCTCAATGTTGGGGCTAGGCCGCCAAAGATGCGGAGACTTCCGCACCTTTTTGCCGGCGCGATGCCCGTCTGATTTGCGCCGGCTTTGGCGCCAGTCGGCGGGCATCCCGCCGTTGGGGGAGAATTTCGCCCCTGCGCCGCGAGAATAGCACCGGGCCGCTCGGAGAATCGCCGCTCGCCGTTTGCAAAAGGCGACCGTCGATTCTCCGGCTCGAATGGGCCGAGCGGCCTGCCCAATACGACAGGTTCCCGCCGGCGCTGTCCACACCTGGTCGCTGCCGGCAGAAACTGTGCGGGAACGCTGGGGGGTTGCGGCCTGTAGTGGGGGAGGGGGGTTCCTTCACCGAGTGGGCCTCCGATGGGGTCTGCCACGCGATCGGGGCCCACCGATCAGCAGGCCGGCCTCTCTAAAAGAGGACCTCCTTTCTTCCACCACCCCGCAAGATCCATCTGCCATCTTCTTGCAGGGCAGCCTCGGGGAGGACCGCAACCGCGCATGCGCGGGTGACGTCATTTACGCGACGTCGGCCGTGTCATTTACGCAGCGTCGCTTTTTACGCGGCGCCAAGGCTCAGCGCACGTAAAAGACGCGACCCCACTCCTAGCCCCCTGGGAGCGGGAGAATAGGGGGCTGGGAGCGGGCTCCGACACCGGACTGAAATACTACGGTTTTCACTCCGGCGTCGGGACTTTGTCACCCTTGGGGAGAATCTCACCCACATATTTTGGGGTTGCAATCTGGCAGTTCTAAAGTTAGTCAAATTTAAACTTGGCCCGTTGAGACTCATGAGGAGAGTGTGTGGAATTGGAAAGACTGGCGTATTTCCAGTGCAGGAAATGGACTCTCAGTTGAAAGGTGCATGGCAGAATACCCAAACTACACCCTGCTCCAGCACACTTTAAGCATAAGGTTCAGCAGAGCACGGTGCAATAGCTCCAGATTCTTTTTAAGATGCATGACAGTCTCTGAGTATAAGGGTTGATTGTACTCATAAAAGCTATTCATGCACCTTCCCACGGTACTACTTATCTTGTAAATGGAAAACCTAACTTTCTTCATGCACAGATGGTATGCAACCATGGGCAAAGAACTATGTAAGTAAATGCTTTGCTTTATACGGTGCTCATGATATACATTTCTTGGTGGAGTCAAGGGTACTGTATTTATTCAAAAGAGAAAACAGATTGCACAGTAGGCCACAGAGCTGGTCTCACCACTCAATATGTGGCTGAAAGCCTGATGGAACTCTGTATTCCTCAAAGAAATTGCTTTTACAGTGTGTGCTTATTTTACAGAATATTAATGGTACTGCTGCCGCTGCTTACTGCAGGTGTGTTTGTGTGGACGCAATTTGTCCACTGTATATGCTGACCGGTATAACAAACAAGTGGTCATGTGAAGTAGAGAAGACATGTTGCTCAGCACAGACAAGGGCTGATTCAGCAGACTGTTAATCTGTCAATATGTTCATCCGCTGAGATTAAAGCACGAGAACTGTTAGATGTCTTTGGAAGGGTGAAATAAATGGGCTGGGTGTGCTTGCTTATCTTAAACCAGAGCCAGAACATGTCTCCTAAATTCAGTGTTAAATTGAATCATGCTGAATTCCAGTGAGAAACAAAATGCTTTCCACAGTTTAAAACAGAGCTGGAAGCTCTGCAACTGGCAAGTCATTTAAAAAAATAAGTTTAGAGTACCCAATTCATTTTTTAGAGTACCCAATTCATTTAGCGTGACCAATCCACCTACCCTGCACATCTTTTGTGTTGTGGGGGCGAAACCCACGCAGATACGGGGAGAATGTGCAAACTCCACACGGACAGTGGCCCAGAGCCGGGATCGAACCTGGGACCTCGGCGCCATGAGGCAGCAGGGCTAACCCACTGAGCAACTGGCAGGTCTAACAACAACAAGGGCTTGAGGAAATGGATGGAGCTCCAGAGGCCATGGCAGATTGGGGGAGGGCTGGGAGTTGATGTTGGGTGCACGAGGAGTGGTGGTTAGAACTCAAACTTTAATAAGATTGTGGTAGTATGTATTGGGGGTCATGTGGGACTGGAAGCCCTAATGTCATTGGCTGACAGATCCCGGGTCCTGGTTGGCCGTTGACCTCATACTCCGCCCTGAAGGCGAAGTATAAGAAGCCGGTGCCTTCCCCCGCAGGCCAGTTTACTATCGGGCTGCTGTGGAACAGACACGCTTAATAAAGCCTCATCGACTTCACTCTGTTTGTCTCACGGAGTCTTTGTGCGCCACAAAGATGCAAATAGTTATTTCATGGCCTTGTCTTTTTTGTGCGATTGAAATTCCAATTTTGTAATTGGCACCTGTGGCCGTGGCAAATATTTGGCACCATGCCTGATGTTGTCTGTTGTCTGGGATAAGGGGGAATGAAGTAAGTGGTGGATCGAGTTTCAATCTCAGAAACTGTTATAAGCAAGGGAGAGAAATAACAGCTGCCAGACAAAACAGACAGTGAGTCTCCTGCAAAGCACCAGAGTTGATAGACACTTCCCAGATGAGGCAGGATCTCAGGCAATCACCTTTGTGATTGCTAAAACTTCTTCTCTCACCTCTGCTCGAGTGGCTTGTAGCAAAATCACTGTGGCAACGGTCTCCAACCAATACTTGGGATGAAGATGTAAAGAAAGAATGAGAGAATAATTTGGCTGATCCCAACAACTGGGTTCTGAAGGGCACAACAAGGTGTGTTTTCCCCAGCGTCGATCTGACTGTTTCACTGTATTCATGCTTAAGAGTGATTCCATGAGACTTCCTAATAGCTCCGATGGCTCACAAGGAAAGGATAAGGAAACTATAATTGTGTGTAGCAACATCAGGGATGCTGTGGAACAGCTGCAAATACCAATGGAGCATGTGGCAGTCTGTGGCCATTTTCTCCTGCCTCCATAGCAAGTGCCACAGAAAAAGCTATCATTCTCTTCACATTGCGAGCAGTTTTCTGAAGCAAGGTGTGAGAAATTACTGCATTCCAGCCGGTAGACATGTGAGACTCATGTGCAAGACCTTGCAAGATCAGATGGGAACTGTTAAATCTGTAAACTTTGTGATCACTGGCTATCCAGTTCTTGGCCTGATACCAGAGGTACAGCTAGCAGTGATCATATGAGGCTGCTGTTTCTCAGGACAACATATATACCAGTCAGCCGTTGCCTGCAGGACGAAGGGCTGGACAATTACAAAAGAGCTGAAGCCCTCCGTGAATCTATCCGAGGATTAATCTGCCATGGGTGGATGTCAAGTCAAGTTCTTGTGCCTAAGACCAGCCAACCATCTTTCATAACATTGTTTCTGAGGTGGCATTTCAGTGCGGTAGCAAGCTGGGTGTTACAAAAATGTACCTCGGCATCCAAAAGGAGCACATCAAAAATACATAGATTGTCAAGTCTATTGTGAAATTATAATGATTCTTAACTTTAATTTGGCTTTGGTGCTCCATGATATTGTGACCTGGTAGTGGTGCCTTGCTTCTGAGAGTTGGTTGGAGTCATAGCTAGCACAAAGGAAATGGTTGAGGTTGCTGGAGGTTAGTCATCTCAATTCCAGGACATTACTGCAGAAGTTCCTCACGGTAGTGTCTGAGGCCCAACCATCTTCAGCTGCTTCATCGATGACCTTCATTCCATCATCAGGTCAGAAGTGGGAATGTTCGCTGATGATTGCACAATATTCAGCATCATTCATAACTCCTCAGATAATGAAGCAGTCCATGTCCAAATGCAGCAAGGCCTGGACAATATCCAGGCTTGGGCTGACAAGTGGCAAGTAACATTCATGCTACACCATGCCAGGCCATCTTCAACAAGAGCAAGTGTAACCAATATCCCTTGACACTCAATGTCATTACCATCGCTGAATCCCAAATTATCAACATCCTGGGGGGTACCATAAAACAGAAACTGAACTGGACTAACCATATAAACACTGTGGCTACAAGAGCAGGTCAGAGGCTAGGAATTCTGTCGTGAGTAACTCACCTCTCCAATCCCCAAAGCCGGTCCACAATCTACAAGGCACAAGTCAGGAGTGTGTTGGAATGTTTGCCCTACATGGATGAGTACAGTCCCACCAGCACTCAAGAAGTTTGACACCATCCAGAACAAAGCAGCCTGCTTGATTGGTGCCCCACCACAAAGATTCACGATGCACAGCGTGCCCCATTTACAAGAAACATTGCAAAAACTCACCATAGTTTCCAAACCTACAACCGCTACCATCAAGAAGTATAAGGACAGCAAATGCATGGTAAGAAGTCTTACACCACCAGGTTAAAGTCCAACAGGTTTGTTTCGAATCACTAGCTTCCGGATCACTGCTCCTTCCTCAGGTGAATGAAGAAGTGGGCTCCAGAAACATTTATATAGACAAAGTCAAAGATGCAAGACGATACTCTGAATGCGAATCTTTGCAGGTAATTAAGTCTACAGGTCCACACGGAGCAAATGGAGAGAGAAATAATCACATGGCTAAATGCATGGAAACTGCGCCACCTGGAAGTTCCCCTTCCAAGCCACTCACCACTCTGACTTGGAAATATATCGCCGTTCCTTTACTGTCACGAGGTCAAAATCTTGGAGCTTCCTCCCTAACTGTACCTGTATCACATAGAATCTACAGCGCAGGAGGAGGCCATTTGGCCCATCGAGTCTGCACCGGCCCTTGAAAGAGCACCCTACCCAAGCCCATACCTCCATCCTATCCCCACATTTCCACCCTATGCCCATAATCCCACCTAAACTCTTTTATGGACACGAAGGGCAATTTAGCATGGCCAATCCACCTAACCTGCACATCTTTGGACTGTGGAAGGAGCACCCGGATGTGTCTGGGGTCTGAGCTCTATGTATGATAATGCAACCTAGTCACTCGTGGCAAAGCTGTTCAGCTGATATTTATTTTTTTACAGTTCAGCATCAGCTGTCCCCCTGAGGGAGCACATTGGAAACATCAGCCCACACATACCCATTGCTCTGCACCCTCCTTCTCTCCGCCCTCCACTCAAGCGCTCAGCCTTTCACAGAATGCATTTCACTCTGGATGGCTGTTAATTGACCAGCCAGCGGAATATTGCGTTAATAACACCACATCTGCTCTTGCCCACGCCAACTTCAGGTACACCCCAGACATCAATTTCAAGCCATTGTCTTCCCTTAGCAAAGCTGGGAAGCTGCAGTCCCTCAAGAAGAAAATAATTGTGGTAGCTCCCTGTAAATCTGACACTGACATCAAAGATTTGTTGCAACTAATAAGAGACTTAAGCGAATGTTGAAAGGCTGCAATTCTTTTCATTCAGCTTTTGAAATGTGGGTTTGTCTCAGGTTGCTCAGAACCAGCTAGTAGACAGAAAGACAAACGAGTGGGTGAGATGAAAAGTAGAATTTCAAGGAATCTAATGCTAAGTACAGCTGAAGAGAAATTCATTGGGAACGAAGATCCAATAGCCTTACCCTGGCAATAATTGAAGGAAAAATTGAAGGTAAAAACAGAAGGAAGATGAAAAAGTGGATGGGTGGATAACATTCTTATGTGGACAGAGGGAGGTTTGAAAAAAGCCAGAGAAGAAAGAAGACGATGCCAATGGCCCCACTAAAATATAGGTTATGGAGACAATGGTAGAACTGCAGTGGGGGATCACAAATGGGGTTGTAGCCAGAAAATCTCTTACTCAGACAGTTTAGAATACAGCTCAGTAGTTCCTCCTAACAGGAAGAAGAAATAACCAAAAAAGCAGGCAAATGGTAAAAATAGACAAAGGCTTTCTATGCTGTGAAGAATTTTAAACGGTATATTTCTAAAAGCAGCTGAGCTTGCAATACCATAGATGACCATTCCGGGGGCTATAATCACTGAGGGGCAGGAAATCTAATTAAGGCATGCAGTTACTGTTGGACAGATAATATGGTTGAGCCATATACAGGAGGACACAAAATCCAATTAGGCATATGGTGACCACAAGGCTGGGAATGTAAATGGGGCATACAGTCACACTGAGTAGCACTCAGAACAAACAATTAGCATCCAGGACAACGAAGCCCACTTGATTGGCATCCCACCCACCAACTTAAACACTCCCTCCCTCCATCACCGACACACAGTGACAGCACCATATGTAAAATTGACTGCAGAAACTCACCAAAACTCCTTTGACAGCACCTTCCAAACCTGTAAACTTTACGATCTAGGAGGTGAAGGGCAACAGACATATCAGTACATGACCTTCTGCAAGTACGTTCCAGGTCACACACCATCCCGACTTGTAACTTTCTTTCTAACAGCATTGTGGCTTACTGACAACACATGAGCTGCAGTGGTTCAAGAAGGTGGCTCATCACCACCTTCTCAAGGGCTATTAGGGTTCAGCAACAAATGTTGACCTTGCCAACAATGCCCACATCCCATAAAAGAACACATTTAAAAAATGCTTGCCATGCTGAAAGTTACAACCCTCCACATTCATTCTGAATAGTACTTTACACAATCCCATGTCCTATTCATTGATCTGCCTCATGCCATTTATATACCCTAAGGCACATGGGAGCACAACTTTTTTGTTAATTCTAACATTTATTCATGTTGTTGTTTTCATGGAATATCATGGAATTTCCAGTGCAGAAGGAGGCCATTCGGCCCATCGAATCTGCACCGGCTCTTGGAAAGAGCACCCTACCCAAGCCCACACCTCCACCCTATCCCCATAACCCAGTAACCCCACCCAACACTGAGGGCAAATTTGGACACTAAGGGCAATTCAGAATGGCCAATCCACTGAAGCTGCACATCTTTGGACTGTGGGAGGAAACCAGAGCACCCGGAGGAAACCCACGCACACACGGTGAGAATGTGCAGACTCCGCACAGTGATCCAAGCTGGGAATCGAACCTGGGACCCTGGAGCTGTGAAATAATTGTGCTACCCACTATGCTACCGTGCTGCCCATCGTTGAATCCCAAATTATCAACATCCTGGGGGGGGGAGGATGTTGATAATTTGTTTTCTTTCAGTCAAGCTGAATATTTTAGTCCAGAGATGGGAGTGTACAGAACAAACTATTACACTGTTTTGATCATCTTAGGTATCTTTTTTTTAAAGAAATTTAGAGTACGCAATAAATTTTTTCCAATTAAGGGGCAATTTAGTGTGAGCAATCCACCTAACCAGCACATCCTTGGCTTCTGGTGGTGAGACCCATGAAGACACCGGGAGAATGTGAAAACTCCACATGGACAGTGACCCAGGGCCTGGATCGAATGTGGGTCCTCAGCGATCCTTGATATCTTGATGAACATTGCTGATATATTTATTAAGACATACGCACCATTGAAGCAGCTTTTTCATTTGTGAACCAGAATGTTTTTTAAGGCCTGGTGCCTGGCTGTTGAATTGTCCTGGAACATCTTTGCAAAGTCACTTTCTGGTTTCTGCCTGTAATTTCATTCTGGACAATTCCAGGTCACAATATCAAAGAAAGTAATCACTGAAGAGGCAATACAGGCAATAGCATTTAGGACAAGGAGCTAAAGAGTTGAGTGAAGTGCTGTTTACTGCATTTTCAGACTCTTGATGTGCGATCTTCAGTAAGATACAATAAGTCTGGCTGGTAATGCTTCAGTTCTAACATTCAAATTTATTGATTTCTTTATTTCTATTTATCTAACATCATTTTATATGAAAGATGTATTTGTCTATTTATAATTCCATAATGTTGAATATAGCTCCCTTGTTTAATATAATATAGTAATTTAGATTTTTAGGAATATAAATTTATTCTCATTGCTAGGCTAACTGGGCACTGGGAATGTTTCCACGTATAGGCCTGAGGCCTGGTGAATATTTAGCCTCATGTCTCATGCAAATAATTGGGACCATCTCCCAGTATCTGCCATACCTCCCTTAATGTTTGTTTGCTTGATGAAGGGATATTTTTTAAAATGGGAATGTAAAAACTTGCTATCACTTGCATTCAAGTTAGTATTGTATTCAAGATAACGATAGGGAAGGCAGCATTAAAGCAGCAGGAAACAAATGACAGAAGTCCAACTGGGAGGACAGCAGGAAACATTTTAATGAACAGCTCATTTGTCTCAGTCTACATGGCATTATGGTGCATGAGCAAATCTTATTTAATGGATATGTTGGGAAGGCGGTGGCGTAGTGGTATTGTCACTGGACCCGTAAACCAGAGACCCAGAGTAATGCTCTGGGAACCAAGGTTCAAATCCCGCAGATGGCAAAATTTGAATTCAATAAAAATCTGGAATTACATAACCATTGCCGATTATCGTAAAAACCCATCTGCTTCACGAATGTCCTTTGGGGAAGGAAATCTGCCATCCTTACCTGGTCTGGCCCACATGTGATTCCAGATCCATAGCAGTGTGATTGACTCTTAACTGCTCCCTCCCTCAAGGGCAATTACGGACGAGCAATAAATGCTGGCACATCCTGCAATGCCTAGATCACATGAATGAATAACGCCATGGAGATCAAAGTAGGACCACCAGAACTTGCTACTATCCAGGCAGCATGGCTATTAGAGGCAATAGAATTACGTTTACCTCACGTAGCAGTACGTTTGAGGAAGCATCACATTTCCTTGAAAGCCATGGGTGACTCCTCCATCTCCTGAAATCAAACTTACAGCCAAGGAGCAGCATGAACATTTCATTACCAGTGATGGTAAAAGTGATGACAGGGCCCAACTTGTTTTGTTACATGTTCCTTCCAGCAGTGGAATTATGGTTGGCAAGATTCAGCCAATTGTGGTTCACCACTTTGTCATTGAGATCATAAATGCCGTGCTTTGATCTGTTTGATGAATTTATGCAATTCAGCACCAAAATGCGGCAGCACAATGATTATTAAAGATGTGCAGTTGGAATTTCCTGCCCCAAAGCAGGAAAAATAATGGGAAAAATCCAATTCTAGGATACTTGCCGCCATTTCCTTCAATGGAAATTTTAATTGGCATGGGCGCTCGTCTCAGGCTGACATCGGGGCCAGGATTCTCTCAGCCCGGGGCCGGAGAATCTCCGTGACCGGATGGAATTAACACCATGCCGCCCTGACGCCGGAACGCGATTCTCCGCAGAGCGGAGAATCGACGCCAATGGCGCAGGTGTGGTTGGCGCGGTGCCGGTCGGGGGCCGCTCTATGCGGCCGGCCCGCTGATTCTCGACCCGGTATGGGCCAAGCGGCCGACGTAAAAATGCCAAGTCCCCCCGGTGCCGTCCACACCTGCTCTCAGCCGGCGGGAACTCGGCGTGTAAGGGTCGGGGGGGCGGCCTGTGGGGGGGAAGGGTGGTCCGAACCCGGGGGGGGGGCTCTCTGATGAGACCTGACCTGCGATCGGGGCCCACCGATCGGCAGGCCGGCCTCTCTGGCTGGCGGCCTCCTTTCCTCCGCACCGGCCCCTGTAGTCCTGCGCCATGTTGCGTTGGGGCCGGCGCGTTGAAGGGAGCCACTGCGCATGCTCGAGTTGGCGCCAGTGCCACTGTGCATGCCCGGATCCCGCGGCACCCAGTTGATGCCGGGATGTGCAGCTGGAGATCTGCATGCGCGGGTGACATCATTTACGCGGCGCTGGCCGCGTCATTTATGCGGCACCAAGGCGCACGTAAATGACGCAACGCCGCTCCTAGCCCCCCGGGGGCGGGAGAATAGGGGGCTGGGAGCGAGCTCCGACGCCGGAGTGGAACACTCCGGTTTTCACTCCGGCGTCGGCACTTAGACTCCTGATGGGAGAATTGCGCCCTAAGACTTTTAGCTATCTTGGAGAACTATACAAGGAACATCACAAGCGTAAGTACTTTTTTTTCCTTTTAAGTCAAGGTTCTGAACTGTGAATATGCAGCAAAAAGAACAAAATAAAAATATGCAGACTCAATTAGACCACTACTGTGTTATTTCCTTGCTGATTTTTATAAAGATTTAATTTGCATTATAGCTGCTGTTCCAGAAAATTATCAAATTATCCATCATAAAAGCAAAAATAGTTTTCCTCTTCTCATTAGAATTCACATTTATTGCTGCTTTTATTAAAAAAGGCATTTTGATAAATAGTCTGCACCAAATATATGCAAAAGCTTCATATTAATACCTCTAGTAATCAACAAAGTCTGATACAAAGCATACAATATTCAAGGAGTCGTGGGCATTATTTTTCCAGCACTAACAGCATTACTGAATGTCAGAAAATACTTTTCGCTACAGAAAATTGCATACTTGTTTATGAGTATTTATTTAAATTTGGAATGGATTTATTTTCAAATGATGGACAAAGGAGAAAGGTATCTTTGAATGCTTACATCTGGGGGACTGAAAAGATCCCCTTGAGTTTCTTCGTATTCTTTCGAAACTGGTGCCACTTAAGAAGATTAAATTGGAGGGCCCATATTTAAGCAGACGGTTTAACTTGTGTAATCAGTGTAGAACTAGAGGACACAAGTACAACATTAACAAGCCTCAATGTAGCTAGGGAGCAAAATAATTCTTTACCCTCAGAAAGTGCATATATAGAATCTCAGAAAAAGCTGGTATTTTTTGTTGTTTAACTCCTTACCAAAGCTCCATGAATATTTGGTTAGAAATGAGAGGGGCGTCATTCTCCGACCCCCCGCCGGGTCGGAGAATGGCCGTTGTCCGCCGTGAATCCCGCCCCTTCCGAAGTCTCCGCTCCCGGAGATTGGGCGGGGGCGGGATCCGGGGTCCTGGGGGGGGGCGCGGGGCGATCTGACCCCGGGGGGTGCCCCCACGGTGGCCTGGCCCGCGATCGGGGCCCACCGATCCGCGGGCGGGCTTGTGCCGTGGGGGCACTCTTTCCCTTCCGCCTCCGCTACGGCCTCCACCATGGCGGAGGCGGAAGAGACTCTCCCCACTGCGCATGCGCGGGAAACTGACAGCGGCCGCTGACACTCCCGCGCGTGCGCCGCATTTCCGCGCCAGCTGGCGGGGAAACAAACGCCATTTCCGCCAGCTGGCGGGGCGGAAATCCCTCCGGCGTCAGCCTAGCCCCTCAATGTTGGGGCTAGGCCGCCAAAGATGCGGAGCCTTCCGCACCTTTGGGCCGGCGCGATGCCCGTCTGATTGGCGCCGGCTTTGGCGCCAGTCGGCGGACATCCCGCCGTTGGGGGAGAATTTCGCCCGAGATTGCAGGTTGCAAGGATACATATGGAAGGAGATAATCAAATGGAATATGATGGTTCCTGAGCCACAGGGACCATGGAAATACCATCTGCGGAAATCAACATTGGGAACTGCTTTGAATAACTGATATGTGAAAATTGATTGATGTTCTGAAATTTTGGTTGATTACCTTTGGAGGTCAGAGATAATTTCTTCAAAACATTCCCAGAGGATATTCAATAATCTGAATCAAGTCCATGTAGGTATGTAACCTGTGAAAGCAGTCGTCTTGAATTACTTTCCTTATCCATGTTTTCAGATGTCCCATGATGTGCTATCATTCAGTTATGAACAGACACCAACACATGTAAGACTGGATTAATCTATTTGATCTGAATGAATTGCAAGAAGTCAAACTAACTAGCACAAGCATAGCTTGTACTTTTCAGCAAATATGTTGAATCAGTGAACTGGTTTGGCCAGTGTAATATCTTGAAAGACTGACAACCACTAAATAGGTTAACGAATAAATGGTCATTCAGGCAAATAACTGTTTGCAGAGAGTGAGATAAAGGCTCGACATGACCCGAGACCCCTAACTAACCGTAAAACCTGTGCTCAGTGCCAGGATTCGCACACTCCGGCCTGATTGGCCCGATGGACCACATGACCCTCCAAGAACTCACCCCCCCCCCCCCTTAAAGGGGCAAGCTGCCACAGCAAACAAGTTAATGAGAAAAGCACACAAAGTCTTGGATCACTGAAATACAAGCAGAAAATGTTGAAAAAACTCAGCAGGTCCAGCAGCAACTGTGGAGAGAGAAATAGAGTTAACACCTAAAATTCAGCACAGTGCTGCTATTCCCTTCACAATTACTTACTTTAATTGTTTTCCCAGCCTGTCTCAATCAACCTTCCGACTCAGACCAAGCGGGATCCAGGCAATCCCTCAGGCCTAGCGTCAAAGTCCAGCAGAGTCGAAGTGAAAGAGGACACATATCCTTTATTATGGCACTAGCTGCTGTGAACCAAGTTTAAGTTTAAACCTCCCATTGAACTGGCAGGACAGGGAGAAAGTAACTGTCCAAGGGGAGTGAATAGGATTTGGGGGTAAGGGTATTTAGAGGTCAGGTGGAAATCAGAGGTTTGGAGGGGAATCAGAGGTTGGGGCTCAGAGATTGGAGGGGGTGAGCAGAGGTTGTGAGGGACCGGAGGTCGGCTGGGGGAGATCAGGGGCGTCATTCTCCGCCGGCGGGAGTCTCCGTTTTGCCGGCGCCCGGGGGTTTCCCGACGGCGTGGGGCTGCCCCACAATGGGAAACCCCATTGACCGGCCGGTGTTACGGAGACTCCCGCCGGCCGGTCGGGGCAGAAATGTGGCGGGGCGGGTAGGAGAATTTCGTCCCAGAGGTCTGGGGAATCGGCGGGATCGGTGGCCGGAGGGTGGTGGGTGAGATCTAAAGTCATGGGAGTAGGTGGTTGCAGAAGGATATTAGAGGTCAGGTGGGATCGGAGGTCTGGGTGAGGTTATGTCGGGTTGGGGTTGGATCTGTGGGAGTGGGTGGCAGGAGGAGAGGTAGTTGGACCTGGGGCCCGGGATAGGTGGTGGGGGGAGGGGGTCGGGCCTCGGGTTGGGCTTGGCCGGGCTGGGACGGAGATGGTTGGATTGGTGGTGAGGCCTGCAGTGGTTGGGTCAGGCCTCGGAAATGGTGTTGGCCCTTGAAGGGGGGTTGTGGGAGACCAGTGGGGATTGGTCTGGGTCTGTACAATAGATACCAGAAGTTAAAAGAGGTTTTAATTCTTATTACTTTTTCTGTGTAACTATTGGTGTAACCTAGCTGGAACAATTGGAAGTTTGCGATTTAAATCGCATTTTCAGATGATTCCCCCGCAGGTCAATTGTCTGGAGGAAGTTTGCATTTCTCTATGCAATTGGCATTCAAACCTTACCACTGAACATCTGAAGGGGATGCCCCCAACACACCTTTGAGGTATGCTCCCAAATCTAACTCTGGGAAGCTTGAAAGTGAAGGCCCCATGTTTCAAATCTAACATGACTCTTCCTGAGAACTGAACAGAGGTAGAAATGGTGGCGGTGATTTGGCGGGGGCGGGAATCGCGACGGTCGGCGGGCTCCCCCCTGGTGATTCTCCGGCCGGCGATGGGCCGAAGTTCCGCTCGTTCTATGCCGGTCCCGCCAGCGTAAATTGGAGTTGGTCCCTTATCGGCGGGACATGGCGGCGCGGGCGGGCTCCAGGGTCCTCGGGGGGGCACGGGGCGATCTGGCCCCGGGGGGTGCCCCCACGGTGGCCTGGCCCGCGATTGAGACCCACCGATCCACAGGCGGGTCTATTGCTATGCGCCGCCCGTGTCAGCATCCGCGATGGCCGGAGCGAAGGTGAACCCCCCCGCGCATGCGCGGGGATGACGTCAGCAGCTGCTGACGCTCCCGTGCATGCACGGACACGCGCCGGCCGGTGGAGTCCCTTCGGCCCCGGCTGGCGTGGCGCCAAAGGACTTCCACGCCAGCCGGCGGGGCGCAAATCACTCCGGCGCCGGCCTAGCCCCTGAAGGTGCAGAGGATTCCGCACTTTTGGGGCGGTCCGTCGCCGGAGTGGTTCCCGCCACTCCACTGCACCGTTTCTGCCCACCCCGACTATTCCCGGAGAATCCCGCCCGGGGTTTCCTTCCATTAGAAAGGGGGAGAGGCTCAGTTGGAACAAAAGGGTAGGTTAGGGATCCTAAGAAAAGTCATATTGGACATGAATTGACCAAAATCTGTCTTTGTTTGCGGCTGGGATTTTCGATATCACTGAAAGCTAATGGAGTTTTGACTGGAGCACCAAACTTTCTCTTCTCGCTCCCAACCGGCCCCGTCACGGATTAAGAGAATCCCGCCCATTAAATCTATTTCTCTCTCCACAGGTCCTTTCAAACCTACTGAGCCTTTCCACCATTTCAGGCTTTTATTTCAGATATCAGCCTCTGCAGTATTTTGCTTTTATTTTCCTGGATAACTGGAAACTGAGATTCATTGTCCACCAGCTACTTCTCTCCTGAGCTAGGGAGTGGAGAGACAGGCAGTCATGGCACAACAAACCTAAGCAAACAATTCCGCTGACAGTTACAGGAGACTTTTATTTAGAGACCAACAATTGGCAAATGAGCAAGTAAAACTGTATGATTGTTTAAAGAACAAAGGAATTAGAGTAAGCTCATATAAGGGGAATAAAAAACATTCAAACAAATGAAACAGGTGAATTTAATGGTGTGTTCCCTCATTTAAACTCAACTAACTTTGTTCAATTAAACATGCAAAATTTGCATTTAAATTGGTTGGAATTTATTATATTGGCCCTGTTGAACCTCTGAAGACTAAAGTAATACCATTGCACTGCAAAAATTCAGAAGAATTAATCCAGTAGGTAATGGAAATGTGGTTCCATTCTCACTATATTTACCTTCACCTTGTGGCTGTAAAACATCATGCTATTCATATTTGTTCTGGAGGTGTTTTGAAAATAATACCTATTTTGCACATTTGTCTCTCGTCTGTAGGAAAAAGTGATTGTTGATTCCTTTATAGCTCAGCTGCTATAAATATAAACTGCATCTTAGTCATTTTTGGTTGTCTTCTCTGCCCCATTGATAAATAAAACTTGCCTTAACTGGTATTTTGTCATTGCCAAGGAAAGGCCCCATCATGAATCACTTGTAATGGACTGTCATAGTCAATTAAAGGAAAGACACCCTCTAAAACACCAGACAAGTTCATTTGAACGTAATTAAAATCATTGGGCGCGGTTTTCCCAAAAGGAAACCAAGTCCACCAGTGAGCGCATCTAGCCGGGTGCTTCATGGCACTCGCGTTGAATAAAGGGTCTGAATGGGGAACGAGTATAGGAGGCTGCACATAGCCCCGTTTTTTACCTTGGGGTGCTCCACTCACTGTAACTCCCCATTGTAGCGAGATATTAGGACACCATTTGTAAATGGCATCCTAATCTCTGATGTCCCCTAAACAATCCCTAACCTCCCTCTTAGCCTGAATACAGTATGGCAGGGTCCCCGGCCCCCCTGCTGGGAAACCCCGGCCCAATCACAAGCGCACAAACAATGCCAGCTTGGCATCTTGGCAGTGCCAATGTCAGCTGGAATTGCCACCTTGTCAGTGCCAGGATGGCACCCAGGTGGCACTGCCAGTCTCACACTGCCAGTGTGGCACTGTCAAGGTACCCAGGTGGCACCAGTAGTGCCAGGGCATCACCTTGCCCAAAGGACATACAGCTGGGGGTCTCCAATCCTCTGTGAGGCCCCCAAGAAGTTTTCTTTTGCAAAAAATATACTTTATTCATAAAATCTATAATAAACATTACAGAACATTTCGAATTGTCTTGACTGTACATTTCCATCAGAGTTGCACATTCCCTTGACTTTCTTCCATTCAATTGGGATGACATTACCCACATATCCCTCTTTACGTTACAATTCTTTCTTAAATATTTACATCGTCATGTTTCTTTTATACATTGGAGAGTTAATGACCTAGACCGAGGGGGGTTTACACTGTTACCCGCTCCTCGGTGTACATTTGCTGGTAAGACCTTACACAGTGGTCTTTCCCCATTGCGCCTTGGCGGCAGCTGCCCCAAGCTTGAGTGCATCTCTCAGCATGTAGTCCTGGACCTTGGAATGTGCCGGTCTGCAACACTCGATCGAGGACAGTTCTTTGCACTGGAAGATCAGCAAGTTCCGGGCAGACCAAAGAGCGTCTTTCACCAAGTTGATGACCTTCCAGCAGCAGTTGATGTTTGTTTCGGTGTCCCCCCCTGGAAACAGTCCATAGAGCACAGCGTCCTGTGTCACAGAGCTGCTCGGGATGAACATTGACAAATACCACTGCATCTCTCTCCAGACCTTCTTTGCAAAGGCACATTTCACAAGGAGGTGGGTGACCGTCTCATTTCCCCCACAGTCACTCCGAGGGCAGCGTGCAACGGCGCTGAGCCTTCGGGTGTACATGAAGAATCTGACGGGGAGGGCCCTTCTCACCATCAGCCAAGCTAGGTCTTGGTGCTTGTTTGTAAGTTCTGGTGATGAGGCGTTCTGCCAGATGACTCTGAAAGTCTGCTCAGGGAACCGTCCAACGTCCTCCTAGTCTCCTTTTCCCTGAGGGCCTCGAGGACATTACGTGCTGACCACTGCTTCATTGCTTTGTGGTCAAAGGTGTTTTTCTTCAAAATCTTTACCACGAGGGACAGGTGGTACGGCACGGTCCAACTACTTGGAGCGTTCCGCGGCAATGAGGCCAGGCCCACCCTTCATAACACCGGGGACAGGTAGAACCTCAGTATGTAGTGACACTTGGTGTTTGCATACCGGGGGTCCACGCACAGCTTGATGTAGCTGCACACAATGGTGGCCATCAGGATGAGGGAGACGTTGGGTACGTTTCTCCCTTCCTTATCCAGAGGTTTGCACATGGTGTCCCTTCGGACACGGTCCATCTTGGATCTCCAGATGAATTTGAAGATGGCCCGGGTGACTGCTGCGGCGTAGGGTCGGGTAATGGGCCAGACCTGTGCTACGTGCAGTAACACCGAGAGTGCCTCACACCTGATGACCAGGGTTTTGCCCGCAATGGAGAGGGAGCATTGCTCCCACCAGCCCAGTTTCTGTCTTACCTTGGCAATGCACTCCTCCCAGTTTTTGGTGCATGCCCCAGCCGCTCCGAACCATATATCCAGCATCTTCAGGTAATCTGACCTGACAGTGAAGGGGACAAAGGACTGATCGGCCCAGTTCCCAAAGAACATGGCCTCGCTCTTGCCGTGGTTTACCTTGGCTCCCGAGGCCGGTTCAAACTGGTCGCAGGCATTCAAGAGCCTGCGTACAGACGCGGGATCCGAGTAGAAGACGGCGACGTCGTCCATGTACAGGGAGGCCTTAACTTGCACGCCTCCGCTGCCTGGGATCGTCACTCCTCTGATACCCGGATCCTTCCTGATGGACTCGGCTAGGGGTTCTATGCAGCACACAAATAGGGCAGAGGAGAGTGGGCAGCGCTGCCTGACTCCAGATTTGATCTGGAACTTTTCTGATTCCCACCCATTGATTGAGATTGCGCTATAGATGTTTGTGTAGAGCAGTTTGATCCAATTGCGAATTCCCTCCCCAAACCCCATTTTGGAGAGCACATCCATCATGTAGGTGTGCTATATTCTGTCAAAAGCCTTCTCCTGGTCAAGGCTGATGAGGCAGGTGTCCACCCTCCTGTCCTGCACGTAGGCGATTGTATCCCTGAGTAGCGCAAGGCTATCAGAGATCTTCCTGCCGGGTACAGCAGAGGTATGGTCAGGGTGGATCACCGACTCCAGAGCAAACCTGACCTGATTGGCGAAGACCTTGGCTAGAATTTTATAATCCACATTCAACAGTGAAATGGGTCGCTAATTTCGAATTTCTTCCCTCTCCCCCTTTTGCTTGTAGATGAGGGTGATGGTGCCTTTTCTCATGGATTCTGACATGCTGCCGTCCAGAAGCATACTCTCGTACACTCCCAGCAGGTCGCCGTCTGTTCTCAGAGTCACCTTGATCTGGTGTTCACTTGTCCAGATGCCAAAGGTGTCCTTCAGTTGCACGCTGTTACTTTTCAGCTCGACGTACCTAGCGAGGAACGCGAGCACATCAGACATGGGGACGTGGTGGTTGTATGTGTGCAGTGTAACAACCCGGTTTTGCTGCGACGGTAGTGTAAACAGAGGCTCCGCAGTCAGGATATACAGGGGGCTCTGGTTACCTTTTTCTTTGAACACGTTCAAGAATTTGATGCAAGCTGCGACACTCTTGAAGGTAACGTCAAAATATCCATTGTTAGGGAAGTCTTGCAAGCAGAAGATCTGTTGCTTGCAACCCGCAGCACTCGAGCAACACCCGCTTCACGAAGAAATTGTCTCCAAGGTGACTCCCCTTCCGACTTCTTCACTATAACTCGGACAGTGTTTCGCACTCCCCAGCCTGATGGTCGGGATGCAGCTGCAGCCAAAGCTCACACGTTGAGTCTAAACTGTATTGGTGTAAGGCCTAAAACAGAGGCTTAGACCAGCATGTAGATCCACCAATAGCAGCAGAACTCTAAACGTTTCCTCTTCGACGACTTCAATCCCTCCATGTTCTCCAATCCACGATCGACATCGAAATCCTCAGCTTCCCTTGATCAAATATACACTTGATCTTTGTGAGTCATCTACGAACTTTGACACATTACCCTTGGTCCCCAACTCCAGATCATCTATGTAAGTTGTAAACAATTGCGGTCCCAACAATAATCCCTGATGCACACCACTGGCCACTGATCACCAACCAGAAAAACACCCATTTACCCCCACTCTTTGCTTTCTATCAGGTAACCAATCCTCTATCCGTGCTAATACATTATCCATAACACCATGCGTCTATATCTTATGCAGCAGCTTTTTGTGCAGCAACTTGTCAAATGCCTGCTGGGAATCCAGATGCACCACATCCACTGGTTCCCGGTTGTCCACCAAGCTCATAATGTCCTCAAAGAATTCCAGTAAATTAGTTAATCATAGCCTGTTTTTCATAAACCAATGCTGCTCCTGCCCAATGCAACAATTTCTATCCAGATGTATGCAAACCTGCCTGCCAGTGTACTTACACCTGCACTCTCCCTCTCTATTCCTCTCCTGTAAAATGGCTGCAGGCCTCAAGCCTGGGGGTGATTCTCCGAGCCCCGCGCTGGGCCGGAGAATCGCCGCAACTGTGCCACGATTCCCCAATGCCGGCACGCGATTCTCCGAGGTGCGCAGAATCGGTGGCACTTGCGCTGGCGCATTTGGCGCGGCCGCGCCAATATGACAGAGTCCCGCCGGCGCCGTTCACCCCTGGTCGTTGCCGGCGGGAACTCTGCGGGAACGGTTGGGGGGCGGCCTGTGAGGGGGCCTCCGATGGGGTCTGGCCTGCGATCGGGGCCCACCGATCGGCGGGCCAGCCTCTCCCACCCAGGCCTAACTTCTGGCTCGGCCGGCCCATGAACACTGACCCCATGTTGGGCCAGAGCCGGCGCACATAAGAGGTCCCCCACGCATGCGAAGGTTGGCGCGGCGCCCATTTGGTGCCGCATAAGGAGGCTGGAGCAGCGTGAACCGGGCCCGGGCCCGGTTCGTGCATCGTAAAATACAATGGCGTACACGATGTCGCGAACACTTGGGCCCAATATTGGAGAATTGCCGCCCCCCCCCCCCCCCCCCCCCCCCGGTATCTCACCATGTGCAGATCCTGCCTCCATGTTACCCTCTAAATTACACGTGGGTTTGGTATCTGAGCTTGTGGATGCACATCTGAAATGAGCAAGGACCTCTTTTTCATCAATCTATTGTCCCTCTTGCCCTTCATGTTTGCTTGGCCGGGTGACAATTAGAATCATAGAATCTCTACAGTGCAGAAGGAGGCCATTTGGTCCATTGAGTCTGCACTAACTCTCTGAATGAAAGAGGCCCACTCCCCCTCCCTATCCCTGTAACCCCATCTAATCTGTCCATCCCTGGGCAGTAAGATGCAATTTAATCATGGCCAATCTACCTATCCTGCACATGTAAGAAAGAGGTTTAGTTAGGGACACATAGAGGTGGTACGGTGGTGCTGCAGTAGTTAGTACTGCTGCCACACGGCGCCAAAGACCCGGGTTCGATCCCAGCCTTGGGTCACTGTCCATGTGGAGTTTGCACATTATCCCCGAGTCTGCATGGGTTTCAACCCCACAACCGAAAGACGTGCAGGGTAAATTGCCCATTAATTGGAAAAATTAGAATAAATATATTTTTTTAAAGTTAGGAACAAACTGTCATCACCTATCATTCCAGCCTCGGTGAAGGCCACGACCTAAGTCAATACCAACCATTGATTCCAGTATCATTCTGCCATGGAAGTGAATGCATGCAGCCGTGCCTGCCTCCTGGCAATTAGTTGCTGGTGCTTCTGAGCCACCTTGTCTTACAAGTATGTTCGCAGCACCATGTTGTCTGCCTGTGAAACCTGGATGACCTACATCTATCAGGAAAGGAAGCTCACCATCTTTCTGGCTGTAATTTTCCAACCCCCCCCCTCCCCCCTCCCCCTTGCCAGCAGACCCGCTGAAGAGGAATGCCTTGGTTGGGCCTAGAAGATCCTGCTGGTGAGAAGGGCTTGAAAATATTGCCTACAGTTTGCAGTGCTTCTGAGCACCCCTGGTGGAAAGACAAAATCATGAATAGTCCTTTCAAGAGAACCCCTAAAACTCCTCATCAAAAATGTTTACAAACATGCCACCAAAGTTTTCAACATCGAATGTCATATGGGTGAGATACGAGCCAGTGACCGAGGGTAATGCAACATCGCCTGTGGGCCTGCAAACACCACCTAGATGATCAGGGGTTACAGCAGCTTGGCAGAAACCAACACCAGAAATAATGAGCGACAACCACTTATGGCAGCTCCTGCCTCTCCTGGATTGGTCTTTTCAGCCATCAGCAAAAATGCACCTTATGAAGCCAATAGATTTGACTTTTTGCATATTGATCATCTTACGTAGATGGAAGGGTGCCGATGGTAATGATGTCCTGCAAGGTAGAAAGGAATGTGTGATTGAGTGGGTTGCAATGTGTTTAGCTGGTAGTGTGCAAGCGTGAGATGTGAATGGGTAAACATCCATCATCCATCCTGCAAACATTGTTGCTAATTTTCTCCTTGGTTCAATTGCTCTGTTTTATTACCTTTGCTCTCGAGTCGCCAGGTATCTTTATGATACCGCCATGAGGTTCAAGTCCGAGTAATGATCAATAACTCAATACACCAATTAGTAAGATTCAAATCAAAGCACATTTATTATACACAGTAATCGCCACTCATGCACAAATTCTACGTCTAAGCTACTTCTACAACTAACAGGCCTATACTTAACTTTGGACTGGCCCACCAGGTCAGGGGAACAAATGGCCTTTCGTTCGGGTTCTGAGTCTGTGGAATTCGAAGTTGGTACGGATTGGTAGCTAGGAGCGCCTATCTCGTAGCGAGCGTTGAATTAAGACTTACGATTGTCGGTCTTCACTGCACCGGTCACGGTCAATGTTGGTTCGTGTTGCTGGGTGACCCGGGCAGGACGCAGAGGTGAAGAGAGAAGAGCTGAAGAGCGAAGAACGCAATTTGAACTTGGGGCTCAATTCTTATAGTCCCCAGGGGCTTCCTGCCTTTCGGGGCAGACCCTGTACCTGGTCCCAAGTGATTGGACTTTGTCCCAATCCCTTGGTTCGATTTTCTGCAATATTGGAGCAGTTCCCTGATCGATGGGCGGTCTTGAGGGGCTCGTTCACCTCCTTTGTGTTGGCTCCTGCTGGCGCCGAGGAGTCTGGCTTTGTTTTGTGTGTCAAAAATGTTACTTATTGTTCCCGGGGATTGCTCATCAGTATGCAGATGGCTGTTAATTTGTTATGCTGATGGTCGCTGGGATCGATGTTGTCTGGTTTTTGCAGAGGTAAATACACAGCAAGCCTGCAGCCGCTGGTTTCTGTCTTGTTGGCTGAATTTCCCATCAGCCTTTGCCGTTCGCCATTTTAAATTGGGAGTTGGCCTCTTTAGGTGGCTACATTCCTTCCTTGTGATCCTCACGCGAAGCGTGAAGGATCACATAACTATGTTGCTTTCCATTCCCTGACCTGGGGGGCACTTCTTTCATGGCCTCTACACTGTGCAAACGTGTAGAGGCAATGACCATAACTATGCAAAAAAACTCTTAACTGACAATTCTAAGGGGCGCTATGTCAAACAGGGACATGCATTACAAAACAATAAAATGGGAACCTCTAACTATTCTTAATACAGTACACTCACTTAAACATTTCATCATTCTACCTTCCTCAACCATACAAACAAAATCATAGCAGTTTATACACATTTTTCCTGGCTTGGCAGTCAAGCTCAGCATCGTACAATTTGCTCATGAACAGTTCTTTACATTTCTTTATTTACAATAAAACCGCAAATGAATGCTCTTTATTATAGATCGCGGGGGTCGGGGGTCTGGTCGCATCCAAAAATAGGGGATCTGATCCTATATACCGGGGTTCGAGCGCGGTAGGCTCTCCTTCTCCATTTCCTTAGACACATAGTCTGCACGATGCAGCAGAGTATCGTCAATACTAGGAACGTTTCTAATACATATGACAGATAGTACCAGGTTATAAATCTGGCACACCAAGACGGTGTGGTGTCGCTGGTGACTGGTCTCTGGGTACTGCGGGAAAGTGAAACATTAATGGCTGGGGGGCTTGAAGTCATGGGGTTCGCGTTCACTCACAACCAAATGTCCATTAAGATAGGCAATCCGGAGGATGTCTTCATGGTGCTTCTTCTTTTCTTTCCTTCACTTCTCCGGTCCTGGAGCTTCTGGAGTTCTGTGGAAACAAGCATAGTGTCTGTAACTATCTTGGTTTAACATCTCATACGATAGTCTGTCTGTCCTTTCGTGCCAATTACTCGCTTTATAATTGGTCGCTATGAGTGACTCCCTCATTTTTTTCTTTCAAAGACCGAATTTTAGGACAAGACACACTTCCAAATAATTAACCAGTGCGAGCCATCTTGCAGACTGTGCAATTTACCATCCAAATGTTTCAGGATGTAAAGAGCATGTGGTTGGCAACCTAAGGGTTACCTAAAACAAAACAAAACTTTTTGAACTCAAATTGCCAAAATAAGGTGCGTATGGGCAGCGACGGGTAAGAGTTGGATGGAGTCCCCGGGTAGGATGGCTACCAATGCCGTGTTTCCCCTACTCGAGCGTAGTTGACCAGAGGGGGGTTCCCAGGCAGGGCTGGTCCCAAGCTGTTTCTCCACTGCCTGAGCAACTGACAAGAACGGGCAAGAAATGTAGTCATCTTCGTGGGGCTGCCTTAGTGGTTCTTTCCTTGAACCAGAAGAGCAGTTACGAACGGGCGTCTGGTACCTTGATAAGTCTCTGCAGACAAACTAGTTCTGCTGAACTAATGTCTGGCCAATAGTGAGTCTCTGTGGGCAGAGGTTTCTGCTGATGAGCGTGCGGACAAGTTCTCAGAGGTTTCGGCCGAAAAGGCTTGGGCCGTGAAAAAAAAATTTCCTGTCTGACATACAACATTTAACAAAACACTATAAACACCATAAAACATGCTGCAGGTTCCATCAGAAAGGACACCACTTCTCCCAAGCGGTTCCTTTTAAAACATCATCTGAACACCTCAGTTCTCGGTTGCGAACAGGGTCGCAAAGGGGTTCTCGCTTTGGGAGTCAGACCCAAGGTCGTCATCTTCTCCCGGGTGCCAAACTCTTGGGTGTAACAGGGCTGAAAGGGCTGCATGGTGTGAGGTGGGGTTGCTCTCGTCGTTGCGGACGAGTCGGAACGAGTTATCTCGGTGCCAATAGTTGGTGTCTAGTCGTGTGGGGACAGAATCGGGGTCGTCAGTGTAGTTCGGTGGTAGGTAGTGGGGTGTGTTTAAGAAAGCGATCATGAAGGGATCACTTGGATCGTAGTCGGATTTGCTGGGTGTGGGTCCTGTTGCATGGGGATAGTAGGGAGGCGTGCTGTGGCTATCGTCCGAGTCACAGTCGCTATCTCTGCTGCTGCAGTCTGTGGGCGTTCCGGGGCGGAGTGTATATTTCGGGGGTGGAGTCGAGGTCGAGTCTGTGGCTGGGCTGGAAGTGTTGGGGGATGGTAGGGTTACGTTGGCTGTGGGCGGGGCGTGGTGTGCTGCGTCGAGCATGACGTGGTGTGCGTGGTTAGACTGTGTTCCGTATGCCTTCAGCTGGTTGATATGGAACCACGCAGTCTTACCGTTTATTTTATAAACGGAAAGGCTTACCTTGTCCACAATGGAGTACGGACCCGAGTATTTTGGTGACAGGAATGTGCTGGGGTTATATACGGAGAGCATGACTTGCTGTCCTATACTGTACTCAGTCACATGCACTGTTTTGTCGAAACAAGCCTTGCTCTGTTTCTTCCTTGTGCCCAATTTTACTGCGGCTGCTAGGTGAGCCATTTTAACATTTTCAACTAATTGCTCTACTGCTTTCTCGTGTGTGAGGGCCGTCACCTCGGGGCTGGTCAAGTCTAAACCTAATAAAAATTCTGTGCCTTTCATGGGGCGTCCGGTCATGAGAGTGTGTGGGGTGTAACCTGTGGAAGTAGAAATTGTATTCCGCAAAAACATCAGCGCAAAAGGGAGGACTGAGTCCCAAGTGGTGTTGTTTTGCTGGACCATTTTTCTGAGGGTGGATTTTAAGGTCCGATTCATGCGCTCCACGATACCACTCGACTGTGGGTGGTATGCTATGTGGAATTTTTGGGTGATACCGTGAGGACGTTCTGCATGACACGTCCCGTAAAATGGGAACCTTGGTCGGATTCAATGCTGCGGGGGAGTCCCCATCTTGTAAAAATGTGGTGGGTCAAAATCTTGGCTGTGGTTTTTGCCGTGTTTGTGCGGGCTTGGAATGCTTCCACCCATTTGGTAAATGTCTCAATTACCACAAGTACATATTTATAGCCATTCCTGCAAGGGGGCAATGGTCCAATAAAATCGATCTGGAGGTTAGTCCAGGGGCCATTAACAGGTCGGGTGTGACTAAGCTCAGCCTTTTTGGCGTATCTGTCCGGATTATTCTGGGCACAGATAAGACAATTCGCGATGTAGTGATTAACATCGTACTTTAAATTCGGCCACCAACAAAGCTGCTTGAGGTGAGCTGTAGTGGGATCAATTTCCTGATGTCCATGACCGTCATGCAATAAACAAATCAGTTGATTCCGGTCCTGTTCAGGAACCACATAAAGGGTGTCTTTTAACACCACACCGTCATGTGTGGTCAGTGTACTTTTGAACCTCTCATAGGGTGCTGGATATTTTCCTTTTACAATCTCCCTGAGATTGCTGTCCTGCTTCTGGGCCTCCACTAGATCCTCGATCTTTGTCTGTGAGACCTGAACTGCATTCACTGGTGAGCTTTCGGGGGGTGTCCAAAAGTATCCGTGTCTGGAACCTGCTTTAGCCAGTGCGTCGGCCTTTACATTTCCGGGGGGGGAGGAACGATGGTGACTACGAACTTTGATTATCCCAAAAGTCCTGTTCTGTGCTCTCTCTAAAATGTGACGTAGCAACGGGGCTGAGGGGAGGGGTTTCCCGTCTGCGGAAACAAATCCTCTTGCTTTCCACAGGGGCAGGAATTCTGTGAGGCTGTTGCAGACATAGAGGCTGTCTGACTATATGTCTGCTGGGCTGGGGAAGGAATCTGGGTGTTCCACTATATATGCGACGGCCGCGGGCTCTGCTGCCTACGCGCCTAAGTGGCCTAGCAGTTTTATCGATATTTCCTCGAGGGCGCGTCCCTGCGCGTCCTCAACATATATACCGCAACCTGTTATGCGCTTCCCATCCAAGACTGTGGAACATCCATCCACATAGATCTTTATGGGCTCACACATGTCTGTGTGCTGGGGGCCCTGGGTTGAACTACCTATCTTTCGGTGGGGGGGGGGGGGTGTCTTAGCAATAAAGGGGCCTGTGTTGTGGTGTGGAGAGATAATTTTGCATTCATGGGGGGTTCCGGGGTACTGTACGTTGTCGGCTAAATAGGTGTGCGTCTTTGTCCTGTGAACAGTGATGTCCCGTCCCTGCAAGAGAAGGGTCCATCTAGCTGCTCTAATCTGGCTGACTGTACCATCCTTGAGTCGTCCGTCCAGTAAATGTTGGGTGGGGGTGTGTTCGGTGAGAATTGTAATGGGGTTCATTCCGGTAATATATGAAAAATACTGCATTGCCCAAAATACAGGTACCTCTCACAGGCTGAAAATCCCTGCTCCACAGCATCTAAAATTCTGAGGCGTAAGCTACGGGCCATAACTGGTCGTGCCGTTCCTGGAGGAGCACGGTCGAAAGGGTGCGGTCTGTGGTTTCTACCTCTATAGCGTAAGGGGAAAGCGGGCCTGCAACTTGTACTGCGGGGGCTGCTATCAGTGCCTGTTTCACCGCATCCACAGCATCCGTATGCTGCGGAAGCCATTCCCAGGGGGCTCCTTTCTTTAGGAGGTCTGAGAGGGGTGCTGCCTTGCTGGCGAAACCGTCAATGTGGTTTCGGCAGTAGCCAACCAGCCCTAAAAATGACCGGAGGACTGAAACGTTCTGGGGAAGGGGCAATTTAGCAATCGAGTCAATCCTTTTATGCTCGATCTCGCGTTTACCGTGTGTGATAATTGTTCCCAAATATATCACCTTATCTTCCAAAATCTGGGCCTTTTTGGGGTTGACTTTACAACCGATTGAGTGTAAGAGTTCCAGGAGTTCGGACAGAAGCTCAATGTGCTCTTCCTTGGTGCCTGTCTGCAGTAGTAGGTCGTCTACGTACTGAACGAGACATTCGGGGCGAGAGAATTTGGCTAAACCATTTGCCAGCTGTCGGTGGAAAATGGAGGGGGAGTTGTGGAATCCTTGTGGCAGGCATGTCCACGTGTACTGCTGATTTTTAAAGGTGTAGGCAAATTTGTACTGGCACGCCTTTGCCAATGGAATTGACCAGAATCCATTACTGACATCCAAAACCGTAAAGAATCGGGAATTGAGTCCCTGCTTGAGCATGGTCTCGGGACTTGTTGCTACTGTGGGGACTGCTGCGGGGGTGACTTTGTTGAGTTCCCGGTAATCGATGGTCAGTTGCCATGATCCATCGGGCTTTCTCACTGGCCAAATCGGGGCATTATTAATGGAGGCTCCTGATCTAAGTACACCCTGCTCCAATAAGCTTTCTATTACCTTGGAGATTTCTCCCTCTGCCTCTTGGGGAAATCCATACTGTTTTGGGGGCCTAGGGTCAGGTCCTGTTATTTGTACGGAGCCAGTCATCCGTCCACAGTCGTGCTTGTGGGTCGCAAATGCTGCCCTGTTCTTTTGCAGAACTGCCCTAACCTGCTTGTCCGTACTAAGCGTGGTCGGGTTGAACCAAAATTTGCCTACTGCGCTAATTTTGTTGGCGTATTCTCCTATGTTGAGCGTTGCGGGGGCTCTTGCAGACTTTGCCATTTTCCAGACACACTGGTTGACTGGATCGAATGAAAGATTCTGGGAATTAATGAAATCGCTTCCCAGAATGGGTTCTGCTGTGTGGGGCAGGTCAACTAAAACTGCGGGGTGCTTGGTGGTAATGTTACCGATTTGAATGGGTACAGGGGCTGTGATGTGTCCCTGCTGTGAGTGGCCTGTAAAGCCGCTGAGGGTGATGGTGGCTGTAGTGGGCCACGTTTCGTTTTGAAACATGGTGGAGGGATTTTTGTGGTGCGGGACCCTCCTGTGTCTCAGAGAAATTCGAAGGGCTGTCCCTGAATTTTCGCTGCAACTACCGGTCATCCGGACCTATCCCAAAGGGTGTCGCAGACCCAACTGAGGTAGCCTTACACCGTCAGTCCGTTCTGGTCAGGTCCGTCTGATCCGAACGGGCGCTCACGCTATGAATGGGCTCTGTCTTTTTCTTATTCAGAGTGCCCGTCTGCTGGGCTCTCTGTGGCTTTTTAGGGGCATTGCACTCTCTTGCATAATGTCCCAACTGTCCGCAGTTGTAACACTCCTGTGACTTGGGTGGGGGGCTGTTCGTTCCTTCATTCACCCAGGCAGGGTTCTGGTGTGTTGTAACCGACTGTATATCTGCGGCGGCCTGCCTTTCCTCGGGATTCTTGACTGCGGGTTTGCTTTGTATAGATTGCTCCCAAGAGCGGGACAATCTTTTCACTACCCACTTTTCGTTATGGGCCTCCTCTGAGGGATCATAACTCACGCAAGCTTTCTGTCCTGTTTCTGTGGCATGGGAGAGAAGGGTGCAGGTCCATTTGGCCATGTTGTCTGGGGACAAATGGACACGGTCTAAGTCTCCAAAGACTGCTGCAAAGTGGATCCACAGGCGTCCAGCAAACACTGTGGGGTGCTCGGATTTCTTTTGCCTACATTTGTTGAGGCCATCTTCGGGGTCACCCCGGTTATACCCGATCGCATCCAGGATCGCGGTATGTATTTCTGCAAGGGTGCCTCCTCCTACATTATGTGGGTCGGGAAGTGCTGCTGCGACTGAAGGGTCTAAACTTAAAACTGTGAGCTTTACATGCTCTCGCTCATCCAGGCCGTACATGGTCGCCTGATGCTTGTCTGTGGCAAAGAAATGGTGGGGGTCTGAGGTGGGGAGGAACGGTGTGATCTTCTCGCACGAGTCCCGTAATTGGGTCACTGTTAAGGGGGTGGAGTATAGAAATTCTGCATCGTCCGATGTGGCTGTGCGGTGGGTGGTGACTGGGTTCATTGGAGCCTGAACTATCTGCTCTGTGGGGGTTTGGGGCGCTTTTCTCTTTTGCGGCTTTCCCTGCGCACATGTTCCCTGAACATATCTCTGCGCTGTTTCATTCAATTCTTCCCAATCAGGGCCGTCTTCCTGATCTAATTTCGCTCCAAAGGTTTCCTGGAAGCCTTTCTGAACTGAAAGCAGCGAGTGCAGCTCTGCAATCTGCTTCCGGCACTTTGCGTGATCTACCGTGCTTTGTCTTTGTTCTGTGGTGGCAGCATGGAGTGCTCTTAATGCTGCCTTTAGATCACTACACTGTCTCTGTAATGCGTCTACCTGCTTTTCTGTTTCTTCACGTACCAGGACTGCACGTTGCATGTCCTGATAGGCCTTTTCATATTGAGACTGGAAGCTGCTTAAGTGCGCCAGACAAGACTGGTGTGCCCTTTTCGCATCCTCCACCTCTCCATCTTTTGCTGCCAATTTCCTTCTCAATTCCAAATTTTCCTTTTCTACCTCGCTTACATCGACCTTGCTCATAGAACATAGAACATAGAATATAGAACAATACAGCGCAGTACAGGCCCTTCGGCCCACGATGTTGCACCGAAACAAAAGCCATCTAACCTACACTATGCCATTATCATCCATATGTTTATCTAATAAACTTTTAAATGCCCTCAATGTTGGCGAGTTCACTACTGTAGCAGGTAGGGCATTCCACGGCCTCACTACTCTTTGCGTAAAGAATGTACTCGTTCGATGTATGCTCTCAACTTCTTTCCGGAGCGTCCTAACGACCTCCTCTGTGCCTCGCAATTGTGCCAAGCAGGACATGATTGCCATCGGCTTGCAAACTTTCCCTAAGCTCTTTTTGTGGATCTCGCTCAGGTTCTCCCACCAAGTATGTCCTATACTCCCGGGGCCTGATTCCTCGTTGTCATATAATTCATTCCAAAGGGGCCATCCTTTCCCTTTGAGATATTTCCTGATCTCTTCCTCCCAAATGGGACATTGTCCAACTCTACTGCTGCTGGTCGCCGTGACCGCAATTTCCTCTGTGTTCATTAGGCGCTGCATTGCCTGCATTGCCATCTTTCCTATCCGAATGCTTCCAAATTTGGTACAGGGGTATTAAGGCGGTGCTGTAAATACGGGTATGGCTTTCGCTACTTTCCGAAATTCAAACTTCTGACAGTTTTGTCGCAACAAAAAATCTATCAGTTTTACCTTATCGCCCTGTTAGTTACGCATGCATACACACACTTCCGAATTATGAGTATTGATCAGAAATGCTTGAACGCTTGTGGTTTTCTGTTTCCAATTGGATCTCTAATTCAAATTCTGGGTTCTCCCGGAGTGGTTTTCCACTTCTAGATCGGGTCCCGGCGGAGGCGCCAAATAATGTTGCTAATTTTCTCCTTGGTTCAATTGCTCTGTTTTATTACTTTTGCTCTCGAGTCATCAGGTATCTTTATGATACCGCCACGAGGTTCAAGTCCGAGTAATGATCAACAACCCAATACACCGATTAGTAAAATTTAAATCAAAGCACATTTATTATACACAGTAATCGCCACTCATGCACAAGTTCTACGTCTAAGCTACTTCTACAACTAACAGGCCTATACTTAACTTTGGACTGGCCCACCAGGTCAGGGGAACAAATGGCCTTTCGTTCGGGTTCTGAGTCTGCGGGATTCGAAGTTGGTATGGATTGGTAGCTAGGAGCGCCTATCTCGTAGCGAGCGTTAAATTAAGACTTACGATTGTTGGTCTTCACTGCACCGGTCACGGTCAATGTGGGTTCGTGTTGCTGGGTGACCCGGGCAGGACGCAGAGGTGAAGAGAGAAGAGCTGAAAAGCGAAGAGCGCGATTTGAACTTGGGGCTCAATTCTTATAGTCCCCAGGGGCATCCCGCCTTTCAGGGCGGACTCTGTACCTGGTCCTAAGTGATTGGACTTTGTCCCAATCGCTTGGTTCAATTTTCTGCAATACTGGAGCAGTTCCCTGATCGATGGGCGGTCTTGAGGTGCTTGTTCACCTCCTTTGAGTTGGCTCCTGCTGGCGCCGAGGAGTCTGGCTTTGCTTTGTGTGTCAAAAATGTTACTTATTTTTCCCGGGGATTGCTCATCAGTATGCAGATAGCTGTTACTTTGTTATGCTGATGGTCGCTGGTATCGATGTTGTCTGTTTTTTGCAGAGGTAAATACACAGCATACCTGCAGCCGCTGGTTTCTGTCTTGTTGGCTGAATTTCCCACCAGCCTTTGCCGTTCGCCATTTTAAATCGGGAGTTGGCCACATTAGGTTACCTTTGCTTGGTGTGTGCCAAAATATTTGGGAGATTTGCCTTCGGAGGGCTGCTGCATTCCTGATTTTGATCCTTCCATGAGATGTCAAGAATTCTTCCTTCAGCCCCTAAATGTTCCTGCAACCAATTCCAGCAACTGCTTCAACTGGGGTCAACCTCACTATAAAAAGCATGTCCTGGTTTTAAAAAGTGTGAGCATCACTTGAACTTGGACCTTCTTTTGAGGCATGCAGCAATTCGGTAGTTCACTTTGTGTTCTCTCTGCACCACTGCGAAGGGATGTACGCATGTGGGTTAATAAGACATTGTGACCTCTATACCCTTGCTACATCACAATAAACAAAGTAATCCCTTTCATTAAATAATATTCAATTCTCGAGATTCTGCTACGTTAGAGGATGTGCTGCTCTGAAGACTGGAACATTATGCCATGTGAAACACCAGAGGGGTAAATTTATTTTAGGGCTCCTCCAGCTGTCTGGCAATAACTTCTGCATGCATTCAATAGAAACCTGTTTATGCATGTCTCATTAAAATCAGGCAGTGAAGTTGAAAATGCCTCATCTCTGGAACGAGTATTTTGTATTACTGGAGAATTGTCCTGCACATTGCATATAACGAATGGTCTTTCCTTCATACTATTTTTTAAAAGCATGATCTGGAATTTTGCATGAAATATACGTGACATCTGAAGGGTGATGGACTGGAAAGGGGCACAGACTGAATTTTTAATGTAATAGATATCTTGGTTCTTGGTAATGTGAGATGAAAATGTGACACAAAAACACCTAATAGAGGCCATGCTTGAACTATCTAATCCTCTATTAGTTTTGCCAATCAATTTTGGGGATTATCACGTTTATCTTGGTTTTCTGTTGAGTTGTATAATAGATTGATAACATAAAAATCATTTTTTATATCCAAGGCAATTGAGGTCTTTATTCATCAGATCCCTCCATGTTTGCCCCATCATATAGATGATTTAATCCCTGTGCATCAACTTTCTCATCTCCAGAGACCTACAACCAACTTTGATCAAAGAATTCCCTCTGAGCTGTCATGATTGATCAGCTTCAGTAACCTACCACAGATCTTGACTGATCAGGCTGACAAAGCCCTGGACTCTATTTCTGCAGGTTGAAATCCATTATTTCTGCCTGTTTCAGATCTGTCTTTGTCACGGGGCCGGTGAGTTGAAAAGCATTATCTCCCGAATAATGAAGGAGCCAACTTTTACTTTGTGCCTTCAAATATGCCAACTATATGTTTATCGTGCACAGGAATAAAAAATCCAATGGCATCATTCAGAGTGACACAAGAGAGAAAGGGACCCATGGTGTATTCTGAGGAGGACAAACAAGATGAGCATTGTGAAAACTAACAGGTAGCATCAGCATACAAGGAGGAGCAATGGGAGAGCAGTAGTGAAGCAGCACCAGAGATGAGGACATCTGGGAATTCTAAAAATGAATCCCTGGCAAAGGGTTGAATGTGCAGCAGTAAAAATGTAGACAAGGAATACCAAAATTCATGGCCTTTACATTGCCTTTTCATGATGTTTAGAATGAGATTTAATTATTTATTAATTTACATAACTAGAAAATACATAGATAACATGCTGTTTCAATGTGATTTTTTTTTGACTGATGCTTGGCTAGTGTTTATTTGTGGTCCTCACGGGTTTATAGTTTACAAGCGGTTCATGAAAACGAGAGGTTGTACACCCTTGGACCTGTGTCTTTCAGTGGTTCGCTTTCCATGGACTAATACTTAAACATGCAGATGCTGTAATGTGGCTTTGATTAATGTTTCCATTTTAGATATACGTACACTACAATGCATGCATATTCAATATGGAAAAGTGTCCAGGTAGATCCTGCCCATAAAAACAGCCTTCACGTCTCTAATGCGGCTTCTTAAATGTTCTACTGCTGTGTATTCAAGGTCTTCAATTTTGACGCACTTTTCTCAGGTCAGACTGCAGTTTCTTTATGTTGTAACAGAGGCAAAGACTCCACGAGAGAGGACAGGCTGACAGGGTACAACTCACTTTATTCCACAATAGTCACATTAATCACTCCTCTCCACATTCCATAGGGTTTCCTTCACCGAACTGCTTCCAGGTTGGGGTTTATATTCTATGGGGAGCTCCTACAATTAGGAAGGAGCTCCGCCCCCTAGTCACCTGAGTAGCTCATTCTCAAGTGTGAAGGAGGGGAAGCGGATGTTATATAGCTCTGTTGGGGATTGAAACACTTTGCATTTTAATACTTCAGGACTTGGAGGTCCTTCATCTGCTGCCACCATGTTGGGAAGTTTATGTTGTTTTATGAAGAGGTCTAGAAGCTGGTTGAAAAGTAACTATTTATTAACAACACACAAATGTACACAGGAAACAGTCCTCATTCGGTACTCTATTAGAGTCTTAGAAATCTACAGCACAGAAAAGGCCCCTCGGCCCATCATGTCTGCACTGGTCATATTCATGTTGATTGCTACCAGATTCACTCCTGTACTCTATCACTCCCGTGTGACACTCTGCTTCATTCATAATGTGGGTGGTATTGTGCCCCAATCCCACATTAACCCTTACAGTCCTGAACACCCTAATACTACAACATATGTTCAATTACCCCAGTACAATAAACCGTAAGTGTGGAATTAATGGGGGGTGAAATTGGACAGTGCGTGTCTCTAGTTGTAAACTAAGTGCAGGCCATGACCCCTGCATTGGAAGTGGGAGGCCAAAGTCATGCTTGATATTGGTCCACATTAAATGGGAACAACAAATGTGGGCGGCTTCAGGGAGCTAATCAGCATAGTAGATTTAAATTTCAGATTACTGGCCTGACAGCAGTAGCCCTCAAGTAAATCCTGGGATAACATCCTGGGGATTACCATTGACCAGCCACTGAACTGGGCTAGCCATATAAATATTGTGGCTACAAGAACAGATCGGAGGTGGGGAATCTTGTGGTGATTAACTCACCCTCGACTCCCCAAAGCCTGTCCACCATCTACAAGGCACAAGCCAGGAGTGTGCTGGAATACTCTCCACTTGCCTAGATGAGTGCAGCTCTAACATGATTCAAGAAACTGTACACCATACAGGATAAAGCAGCCCACTTAATTAGCAACCCACCCACAAACATTTACTCTCTCCAGCATCGATGAACAATGGCAGCCGTGCTTATCATCTACAAGATGCACTGCAAGAACCCCTAAAGGCTGCTAAGCAGTACCTTCCAGATACACAACCATGACAATATCAAAGGACAAGAGCAGCAGATACATGGGAACACCACTATCTGGAAGTTCCCACCCATGCAACTCATCATTCTGACTTGAAAATATGTTGCTATTCCTTCACCGTTGCTGGGTCAAAATATGGGATTCCCTCCCAAACAACACTCTTGGTGTACCTACACCACATAGACTGCAGTGGCTCAAGAAGACATTTTATCACTACCTTTTCAAGGCCATTGAGGATGGGTAGTAAATGCAGGCCTAGCCAGCGATGCCCACAACTCATGAATGAAAGGGGCAAATGGCAGGCTACAAAAATCGGTGGCATTGCTGTGGCAGCACGATAGCACAGTGGATAGCACTGTTGCTTCACAATGCCAGGGTCCCAGGTTTTATTCCTGGCCTGGGTCACTGACTGTGCGGAGTCTGCACATTCTCCCCGTGTCTGCGTGGGTTTCCTCCGGGTGCTCCGGTTTCCTCCCACAAGTCCCAAAAGACGTGCTTGTTCGGTGAATTGGACATTCTGAATTCTCCCTCTGTGTAACCGAACAGGCGCCGGAATGTGGTGACGAGGGGATTTTCACAGTGGCTTCACTGCAGTGTTAGTGTAAGCCTACTTGTGTCAATAATAAAGATTATTATTATGGAGCTGTAAAAATCACTCTTTCTCATCCCAGTTCTACATTCAGGCACATTTTTTTGCACCTTGCCTCTTTGATGGCACGACCATTGTGGCAGGCATGTCATACTATAGATCAAATGTAATCATGGTTTCCCAGCGCCAGCAACATTCTGGGCGTCCAAATTTCAGAATATGTTTCTTAACCAGTTATTGCGTCCCTTATTTCTATATACAGTACCCTTTACCAAAATATCAGATGGCACACTCACAGTGTGGAACGTATGTGCGTTCACTGTCTGCCATTTGTACACCTAGGTCCCTGATTTACATCTACAAAATGGGTATGGCATGAACAAATTTCTAGGTCAATGAATTTACACATGTGATGAAGCCAAAATATTATTAACATATAAGTTTGGTCCATAAAATCCTAATTCAAATATATCTTGATTAGTCTTAGAAACTAGTTCTGCAGTTATCATGATTCTGAAGTACACACTTTGAAAAGAATTGCTGTTGTGGTGACATTGCAGTCTATTCAAATCTCTCAAACTTCCAGTTGCCAGCAAAATTTTATTAAACTAATAATGGGACTGAACTTTGCAGCTGCATTTATATTAGATAACATCATCCTGTCATATTGAATTTCACTGAGTAAGCTTAAACCCTAAACTGCTAACCAGACTAAAGCTATTTTCGATACATTGGCTGTAGGCAGATGAAAATAAATGCACAAACAGCTTTTTTCTCGAAGGTTGCTTCAGATTTAATTGAGAAATTTAAGTAAGGGGTTTAACACAGGACAATATCAAGACTGAAAGGCCTTTTCAGCAGGCAATGGGTAAAATTAAATGGCTGGTCACCTGAGAGGGACAAAATTCCTGCAGATATTTCAAGGTTTATGGATCATTGAAATAGATCGAACAAGTCAAAGGACAAACTAATGAAGCCTTGAGGATTGGATGGCAAGCTAAGGACTGGAGGTTTATAGCGGTCACAATTGCAGAGATTGAGGAATACTGAGGTGGCAGCAGCCATGATGATTTTTATGAGGGCAGAAAGATCATTCACCTTTTGTACCACCTGTAAAACTGGTCGGAGAGTGCATGGCCCATTGTGCACCCTAAAATGACAGCGATAGCCTTTAGTGTGACACATGCAGATGTTGATTTGTGAAAAGATTTAACCAATGGCTCTTTTGTCAACCAGCAAAAGTCCCTTCGTGGATAGCGGAACAGACAGGATAACATTAATGAGGAGAGGGTGGGGGACAGGGTGCGTTGTGTGGGCTATCAGCCTACTGGCACCACTTTTCTGTTTACTGCTGTGTTATTGGAATGATATAAATCGTTGAGCGCATTTGCTGTATAAGTCAAAAGGCACTAAACACGCATAAGGAATTGCGTAAACACTTTATATGTTCATTTATTAAGATGAGGCATATGAGAACAGTATCACAGTGTTGTAAGCTTAGAGCACTAGGAGCTGTGTATGTGCTCTGCTCAAAGCAACATTGAAACTAAGACTGGATCACAGGACACAGTCCCCTTCTGGTGATGCAATGCTGATGTTCCTTAAAGGCTTATTATAATAGTTACCACTTGCTACTGGCAACTTAATCATGTTAAAATTGCCCCCTCCGATAGTCTTGAGTTCTGTAGCGCACAAAGACTCCATGAGACGAATATAGTGAAGTCGATGAGGCTTTATTAAGCGTGTCTGTTCCCCAGCAGCTCGATAGTAAACTAGCCTGCGGGGGAAGACATCGGCTTCTTATACTCCGCCTTCAGGGCGGAGCTTGAGGTCAACGGCCAACCAGGAGCCGGGATCTGTCAGCCAATGACATTAGGGCTTCCAGTCCCACATGACCCCCAATACATACTACCACATTCACCCCTTGTCAAAAATGAACCCGGCGGGGTGATGCTTCGTATGGTGGTAAGGGTTTACAGGGCTGGTCCTGGGAGGATAGAACATTCACATGGTAGTACAGTATTGGACAGTTTCGTCCTGTTGCAACTATTTACAGAGGGTATAGGAAAAAAAAAATGTTCTTTGAATAGTCCATCTTTGTTTTACATCGACGTCACGAGTCGGTCGGGCGGTCTGGTCGTCCATGTCGATCGCCTCGGCCCCGGCGGTGGTGGTGGTGCTTGTACCAGTGTTGTCGCCTCCAGGAGCCGTACGGTTTCAGCTGTCGGTGCAAAGGGGAGGGGGACTGATCCTCCTGGGAAGGGGGCGGTCGTGGGGTGCGGCGGTGGCAGGAAGGGGGGCGGTTGGGTTGATGGTGTCGGGGGGGGTGTGCGTGGTGCCGGCGGGCGCCAGATCCCGCAGGGAGACCGTGTCCTGTCGGCCGTCGGGGTACTCCACGTAGGCGTACTGGGGGTTTGCGTGGAGGAGGTGAACCCTTTCGACCAACGGGTCCACCTTATGTGCCCGCACATGCTTTCGGAGCAGGATGGGTCCTGGGGCCGCCAGCCAGGTCGGCAGCGACGTTCCAGAGGAGGACCTCCTAGGGAAGACAAGGAGACGCTCATGAGGCGTTTGATTAGTGCTTGTACATAATAACGACCGGATGGAATGGAGAGCGTCCGGGAGGACCTCCTGCCACTGTGAAACTGGGAGATCCCTGGACCGTAGGGCCAGTAGGACGGCCTTCCAGACCGTGCCGTTCTCCCTTTCTACTTGCCCGTTCCCCCGGGGGTTGTAGCTGGTCGTCCTGCTTGAGGCTATGCCCTTGCTGAGCAGGAACTGGCGCAGCTCGTCACTCATGAAAGAGGACCCCCTGTCGCTGTGGACGTATGCGGGGTAACCGAACAGTGTGAAGATGCTGTTCAGGGCTTTAATGACTGTGGCCGCGGTCATGTCGGAGCAGGGAATGGCAAAAGGGAAGCGGGAGTATTCGTCCACTACATTAAGAAAATATGCGTTGCGGTCGGTGGAGGGGAGGGGCCCTTTGAAATCGAGACTGAGGCGTTCAAAGGGGCGGGAAGCCTTAATCAGGTGCGCTCCATCTGGCCTGAAAAAATGCTGCTTGCATTCCGCGCAGATGTGGCAGTCCCTTGTGACTGTACGGACCTCTTCTAAAGAGTATGGGAGATTGCGGGACTTGATGAAGTGGTAAAACCGAGTGACCCCCGGGTGGCAGAGGTCCTCGTGGAGGGTTTGGAGGCGGTCAATTTGTGCGTTGGCACATGTGCCGTGGGATAGGGCATCGGACGGCTCGTTCAGCTTTCCGGGCCGGTACAAGATCTCATAGTTGAAGGTGGAGAGCTCGATCCTCCACCTTAAGATCTTGTCATTTTTAATTTTGCCCCGCTGTGCATTATCGAACATGAAAGCTACCGACCGTTGGTCAGTGAGGAGAGTGAATCTCCTGCCGGCCAGGTAATGCCTCCAATGTCGCACAGCTTCCACTATGGCTTGGGCTTCCTTTTCCACTGAGGAGTGGCGGATTTCTGAGGCGTGGAGGGTTCGGGAGAAAAAGGCCACGGGTCTTCCCGCTTGGTTAAGGGTGGCCGCTAGAGCTACGTCGGAGGCGTCGCTCTCGGCCTGGAAGGGGAGGGACTCGTCGATGGCACGCATCGTGGCCTTTGCGATGTCCGCTTTGATGCGGCTGAAGGCCTGGCAAGCCTCTGTCGACAGAGGTCTGTATTAGGGGGCGGGCCTTGTCTGCGTACTGGGGGACCCACTGGGCGTAGTACGAAAAGAACCCCAGGCAGAGTTTCAAGGCTTTTGGGCAGTGCGGGAGGGGAAATTCCATGCGTGCGCGCATACGTTCGGGGTCGGGGCCTATTATCCCATTGCGTACTATGTAGCCCAGAATGGCTAGCCGGTCGGTGCTAAAAACGCACTTGTCCTCGTTGTACGTGAGGTTCAAGGCTTTGGCGGTCTGGAGGAATTTTTGGAGGTTGGCGTCGTGGTCCTGCTGATCGTGGCCGCAGATGGTTACATTGTCGAGATACGGGAACGTGGCCCGTAACCCATGTTGATCAACCATCCGGTCCATCTCCCGTTGGAAGACCGAGACCCCGTTTGTGACGCCAAAAGGGACCCGTAGGAAATGGTATAATCGCCCGTCTGCCTCGAAGGCTGTGTACTTGCGGTCACTTGGGCGGATGGGGAGCTGATGGTAGGCGGACTTGAGGTCCACGGTGGAGAAGACTTTATACTGGGCAATCCGATTGACCATGTCGGATATGCGGGGGAGAGGGTACGCGTCTAGTTGTGTGTACCTGTTGATGGTCTGGCTATAGTCAATGACCATCCTTTGTTTCTCCCCTGTCTTCACTACTACCACCTGCGCTCTCCAGGGACTATTGCTGGCCTGGATTATGCCCTCCTTTAGTAGCCGCTGGACTTCGGACCGAATGAAGGTCCGGTCCTGGGCGCTGTGCCGTCTGCTCCTAGTGGCGACGGGTTTGCAATCCGGGGTGAGGTTCGCAAACAAGGACGGGGGTTGTACCTTGAGGGTAGCGAGGCCGCAGATAGTGAGTGGGGGTATGGGGCCGCCAAATTTAAAGTAAGGCTCTGTAGATTACATTGGAAATCTAATCCCAGCAAGGTGGGGGCACAGAGTTGGGGAAGGACGTTAAGTTTGTAGTTTTTGAACTCCCTCCCCTGCACCGTTAGGGTAACTATGCAGAATCCCTGGATCTGTACGGAGTGGGATCCTGCAGCTAGGCAAATCTTTTGTGCGCTGGGATAGGTGGTCAAGGAACAGCGTCTTACCGTGTCGGGGTGGATAAAGCTCTCCGTGCTCCCGGAGTCGACTAGGCATGGCGTCTCGTGGCCGTTAATTAGGACCATTGTCGTCGTCGTCTGGAGTGTCCGCGGCCGAGCCTGATCGAGCGTAACTGAAGCGAGCCGTGGTTGTAGTAGTGGGGTGGGGTCCGTTGTTGCCGTCCAAGATGGCGTCGGGGATGGACAAAATGGCCGCCCCCATACATCGCACGTGGCTGGGGGGTCACAAGATGGTGGCCGGGGTGGACAAAATGGCCGCCCCCATGCGTCGTACAGGTCGGCGGCGGTCCAAGATGGCGGCGCCCCTCCTCCCCTCGTGGTGGCCGGGACCCAAAATGGCGGCGTCTGCGGGTCGCACAACGGCGCCCCTCCTCCCCTCGTGGTGGTCGGGACCCAAAATGGCGGAGTCTGCGGGTCGCACATGGTGTGCTGGGGGGTCTGGGGAGCGCTAGGACCGCGCGGAGCTCCCTCACCGCGAGCGCTAGGACCGCGAGCGCTAGGACCGCGCGGAGCTCCCTCACCGGGGACAGCGGTGGTCGGGGCCCAATTCGGCGGCGCCGGCGGGTCAGGCGTGGGGCCGCGAGCGCAAGGAGCGCGAGGAGCTCCCTCACCGGGGACAGCGGTGGTCGGGGTCCAAGTAGGTGGCGCCGGCGGGTCAGGCGTGGGGCGCGGGACGGGGGTTAGGGTGGCGTTAGGGACGCAAAAAAAACCCTCCTCTCCGTGGAGAGTGTTGGCCGGGACCCAAAGCGGTAGCGCCGGCGGCGGGTCGTACATGGGCTGCGGGGAGGGGGGTTGGGGAGCTGTTAACATTAAGACTCTTCAACTATCTGTTCAAACAAAACTTCCACTCCACTTTTAACAAGGAAATCAGCATCAGAATTTCAACCGTTCCTTTCAGACTTCCTTTATCTTGAATTGCAACATGAATCCTGAATTCTACACAAACTCAGGTACTCGGTGCCCAACAGAATACTATTGCTTTAAAAAGAGATCAGGACACCAAATTTTGCAATTGCTTCAGACATGTGGCAGTCAAACCTATCAGTTCTTCGCACCCAGGTCTATCTTTAACTTCCATGAACAGTATCCTGCTCCAAAGGCAGTTCCTCTTTAATCCCTTTTTTACTTCTATATGCCTGAAAAGCTTATTTTCCATTCCCTGGTTTCTAGACCTAACTGTCCTTTAGTTCCCCTATAGCTTGCTTTTGCGCACCTTACTCCATTGTACAGCTTTTGTGTTTCGAGCAGAGCTTTTTAAAAATAAATTTAGAGTAGCCAAGTCTTTTCTTTTCCATTTAAGGAGCAATTTAGCATGGCTAATTCACCTACCCCGCACATCTTTTTGGGTTGTGGGGGTGAGACCCATGCAGACACGGGGAGAATGTGCATACGCCACACGGACAGTGACCCGGGGCCACGATCGAACTTGGGTCCTCGGCGCTGTGAGGCAGCAGTCCTAACTACTGCACCATGGTGCTGCCTCAGGCTTCCAGCAGAGCTAAGAGCTCTTTCTCATTTTCTCACTTCCTCGCCCTAATTGCTATAAATGCATCTAAAACCAAACTCAAAATGCATTCTGACCCTGAAGGTGTCCCTGGTTCCTAAGCCACAATGTTTACTTCAGGCAGCTTGTTCTTTTCATGTCGTAATAATAGAAGTAGTTTGAATTGACCAAACTCCCAACACATACAAACATCTTTGTCTAGCATGAATCTAACTAATCGTCCTACCCAGAGCAACTACATTAAACCCACTTAAATACATATCTTATTTCTAATATTTAACAAGACAAAATAATCACTTAAAATGACCTCTGTTTTCTTTACACGGGATATCTGGAGTCAATAGAAATAAAAGATGAAGTTCAGAGCAGTGATGACCACAGCAGGGTCTATAACTTAAAGAAATAATGAATAGGTGTTGAAGGGAGAGAGTGGGAGAGATTGTTAGCTAAATGTTGGCAAAGAAGCACATACGAGGCAGCAAGTTCCTTTTGAAGAACAATGGGTGCAATATTCAAATCTTGGATAATTACATTTATTGAGAGTTCATGTCAATGCTTGACACATAATAATCGTTGAATTAAGAGAAAGAGCTATAAGAAGTAATCAGTAACTATCATCAATGATAGCTCGGTTTAGATGAAAGATCATCAACCTGAAACATTTGATGGGTTCCTTTCTCCACAGATGCTGCCTGACCTGCTCAGCATTTTCCAGCATTTTTTGTTTTTTGTCCCAGAGACTGATTCAGATTTTAGAAACAGAAGAACTTTTGTTAGTATCCGATGATTAAACTGCACTAGCCACGGCCCTATTTCAAACTCATTTTCTGGCTGACTACAGGAAATTATTCTTGTTCCAATGTTCTTCTCTTTTTCCCTCCATCTCCTGAAAGCTGAGATACAGTTTTCTAAATGAGAGTGACAACCTGCTGGCATATCAGGAAAACTGTCACATGTGTGAGCTAAGCATAGTGTTCATCTTGGATGCTGAGAAGGGGCATTGACCACAGCCAAGTCCAATCTTATGATCACTTGAATTGAAAATTGTTTGCAGTGAACATCATCAACCTACAATTGGCAGCAAGCGTCCCAGAATAGTTTTCCTTCTTGCCGATGGCCACTAAGGACAATTCCAGAAGCTGGAATAGCACATTAGCTAACTCAACACAGACATAGGGTTGGAATTTAAGATCTTCCTGGAGAGTTTATGTAGATTCTATAAAGCTCTGATTAGACTGCACTTGGAGTAGGGGTTCTGGGCACTGTACCATAAAAAGTATCACATGTGTGGTGGCGTAATGTTTTCCACAAGGTTTCTTGTGACTGTACATGGTAACTTTGGTGGAAAAGACATGTAAATCCTGAAATCTACCATTTATGTTCTTTCCCAGGTTTCCTGCAGCTCTTTTGTCAAAGTTAAAATGGGTGATCGGAAGATCCCCGCCAAAAATTAATCCACATGGAGATTAATCCCAATGTAACTGTTGCCCACCTCAAATTACAGAACAGTGGTTAACAATATGATTCCAGAATAGTGGTTAATAATATAATTGCTCTCTGCCCTCTGCAGCTATTGGAATTTTAGGGGTTTTATTTGCAATATTGTGAATTATGAGTGCAAGAACATTATATTTCATTGTTGACGCAAAGAGAAAATGAATGGAGGTTCCCATACTCTGGATTCTTGTAAAACACAATGAGAGGTTCATGAGCTCATACAATCAAAGATGGTGATATCTCCAAAGCCCGTGCAATCACTTTACTGACATCACTATCCATCACATCACACAAAAACAGCAGGAATGTATTCCCAGATACATAATACCCCCTCCCTTTACTTCATTAGTGCAACAACAACAATAGCATTTATACAACAGATCCCCTGACATCTTATTTATTTACACATATACAATTTAATAAAACAGTCTTGTGGTGGATGTCTATTCCTTTTTGGTAGAATTCAGCTGTCTTGAACTCAGTGACTTGAGACCTCAGAAGTGTCCTGATTCCTTTCTGTAGATGGTACTTCTTGGGTAGTTATTTCAGTATTTGTCACTATAGACATTGAAAAGTCCTCAGAGATAAAATCTGTACACGTCAATGTCTCTGGTCTTTGTCCCGAAGTAATGCTCGCTTGATTTCTCAAGCAAAGAACCTCTTGAAATGCTTCTGCAAGCTTACTTTTTGCAGCAAGTAACTAATCAGCATGACATCGACCAAACTCTTTCGTCATCCATTTGTACGGTGTATAATATTGGACCTCCCTGCTCTAGGATCATAGCTGGTACCCACTTCTCATTGGTGATGCAGCTCCTAGCGAACACACTAGGTGGGATTCATCCGTAGCCTGACGTCGAAATCGGGAACGGTGATCGGGCAGAGAATGGCTTCTAACGCCGGAATCGGGGCAGGTGCAAGTTTGACGCCGGTTCACAATGCTCCACTTCCAATGGGCCAAGTTCCTGACAGCGCGGGCCACCACATTCGGCCGAAATCCATGCCGCTGCCCGTGGGGCTTCTGCTAAGGTTGTGGTGTGTGGTGGGGGGTGGCCAGGGGGCTGGGTACATGGTCCAGCATGACTGCCGCCATGTTTTCTGGCGCGATCAGTGGGTGCGTGGACGAAGGTGTGCGTGCCTGCAGCTTGTCAGCTCTGCTCAGACGCGGCCCGGGACCCAGTGGATCTCCGGTCGTTCTCTGCTCGATCCATGGGTGTTCCACACGACGCCGGTGCTAGCCCCTCACCGGTACCAGAATCAGTGAGGGATTTCCCGTCGTAGAGCACCAAGGATTCTCCATTTGTGCCGGCACTTAACCTCAGTAATGGAGAATCCAGCCCTCTTTCTTTGGCGAAGAGCCACCCTGACTCAAAACGTTAGCTCTCTTCTCTCCCAATAGATGCTGTCAGACCAGCTGAGATTGTCCAGTATTTTCTGTTTTTGAACACTCTTTCTCTCTGGTTGAATACTTGTTTTTAGAAATTTTATCCCCATTAGCAATTTGTTTTTTGTTGTCGTTTGACAATCTCTGAACTACCAGGTGGAGTTGACAAATCAAACTGTGTATGCAGTTTTCTTTTGAATAACAGCATTGCCAGTGAACTTTGCGTGGTAGCATGTGCAGTGTTCCGGTAAGATATTAGGAGTTTGTTTACTCTTCTCGATGCTTTGATAGAATGCTTCAATGGTTTCACAAAATGTTTGGCCAATCCATTCACTGCTGGGCAATATGGAGCTGACTTGATATGACCATTCCCTTTCAAGTAGTCCTCAAATGCTTTCGAAGTAAACTGCATATCATGATCAGTGACAATCTACTCCGGTGTTCCATATCTTGCGAATACTTTGTTTAGTTTTTCAATGGTGTGCACAGTCATCGTTGACTTCATTATCCTGACTTCTGGCTATTGTGAATGTCTGTCCACAATCACTAAGAACATGTGACACTCCAGTGGACCAGCAGAATCAATGTATATTCTTTGCCATGGCTGTGTCGGCCATTCCCATGGTTGTGCTGGTTGTAATGGTGGATTGTTCCAAAGTTTTGCACAAGGTTGGCTATACCCAACTTTCTCTTCAATTTGCCTATCTAATCCAGGCCACCAAAAATAACTGCGTGTCAATTCCTTCATCCTCACCACACCAGGATGTTCCTCATACAGTTGGTCAAGGACTCTACTATGTATGCATGGAGGAATAATCACATGGATTGCCCATAATATGACTCCACTCTGTACTGTAAACTCAAGTCTTCGTGTGATATAAGACTTAAGGTCTAGATTTTTCCTATGAACTTTTGGCAGCGTTCTTATTTGAACCCTTTTTGAATCAAGTCCAACACATACCCCATCAAAAACTTACACACAAAACATAAATTGTGAACCGCTGGTGTATGTGGTGACCATTTTCAGTTGTGAAACATTTCATCCCATCCCCGTCCGTCCAAACCTTGGTGTGGGCAATCATAAAAACCTCAAAGGAACTTGATTTTTTAAATTTTGGCATCAAGGTCTTTTGGTAGATCTTGAGCAATTTTGGTTTTCTACCACAACACTGGAAATGTTTGTTCCATAAAGCTTTGAAATCCTTTTGGACTCAAGGTTTGATTTGGCCCACTTAAGTATGTATTCCTGGTGATGATGAAACAATTCTGATTACTTACTAGGACACATTTCTGTACATGCTGCTCAAGATCAAGCCAATGGCTAGTCCCTGCTTTCATGGCACTCTTGGCTATGGGATTCTTCTTCAGGGTGGATTTCTTCATTTTCCAATCTCACATCACTAAAACCAATTTCCCTCGCCACACCACAGTTAGTTAACAAGTTAGGTATGTGTGCCGACTTTAATTTGAAACTAGCATCATACTTCATTCATTCTGTTGGAAGACTCAATTCTTTTCATCATTCACCATGTGGGGTATGCTTCATGTGGATACGCCTTACACTGCAGCACAGTATAGCATGCTGTGGCTCAACCTATATGGTAAGTATATTCCAATGTTTGGGGCTGGAAAACTGGGGTCATTTTATATGCCGGGTCTACTTATACACGCCAATCTATGGTAAGTCAGGAGCTGGTCACAATGAGGTGTCCCACCAAAATTCTTGTCCTGAATTTTCATCTTTTTAAAAATAAATTTAGAGTACCCAATTTTATTTTTCAATTAAGGGGCAATTTAGCATGGCCAATCCACCTAACCTGCACATCTTTGGGTTGTGGGGGTGAAACCCACGTAGGCACGGGGAGATTGTGCAAACTCCACATGGACAGTGACACAGGGCTGGGATTCAAACCCGGGTACTCAGCGCCACAGTCCCAGTGCTAACCACTGCGCCACACGCCGCCCGGACTTTCATCTTTGAGGTAGTTATGGGGTGTCGGATAAATGCCCGGCTTAGCCTACCCATCCAGGGAGAAAATAACCGCCAAGGCGGGATATTCATTGCTGGGGGCTGGTATGACCTAGGGTTGGATCAACTGACCAGGAACAAGTATGGAGGCAGCCACAGTGGCTGCCAGGTGCAGAATCGGGCTGTTTAAGAAAATCTGCCTTGGTGCGATTGGGTTGGTGGGAAAAAAAGGACAAAGACCCTCCAGTACTCACCACTCACACTGCCTTCACTCTCCAAACCCTCCCCTAGGACTACACTGGGGCTGGTTTAGCACACTGGCTTAAATAGCTGTCTTTTAAAGCAGACCAAGGCAGGCCAGCAGCACGGTTCAATTCTCGTACCAGCCTCCCCAAACAGGCACCGGAATGTGGCGACTAGGGACTTTTCACAGTAACTTAATTTGAAGCCTACTTAAGACAATAAGCAATTTTCATTTTCATTTCATTGCCTCATCCATGTCATCTTATGCCCCCATTCCTTCCAATCCCTCAATCTCCCTTTGCCAATTTCTGCCCTTCTAGCCATGTCCATTCCCCCTATGCCAACACTTGGCACTTACATGCCCATTAACCCACTTTACATTTTCTGGAACTGATGGAACACCACAGTATAAAGTCAAATATGTAAAACTAACTTTGAAAAAAATGTAATCTTTTGATCACTTCTTCCTGTAGTCGAGCAAAGTCTACACAAGCTAGTCAAAGTGCCAATCATTCAGGTCCTTTGAAGTTTCAAAGCCCACGAGGCATAAATACTTGGGACCACTTGACATAGGTCAACAAACATTGTGAAATTGGCCACAGTGATCAGGGGAATCTGAGTTGTCAATTAAACAATGTTTTACATCAATGTTTTCTTTATACATCTCACGTTACACTGTATGTTCATTGGTTCTATCAAGATTACAGCAGGGCAATGGGCATGGAAGTGCCTTATCTTGGTGTAGGGTGAATGAGGGGCCTGAGGGGGTGGTGGAAGGATAGAGCCAGGTATAAATGGTATAAGGACCTGAGGGCTGGGTGACAGGGGTATCTTGGCATAGAAGGCAATAGGGGACCTTTTGAAGTTATCATTGAAAGGTTCCCTCATGCACACTGGGATTCACAACTCCTCTAAGGGATTGTGAACATCAATGTTTTAAGAACATGGCCGGACACAATGAAAACGGCAAAGGATTAGAAGATGCCTATCTCTAGAATGGAGCCCGCTAGGTTTGGAATGCTGGATACAGTTTTCTGACAGGAAGCAGCTGCATTCTTTAAAGGCACTTCCACACAGCCTGGGAATGGCATCCTGAGTCCTGGAATCAGGACCTGCCCATCATTTTCAAAGATCTCCCAAGCCAACACGACTCAGTGCAAATCCAAGCCACTATCTTCCTTCTCAACTTTAGCATCCAATTGATTAGAGCTTTTGTATGATTACTTGCATCATTTCAAGGTAATTTAGCAACTCAACTGACTTTGTTTTAGTCCTACACTTAATTGTAGGTTTGGTATTTTTATCTCACATTTTAGATGTATTTATTTTATTTATGATGGTAACATTATTACAATTCTAATTCCTTTGTATGTTAATAAAGAGAAACATAGTGCTGAATCTTTTCATTTTCATAGATTATCATAGAATTTACAGTGCAGAAGGAGGCCATTCGGCCCATCGAGTCTGCACCGGCTCTTGGAAAGAGCACCCCACCCAAGGTCAACACCTCCACCCTATCCCCATAACCCAGTAACCCTACCCAACACTAAGGGCAATTTTGGACACTAAGGGCAATTTATCATGGCCAATCCACCTAACCTGCACATCTTTGGACTGTGGGAGGAAACCGGAGCACCCGGAGGAAACCCACACACACACGGGGAGGATGTGCAGACTCCGCACAGACAGTGACCCAAGCCGGAATCGAACCTGGGACCCTGGAGCTGTGAAGCAATTGTGCTATCCACAATGCTACCGTGCTGCCATTTTGCATTCATCGGGACAATTGCAAGAATGCCAAATTTCAAATGATAACAATAATTTATATTTTAGGGGAAAGGGGTGCTGATTGGCTGCTAAGTCAACTTTGATTGGCCATGTTAATGCCATGGAGAAAGTAATGGGGAACTGTAGACGGTTGGGTCATGGGGGTGAGTCGGTAGGTTGGCGGGAAAATAGGAGTGTCAGAGTAATTAGGTGGTGGGAGTTAGTCAGGTCGATTGTGGGGGTTTGAGGGAGAGTTGGGGGGTGGGAACGGAGGTGGGGGTCTGTGCTATAATTATCCAGGAGGTGGACTAGGATTTTTCTGTTGAACATTTCCTGGGTAACTATCCAGGAACTATCTGAAGCGTCTGACTCTAACTCAGAGTTAGAGAGTTTTTTCGAGGATCCCAGGGAGGTGAGGAATTACCAATCGTGATTCCCATGGAGTCACTGTGTTGGGACCTTGGATGAGTCCTGCAGCTCACCTTGGGGAATACATTGAGTCTCCAATAATCCAGAGATCAGAAGATCTGGATCATAGGATTAAGTTACTAATAGTTGCTTTGCTTAGTTCTTCTACAGTAAAAGCTTTTGTTTAAACCATGAACTCTTGTGGTGTAATTTTCTCTACTAATAACTGGGAGTTCAAATTTTGTTTTAAAAGCTAATGGTCTCCCTTGAGATCATAACAGCATCCGAGGAGTTAATTGATGAGAAACTAAATTGCACTGGTGAGGTAAATACTGGTGGCTGCAGGAGCAAGTACAAGACTGCGAATTTTGTGATGAGTAATTCACCCCCTGACTCCAAAGCCTGTCCACCATCTATAAGTCACACAGCAGAAGGGTTATGGAATGCTCTCCATTTGTCTGAATGAGTGCAGCACTAACAACACACAAGACGTTCAACACCATCCAGGACAAAGCAGCCCCTTTGATTTGCACTCCATCAACCAGCTTAACCATTCACATACTCCACCACCAGTGCACAGTGGGAGCAGTATTTACTATCTATAAGATGTACTGCAGTAAAATGCTAAAACTCCTTTGGCAGCACCCCTCAAACACATGGGCCGGGATTATCCGCTATCCGGCGGGGTGGGCCGTACCGTCGCCGAGGAGTGCCGTGAACCACTCCGGTGTCGGGCCGCCCGGAAGGTGCGGAATCCGCTGCACTTGCACGTTGACGCCACCCCTGCCGGCGCCGGCGGGGTTGGCGCCGCGCCAACAGGCGCCAAAGGGCTTCTGCTGGCCGACGCGAGTTGGCGCATGAGCAGGAGCGCCGCGTGTTCTGGCGTGATCCCAGTGCATGCGCAGGGGGGTTCTTCTCCGCGCCAGTCATGGCGGACCTTTACAGCGGCCGGCGTGGAGGGAAAGAGTGGCCCCACGGCACAGGCCCGCCCGCAGATCGGTGGCCCCCGATTGCGGGCCAGGCTACCGTGGGTGCCCCCCCTATAGCCAGATCCCCTCGCGCCCCCTCGAGGACTCCGCAGGTTGCCTGCAGAGCCAGGTCCTGCCGGTAAGGACCTTGTTTGATTTACGCTGGAGTATCCGGCAGCCGGCCTCGGGGCGACGGGGTGGGATTCACGCTGCCCCCCGGCGATTCTCCGGCCCTGCGGGGGGTCGGGGAATCCCACCCATGACATTTATTACCCAGGAGACAAAGCAAGATTTTCCGGCGGATCACGCCAGCAGGATCTTGTAGTCCATGAAGGCGCACCCCTGCCGTGAGATTCCCAGATGCTTGGGGTCGATTAAACAGGAAATCCCATTGACAGTGGCAGGACCGGACTATCCCTTCACTGGCCAATGGCGGGCCGTCTCCTGCCGCTGGAAGCCAGAGAATCTCGTCCCTTGGCAACAGACACATGGTAACAACAACACCTGCAAGCCACAAATCATCCTGATTGGGAATTACAGTGTTGTGGGGTTAAAAAACCTGGAAATTCATTCCGAACAGCACTGTGAGTGTACCTACACCAGATGGACTGCATTGGTTCAATAAGGTAGCTCACAGGATTTAAAATATAATGACCCCAAACTATTTTATGTACCGCAGATATGCCTAGGCCAGACATCTGGTGGAAGGTGGCTGATAGCACTGAGAAATGTGTCGGTGACATTGGGATTAATATTCACTCCCTTTTCCCATGGTAATAGTGCAGTAAGCCCTAAAAAGTGGGTGGAGGGGGTGCGCGCTGCAATGACAACATTTACTGCTCTGTCACTACCTGCAGTCAACTACCAAGGGACCTTGGCAAGGGAGACCCGGATGCTTGCCATTTTTAGGGCACATCAAACATGTTAATTATGCTTCTCTGATGAACACAGAGTCTGAATGTTGTTTTTTGTTATAAATGGTTGGGGTGTATGTGTGGTGCTCTTTGTCCATCATTGCTCCACATTGAGTGGCCTAAATAATGATCCTTCAGAGATGGGGTGCTGAGGGATGCTCCAAAGACAGGTAGATTTCTGACATTTTGAAGAAGAGCCTGAATACTGCTCCTGCCCCAACAAATCCCTATGGGATTTTCTGCTCATCGAATTGACACTGTTCATGATCAAATCTAAATGAAACCCAAAAATTAAATTGGTTTGGGCTTCCTACCAAGGCTATCAGTAGGCAGCACAATTGCATTGGCCACCACCCAATGTAAAACCCAACTTTCAGGGTCTTTTTTAATAATAATCTCACAAGTGAAGTTCTGTCCAGCCTGTGAAAACCAAGTGCATTTATCAAAACAAAGCTGAAATGGTCACGTCCCCTGCTGGATATATGAATGTTGCTTTCTTCTGAATTATGATCATTACTCCTGCAAAGTCATGAATCGTAGGAATGGGGCACACAGGGGTTTCCAGGAGATTAAATGAAGCTGCAGTGAATTCAGCCCTCTGCTGAAATCGATAATTCATAGAATCATCGAATTTACAGTGCAGAAGGAGGCCATTCGGCCCATCGAGTCCGCACCGGCCTTTGGAAAGAGCACCCTACTTAAGCCCACCCCATCCTGTAACCCAGTAACCCCACTTAACCGTTTTTTTGGACACTAAGGAGGAAACCGGAGCACCCGGAGGAAACCCATGCAGACAAGACGAGAACATGCAGACACTGTACAGACAGTGACCCAAACTGAGACTCGGACCTGGGACCTTGGAGCTGTGAAGCAACAGTGCTATCCACTGTGCTACCATACCACCCCATTCAAAGAACACCAACACTTTTCAGCTAGCCAGTGCTACATTTCACTCTAACCCCATCCTCCAGCTATCATCCAAAAGGTATTCACATTGGCATGGGTACTAGCTTGTTTTCTTATCCTAGCAGCATCATGCCCTCTTCACACTGGCAGGTTCTGACTCCTGCTGTTCTACATTTATGCCAATAATGTAAGATTGCAATTAAATGGGTGCACCAATTTTATTTTTTCTCAATTTAGTTGAGTGAAACAATGCTGAACTGGGCCATGAAAGTACTTCCATCTGCAGTCTGTTTTTAGTAAACTTCTTTTTTGCTGAGCAATGCAGACCTATTTTCTATTAATAATGCATATTAATCTTGTTTGAAACAACATCATTTGTTTGCTAATGTAGCAGCTGCATCAGGAAATAAATTTAAATTAGAAAGGTGTGGTTAAACATTAACCAGGCAGTTAAATATAAATTAGTTCTTCAATGTTTAGTTCTGCACAAATGCATTGGATCCCAGTATTAATATATCATTATATAATTGCTTTTAAAGGGAGCTACGACATGCTTGCCAATAACAAATTTCACATTGGAGCAACCAAGTACATGTATGCATAATTACCATGATTCTCATTGCCAATTGTTTTCTCTTTGTCTTGTCATTAAGCACAATTCTACAATACTGGCAAAACAAATCAAACTAATGCCTTTTCGACGTCTTCTTTGACGTTTTATGTATTCTTTCATGGGATGTGGATGTTACTTTTTTTTCTCTGAAAAACATCTTTAGTTCTTTGATCCAACTTCACACACAAATCTACTAGCTAAACAGACATTTGTTGTCTGTCACTAATTGTCCTTGAGAAGATAGTGGCGAGCTGCCGCCATGAACCATTGCTGTTCCTGTGGTGTAGGAATATCCTCAGTGCTGTTATGAAGGGAGTTCCAGGATTGTGACCCAGCAACAGTGAAGGAACGGTAATTTTTCCAAATCAAACCGGTGTGCAGCTTGGAGGGACACTCATAGGACGCACGGTAGGCTAAAAAGAGATTTATTAAGATACACTACTGAACTTCCATGCCCTGAAGGGTCACCCACCTCGACCTGCACCCAGGCCTGGGTTTCTATACTGTAGAGCCTTCTATGTAAGGGGGTAGCTCCACCCCCCCAATTATCAGGGGGGTTCATACTTCTTATGAGTTAATAGGAATCAAATGGTACACACTCCCTTACTTCCCATGGGGCCATAAGAGTGGTGTTCCCATGTATCTGTTGCCGTTGTCCTTCTAGGTGGTAGAGGCTCTGAGTTTGGAAGGTGTTGTCAATGGAGCCTTGGAAAGTTGTTGCAGTGCATCTTCTAGATGTGTGTACTGTGCATTGGTGGTAGAGGAGGTGAATGTTTAAGGTGATGGATGGGATGCCAAACAAGTGGGCTGGTTGTCCAAGGTGGTATCAAGCTTCTGAGTGTTTTTGGAACTGCACTCATCACGTTGTAGAGGATATTCCTTTCTTGTGCCTTATAGATATTGGACGAGACCTGGGGAGTCAGGAGGTGAGCTACTTGCCACAGAATTCCTAGCCCCTTACCTGCTCTTGTAGCCACAATGTTCCACGGCTGGTCCAATTCAATTCATGGTCAATGGTAACCCCCCAGGATGTTGATTGTGAGGGTGTCAGCAATAGTAATGGCATTCAAGTCAAGGGGAGATTGTTTGATTCTCTCTTGCTGTAGATGCTCATTGCCTTCTTTTTTGTGTTGTGCATAAACTAATTGCCATAACTTTAAGAAACAAATAAAAAGCAACTTAGGAAGAAATACACTTGGCCAACAATACTGATAGATATTTACTGACGCAAAATCATTAATATTTTATTAGTTGTTTGTTACAAATGCAAGGTTTTATAAGATTGTTATGTTTTGAAACTGCATCCTTAACTTAGGGTAAAATTGCAGAATTAAGGCAGCCACGTGACCTGTTCTGAACTCTGCTAGCAGCAACCCTCGGTTACTTGGGTGGAAAAAGGGGGCCCATGTTATTTCACTGGACACAAAGTGTAAGATTTTAATGTTTATAAACAATGGTCAAAACATCTGGACTGTAAGTTGGTTCTTGGGGGTTAAGAATCACTTTTTCGACTGGTTCAGAGAGAATAGAGTCTCCACTTAAGGGACAGAGTAAAGATTAACCATGGAGGGATATTTTCAATTTAAAGTATTAAATAGGGTATATTTTCTGTAGTTAACACTATGGACACGATTCTCCGGAAAGATTCCGAAATGTGATAGCGAGCAGGAACTGCCACGAGCTTCCAGCCCAGGAAGGCCGGCAATGCTATTTAACGCTAATTGGTCTATTTAAAAAGGCCCCACAGGCACCGCAAATGAAGGCTCGGCAGCCGATTCACCAGGACTGCGCTCGGCAGCCCTGCGCTAACAAGGTTAAGCAGCACGTCAAACAGCGCTTGCACATGCAGCCCCACTCAGCTCGCAGCCATGATACCGAGAAGACCGGCCCCAAGATTCGTCGATGGAGACCTGGGGAGGCTCCTCGATGCAGTATAGGCCAAGAGAGATCTCCTGTTCCCCCGAATGTCCTGGAGGGTCAACCACAGGGCAGCCACTGCTGCCTGGGACAAAGTGGCGGCGGCTGTGAGCTCGGGGAGTGTCGCCAGGTGGACTGACCTCCAGTGCCGTAAAAAGATCAACGACCTACACCGGGCAGCATGAGTGAGTTGATACCAATGCCCCGCCCCCCCCCCCCCATGTGAGCATCCACACTCCCCTCAACTCTCCATGTACCCCCGCAACCCTCCCTTCACCCCCTCTTCCTTCAATCCCCCCAACCCTTCCTTTCCCCTCCTCTCCCTTCAACCCCCCAACCCTTCCTTCACACCCCCCTTACCACCACTGTGAACCACGCTTGTGGCTAACGATGCCCTCTCTGTCTCTGCAGGAGAAGCTCTCCCACAATTGCTGGAAGAGGGCCGAGACTGGCGGAAGCATGCCGGATATATGGATCCTCACCACCTTTGAGCAATGGGCCCTGGAGGTGACATGGTGGCCGAGGACAGAGTGGTTACCCATGCTTAGGTTGGCGGAAGCCATGGAAGTGAGGATCCACTGCGGCCCACCCGGAGGACCTGTCACACGTGAGTTCTTATTGCCATACTGACTGACCCATCCCTCCCACTGACCACGCATCCATTGTCCCAAGGTCCACCAGCCGATGCCACCGGCCCATCCAGGTGTCCCCCACCCCTGCCTCCCAGAAGAGCACCTCCACCAGTGCAGATACACACACCTCGGTGGAAATTTTAGTGGTCAGGCTTCTGGGGTATAAACTGGTAAGCACCACACAGAGGCTGATGCACATCAGGTGGATGTAGGAACACCCAGGCTAGACAGCAGTCGGAGGTCTGCAGGATCCCAGGACCCAGCTGGTTCAATAAGATAATTTAGAGAAGTGAACCTGTCACTCGCAGGAGGTCTGACTTATCATATAACTCAAGTTCTGAATAATCACCACATGGGTTGTTTGGTCGCGTTCGAGTGGATGCGTAACTGACTGCTTTGGCTGCTCTGCTCCCAGAGGTTTTCCTGAAATAGGACCAGATATAGCAGACGGTTTGAGTTTTGGATGGGTGACCACTGAAGGATTTTCTCACCTTGAACTTTCTCTGTGCCCCTGATATGCACTTACTTTCAAAACGTTTTTTGTTTTCCGTTTCTTATTTGGTTGCAACAGGTGCAGCAATGCTGGGCGAGATTCTCCCAGGAACGCTCCGAAGTGAAGTATTTGGTGTGTCCCTACAGCATTCTGACCACCATGAGAGCATTCCCTAGGCTCACACCCTCCACAGCAGATTTGCCCTGGTAAGCAAATGTCAGGCTTCTGGCTGCATGACCAGCCCACTTTAGTTGTGACAGTTGTGTCTCAATATGCCAATCTACCCAGCAGGAGGGCGACATGTGGCGCAGTGGTTAGCACTAGGAATGCGGCGCTGAGGACCTGGGAACATGGAAAAGTGAGCTCAAGGAGGTGTCTCTGATGGTTACTGCCATGCTCAACTTCTTCGCGACAGGCTCCTTTCAGGCATCTTATGGAGACCTCAGTGGCATAATGCAGCCTGCTGCACACCACTACTTCAAGGGGCGGGATTCTCCGACCCCCCGCCGGGTCGGAGAATCCCCGAGGGTTGGCGCGAATCCTGCCCCCACCCGAAAAACGGCAGCGGAGAATAGGGCAGCCGGCGTTGGAGTGGCGGGGCGGGATTCGCCATGCCGGTCGGGGGCCATTGGCAGCACCCGCTCTAGAAATTCTCCAGGCCCCGATGGGCCGAGCGGCCGTCCGTTTTTGGCCAGCCCCGCCGGCGTGGGTTTTGTATGGCCCCACACAGCGGGACCTGGCAGGTAAGTCGGTCGTCGGAGCCATTGATTATGGTGATGTTGGGCAGCACGGTGGTGCAGTGGCTAGCACTGCTGTCTCACGGCGCCGAGGCCCCAGGTTCGATCCCAATTCTGGGTTACTGTCCGTGTGGAGTTTGCACATTCTTCCCGTGTTTGCGTGGGTTTCGCCCTCACAATGCAAAGATGCGTAGGCTAGGTAGATTGGCCACGCTAAATTGTCCCTTAATTGGAAAAATGTAATTGGGTACTCTAAATTTAAAAACAAAAGATTATGGTGATGTGCATACAAAGGCTTCTGTTGGATTGCACTGCAGGTTCATCAACAGGAAAAGCTTCCACACGTTCAACATTCAGCTAATCTGTGATCATCATTGATGGGTCATACAGGTACACACAAGGTACCCAGGCAGTAGCCATGATTCCTACATTCTTTGAAACTTACAGATGCCAGAACTATTCAATGGTTTATAGCTGACAAGAGGTGTCCATTAGAGGATAGCTTATGTCCATTAGGGGATAGCTCATGTCCATTAGGGGATAGCTCATGTTCATTAGGGGATAGCTCATGTCCATTAGGGGATAGCTCATGTCCATTAGGGGATAGCTCATGTCCATTCGGGGATAGCTCATGTCCATTAGGGGATAGCTCATGTCCATTAGGGGATAGCTCATGTCCATTCGGGGATAGCTCATGTCCATTAGGGGATAACTCATGTCCATTAGGGGATAACTCATGGGCATGTCCACTACGACCACCCACTCTTAGAAAGCCAAGCTTCCCCATGGACAGACTGGCGACTCTTCTGGAGGGTCATTGTGGAAGGGAAGAACTCGCTGGCTTTGAAAGCAGACCAAGGCAGGCCAGCAGCACGGTTCGATTCCCGTAACAGCCTCCCCGAACAGGCGCCGGAATGTGGCGACTAGGAGCTTTTCACAGTAACTTCATTTGAAGCCTACTTGTGACAATAAGCGATTTTCATTTCATGAGTTACCAATTTAGAAGCATGCTGGGAATATTGACTATATTTTAAAACTGCTTTTGAGCGAAAATAAGTAGGTCAAGTAATGTGAACTAAATACTGCTTAGTATTTTGTACTTGGCCTTATTCTGATAATAAGTTGTTCTTCCGAAGGACAACAAAATGCGTACTCGAATTGTTTTTAAACTAAGGGCAAAACATTCATATTTCCTCTTGCGTATGTTCCGAAGCTTTACCTCTTCAAAGTTGTTTATTTAACACTATAAATATAATGGTTTTCGACTGCATAACTCAGAGTGGGGTGCCCTGGCTTTAGAACATAGAACATAGAACATAGAACAATACAGCGCAGTACAGGCCCTTCGGCCCACGATGTTGCACCGAAACAAAAGCCATCTAACCTACACTATGGCATTATCATCCATATGCTTATCCAATAAACTTTTAAATGCCCTCGATGTTGGCGATTTCACGACTGTTGCAGGTAGGGCATTCCACGGCCTCACCACTCTTTGCGTAAAGAACCTACCTCTGACCTCTGTCCTATATCTATTACCCCTCAGTTTAAAGCTATGTCCCCTCGTGCTAGCCATTTCCATCCGCGGGAGTAGGCTCTCACTGTCCACCCTATCTAATCCCCTGATCATTTTGTATGCCTCTGTTAAGTCTCCTCTTAACCTTCTTCTCTCGAACGAAAACAACCTCAAGTCCATCAGCCTTTCCTCATAAGATTTTCTCTCCATACCCAGCAACATCCTGGTAAATCTCCTCTGCACCCGCTCCAAAACTTCCACGTCCATCCTATAATGCGGTGACCAGAACTGTACGCAATACTCCAAATGCGGCCGTACCAGAGTTTTGTACAGCTGCAACATGACCTCATGACTCCGGAACTCAATCCCTCTACCAATAAAGGCCAACACTCCAAAGGCCTTCTTCACAACCCTATCAACCTGGGTGGCAACTTTCAGGGGTCTATGTACATGGACACCTAGATCCCTCTGCTCATTCACACTTCCAAGAACTTTACCATTAGCCAAATATTCCGCATTCCTGTTATTCCTTCCAAAGTGAATCACCTCACACTTCTCTACATTAAACTCCATTTGCCACCTCTCAGCCCAGCTCTGCAGCTTATCTATGTTCCTCTGTAACCTGCTACATCCTTCCGCACTGTCGACAACACCACCGACTTTAGTGTCGTCTGCAAATTTATTCACCCACCCTTCTGCGCCCTCCTCTAGGTCATTGATAAAAATGACAAACAGCAACGGCCCCAGAACAGATCCTTGTGGTACTCCACTTGTAACTGAACTCCATTCTGAACATTTCCCATCAACCACCACCCTCTGTCTTCTTTCAGCTAGCCAATTTCTGATCCATATCTCTAAATCACCCTCAATCCGCAGCCTCCGTATTTTCTGCAATAGCCTACCGGGGGGAACCTTATCAAACGCTTTACTGAAATCCATATACACCACATCAGCTGCTCTACCCTCGTCTACCTGTTCAGTCACCTTCTCAAAGAACTCGATAAGGTTTGTGAGGCATGACCTACCCTTCACAAAGCCATGCTGACTATCCCTGATCATATTATTCCTATCTAGATGATTATAAATCTTGTCTCTTATAATCCCCTCCAAGACTTTACCCACAACAGACGTGAGGCTCACCGGTCTATAGTTGCCGGGGTTGTCTCTACTCCCCTTCTTGAACAAAGGGACCACATTTGCTATCGTCCAGTCCTCTGGCACTATTCCTGTAGCCAATGATGATATAAAAATCAAAGCCAAAGGCCCAGCAATCTCTTCCCTGGCTTCCCAGAGAATCCTAGGATAAATCCCATCAGGCCCCGGGGACTTATCTATTTTCAGCCTGCTGTCCAGAATTGCCAACACCTCTTCCCTACGTACCTCAATGCCATCTATTCTAATAGCCTGGGTCTCAGCATTCTCCTCCAAAATATTATCTTTTTCCTGAGTGAATACTGACGAAAAATATTCATTTAGTATCTCGCCTATCTCTTCAGAGTCCACACACAACTTCCCACCCCTGTCCTTGACTGGCCCTACTCTTACCCTAGTCATTCTTTTATTCCTGACATACCTATGGAAAACTTTTGGGTTTTCCTTGATCCTACCTGCCAAATACTTCTCATGTCCCCTCCTTGCTCGTCTTAGCTCTCTCTTTAGATCCTTCCTCGCTACCTTGTAACTATCAATCGCCCCAACTGAAACTTCACACCTCATCTTCACATAGGCCTCCTTCTTCCTCTTAACAAGAGATTCCACTTCTTTGGTAAACCACGGTTCCCTCGCTCGACGCCTTCCACCCTGCCTGACCGGTACGTATTTATCAAGAACACGCAGTAGCTGTTCCTTGAACAAGCTCCACTTATCCAGTGTGCCCAACACTTGCAGCCTACTTCTCCAACCTATTCCCCCCAAGTCATGTCTAATGGCATCATAATTGCCCTTCCCCCAGCTATAACTCTTGCCCTGCGGTGTATACTTATCCCTTTCCATCACTAACGTAAACGTCACCGAATTGTAGTCACTGTCCCCAAAGTGCTCTCCTACCTCCAAATCTAACACCTGGCCTGGTTCATTACCCAAAACCAAATCCAAAGTGGCCTCGCCTCTTGTTGGCCTGTCAACATATTGTGTCAGGAAACCCTCCTGCACACATTGTACAAAAAACGACCCATCTAATGTACTCGAACTATATCTTTTCCAGTCAATATTTGGAAAGTTAAAGTCTCCCATAATAACTACCCTGTTACTTTCGCTCTTATCCAGAATCATCTTTGCCATCCTTTCCTCTACATCCCTAGAACTATTTGGAGGCCTATAGCAAACTCCCAACAGGGTGACCTCTCCTTTCCTGTTTCTAACCTCAGCCCATACTACCTCGGAAGAAGAGTCCCCATCTAGCATCCTCTCCGCCACCGTAATACTGTTCTTGACTAGCAGCGCCACACCTCCCCCTCTTTTGCCTCCTTCTCTGAGCTTACTAAAACACCTAAACCCCGGAACCTGCAACATCCATTCCTGTCCTTGCTCTACCCATGTCTCCGAAATGGCCACAACATCGAAGTCCCAGGCACCAACCCATGCTGCCAGTTCCCCTACCTTATTTCGTATACTCCTGGCATTGAAGTAGACACACTTCAAACCACCTACCTGAACACTGGCACCCTCCTGCGAAGTCAAATCTGTGCTCCTGACCTCTATACTCTCATTCTCCCGTACCCTAAAACTACAATCCAGGTTCCCAGGCTTTGTAGCTGGAACACTCTCTCTCCGCAAATATATTTGTGTCAATACATTTCCTGAAATCGAACCTCGAGGAATTTGTCTTTATTATGATTTCCACGACAAATTGGAGTAGTCGGAACAGATCTCACAAAAGTGCACGTTCACATTGAAAGTCTGCAAATCTCTGACGTTCCAATGAATTGCGCAATTATGAAGAGTCCTGACATTTGCTCAGTCCCCCGACACTGTCTCATCACTTTAAGTTACTGCTTGAAACCTTGTACCAGGCCACGGTTAATCACCTTTCCAGGCCACAGCTAATGACTTCAGAGACCAAACATCCCACCTTCCAACACTAATTGGGTGGATACTCATCACCTGGGTCTCCAATCGCCCTACCAAACTCAGTTGGTCCAATTTTCACTTTATTGGGTGAGTTTCAATGGCAGGCCAGGACGTTGAGAGACTGCCAACTTTCAAGTACCCTTCCTGCTCCCTGAGTGGGAAGGTATTATTTACCCATAGTGTATGAATTTCAGTGCTGGTGCAATGCCTGGTACGTAGGCCTTGCATCTCATCAATTTGCTGATTGCATGTTCCTTCATGATAGGCAGAGGGCAGACCATACATAACCAGACCATGCTTGCAAAACCCAAAACATAGGGCGCGATTCTCTGCTCCCGCGCCGTTTCAGAGATTCGCCAAATTTTCCCGCGATGCCGGTCCGACGCCCTCCCGGGATTCATGGAAGCGGCCAGATCGGCACAATCGCGTTTTGCGCGGCGCAGTCCAGTGAATCGCCCGAGACAGCCAAAATGGTAATTCACCGGTACCCCCGCGATTCTCAGTGCCGGATGGGCTGAGTGGCCTGCCCAAAAACGGCGGATTCCCCCCGGCGCCGTCCACACCTGGTAGCTGCCGGCGGGAACAGCGCGGGAATGCTGGGGGGGCGGCTTGCGGGGGGGGGGGGAGAGGGAATCCTGCATCGGGGGGGGCCTCAGATGGGGTTGGCCCGCGATCGGTGCCCACCGATTGTCGGGCCAGCCTCTCTGAAGGAGGAGCTCCTTTCTTCCGCAGCCCCGCAAGATACGTCGGACATCCTCTTGCGGGGTGGACTCGGGGAGGACGGCAACCACGCATGCGCGGGTTGGCACCAGACAACCCGTGCATGCGCTGGTGACGGCATTTATGCGGCGCCGGCCGCGTCATGTATGCGGCGCCGCCTTTACGCGACGCCAAGGCCTGGCACGCGTAAATGATGCGGCGCCGCTCCTAGCCCATTTTCGGGCCCTGAATCGGTCGGGATAGGGGCCGTTTCGGGCCGTTGTGAACCTCGACCGCGTTCACGCCGGCGCGAACACTCTGTCGCCATTTCAGAGAATCGCGCCCATAAAGTCTACTGTTAGTTGTAATTCTGTAAATGGACTGCACTTTCTGAACATTGCTGAGTGTGCTAATAGCTGCACTCGCAATCAATGGAAGATAATCAGTCCATTTACTTACGCTTGCAAGAAACAACTTACATTAAATGCAGATACCTGTCCTCTGCAAACAGAATATATTCAAAACTTGCACCATTTTTGAATTACCTGAAAGCTTGGTGAGTCTATAGATCACTTTCACTGCCAAACAGAGTCAACTTGCCAACCAATCAGCACCCTTATTTCCTATTGTATAAATTGTTCTGATTGTTTGAAATTTGGCATTCTTGTGTTCGTGCTGATGATTACAAAACAAAAAGCTTCAGCAACATGTCTCAGGCAGGAATATTGAATTTCCATCTGGTTAGCCACCTATCTGCTACCTATTTGTTTTAGCAGCGAACCAACTCTCCTTGTTCTCCTGATACCCGTGAACAGAAGATGTTTTTAAAATTTCCTTATGGCCTCTCACTTTGGATTGCGGCAGAACAGGATTTTATTTCAGGCAAGTCCATGTTTTATGATTTAAAGACGGAGCTGGAATGTGACTAATTTCAATTGTGGTGACACTGAATCTCCTTATCAAAATGTCACTGGGTGATGTGACCAGGCAACCAAATTGTGTTCCATTGTATTTTGCTGTTCCTTCATTTGTATTTCTGTTCGGTAACTGCTCCATGTGGGAGTATAGAAATACTAACAGTTTGTCATTTTGGTAATTAGGACTTTTGAGCTAATGCTCTGGTTCCACCTTTTGCAGTACAGTGATCTTTCATGTAGTAAGTATTCCCAGGTCCTGGGAAAAAGCAGAGCTTATGTGGTTGTTTGTCTTTTCTTTCTGTCAGCTGTAGTTTTCTCCTGTATACCTGACCTCTGGGTTTTTGAAGCAGTACAACCTCCGGTGATCTCGGATATATAGAATAGTTTTTAATAAGGGTGTTGAGCACTCTGTGAAACTTCCACTGCACTGGATCATCTGCTTCTTGTAGGAGCTGAACATATGCCAGCTATTTCTCTCACCTATCATAACTATGGGCCGCTTCAATCCTTTTCTTTTGTAGATCAATGAGTCAGTCAGTGTAAACCTGTATTCTGAGAGCCTTCACTTTGGCCCATGAATAATCATTTAAAGTAGCAAATGGCCTTTCTCATGTCACGAAGATTTGAATTTCATATTATTCTCACGGCAGTAGAATTTGCTTCAGACATTTGGAAAGGGATATTTGAACATTTAACGGAGTTTTCCTTTTTCATGACCTGCACTTGGTCTGTAGAGATATATTTAATCATCCAGAAAGTCAATTAACAGCTCAGCACAATCCCTTGGCTTGCTTGTCATGTAGCTGATTCCAGTATATTTAACCGTTGGTGTACATAGAGAGATTTCAGCTGGGCAAACTAGTTGGCAGGTTACCGCTTTTTATAGTTTGTTTTGGAGTCAGGCCCAAGGTATAATCCATCCCTGAAGCCAGCTTTGATTTGCATGGAAGGTAATAGATCCCCATTTTAAAGACCTGTTTTTCATGAAATTATGAATAATGCTTTGAAACAACTCTGGATTATTGTGCTCCACTTCCCTGAGTTGCACCCACTGCATTTAACTGGGCGCAGGATAAGCTTTGGATGTTTTGCCCCCAGTCTGTCAACAGTTTTGCAAAGGTTGTGGTGGACAGAAGCCAGCAGAAAACAGCAGATTGCTGAATGCTTCAAGCACTGTTCGCTGGATTGTAACTCAGTTCCAGAAGGTATTCTTTCAACCTCATCAAGAGGGGAACAAAATTAGATAGCACGCTACACTATTCTTTCTCCTGTACACCAAATAAAACCAACATCATCTTGTGTTTCTTATCCAACTATTCCATTCTTTTGTCTGCGCCTCTCTATTTCTGCCTGTGAAGCTATTACAACATATGACAACAACTCCCTTGCAAGAGAAATTCAGGACAACATACACAGGACTCCTTCCCTATTATGCTGCCTTACTGTCCCCAAGGAGTGCATCTTCACACAAAAGGCTGGATGTTTGTTCAGAGGCCGCAGATCCTGGTGGTGGCACAAGATGTGGTGCCGCATCCGTTCGAGTGTCATGCGCGCCTGGCCAGATACGATCACTCAGTGGACGATCAGTTAACTAACTGGATGCAAGGGGGCCCATCCAATCAATGGCTGGGGTTTGGCAATGAGATGCTAGTGGTAGTGTGACTCAAAGGTATGTACTGGTGCCATATTTAAAGGGCTAATAGACCTGCATGCACTGATGTCCTGCTGTTAATTATTGCCTCAAGTACATTGTTCCAAGAGCTCTCCAGCAATAAGGAATACCACTGCACCCATGGACTACAACTGAAAACCCCTGCACTCCTCCACCAGGACGCAAGACCTGAGGAGCTGACTGAGAGCCTGCTGCCAGCATGGCAGAAGGAGGACACTGGTTGGTTTAGCAATACCTTCCTGCAGGTTCTCCGCCAGACTGCACGGGCATGGCAGGAGGCCCTCATGTCAAGGGACACAAGAAGAAATACTTCTTCCTGCTCAGGCAAGCCTGGATAAAAATAGCAAGTTAATAACCATGAGGTCTGCTCCACACCCCTGAATCAATCATGGATGCAGTGCCACAAATGGAACAGCGATCACCTCTGCTCCACCAGGGTGTGTTCTCCACAACACTTTATATCTATGGACCTTGTATGTGCAAAGTTAGAGGTTGATGGGAGGGAGAGAACACATGATTGGTGGGAAGAGAGCCAGGAAGCATTGTATGCCTTCAGCTGCATGGCTACATCTCGGTGAGAGGTGCCCATCACTCATTGTCGAATTCCAGCATATCCCTGAAGAACAGATGTATAGTGGAGAATTTTTGATACCCCATCATGGGCTAAATGAGTACCACCAGATTAATGCTGTCTTTGTCTCCATGGGGAATGTGACAGTGTTCGACCGTTTTGCTTGCAAGAGGAATGAGCACAAGTTAATAAAGAGGCCAAGGCTGCTGAACAGACTCTGGGAGATGAAGAGGCTCTGGAAATGGCTGGCTCGCAAGCAGCTGGGCGATTGCTGATGGTGAAACAGAAATGTCAACCCAACAGCCTGATTGAACATGTGCAGGGGCACAAGGGTGCACCTGGGTGACACATGGAGCTCCACACCAGGTATGATTGGGCTGAGGATATGTGAAGTCCTTAACCCCTAAATGTTTGTGTTCTCTCATGCAGGTGAGAGATCCCGAAAGACTCTTGGGTGGAGAAAGTGGGTGCTATCCACACCCCCTTCTAAGGAAAGATGAAGGATCCTCAGCGCGCGCAGCAGCACATCACTCCCCTGCACCCTCTACTGTGCAGGCACTCTCACCTCAGTGAGTATGTATTTGCAATTAGACTTGGGGTCGCCACATGGTGAGCACAGTGCACACACTTCCGAACAATTATCAGAGTCTCTGACAGGCAAGGCCACTAACAGAAATGTGTGGCAGGCCAGCCCCATGCTGAGCTCCAGGCTGATGATGTGCCTCTGAATTCACTGGCAGCACGACACCTGCTGGAGTTGCAGCAAAAGTGGGAGAACATCCGGTGGTGTTATTAGAGGCTATGTGCTCCCATGTACAGACATTAGAGGAGTTCCCTCAGGCCATGAACGCTACCATGTCTCCAAACTGTGCGCTCATGCCTACTCCATCAAGAGGTTGGCGGTGCACATGGAGAGCCAGATCTAGTAGGCCAGTCAGTAGCTGTGCCAATGATTTCAATCGATAATGTCTTCATTATTCAAGCCCATCTCTTTTCTACAAATCAGGTTCTGCATGAAATAGCAAACCACCCCAATCAGTAACCACTCTCCCTCACTGGGGCATACTTAAGGGCTCCACTAGATCAGTCTTGGCACCTTAATCTCTTCCTCAGCAACCAATGTCCTGCTCGGTGGTTACTCGGGTGAACCTTTGTCAGGTATTGAAACTGTCCTCTGCTGCAGTTTGAGAGTTCCTCACAAGCATGAGTAGTCATGTCTTCAATGGATAGTCCTTGTCTCCAAGACTCCATCCCTTAAGGCTCTTGCAGGTCCAAAAAAGCTCTGCCACCTGAGATTGCCATGATAAGTATGCTCTCTTGTTGCTTTCCAGGCACTGTGCATGAACCTGAAGGATCCACTTTTGATGACCACAGACTTATTGGGCATTGACGGAATGGGAAGTCTTTCCTGTTCATGAAGGCCGCTGGCTGGAGCATTGCGAGCCACATATGTGCCCTGATCATGGAAGAATCCAGTGATGGTTCGAAAGTCAATGGTTCTCTCAGCTGTATGTTAACGTCAGTCTGCACTCTAGAACAGGGTAGTGGTCCCCTCCTAGATGCAGTGATGGGCCACAGCACTGGAATTCCCACAAATGTCCTCAATGAAATCCTGGAAAGAGCCAGAGGTGTAGAGGTTGAGAGTCATGATGATCATCAGGGCTGGTAGCATTGGCTGTCTACCAAGCTCCCTGACTCTCCACTCATCATGCAGCATGGTGCAGGAATCAGTGGCTGCCTCCCTGGAGAGCCTTTGTGTATGCTGATACTGCATACTCTGTAGACTCATCCTTCCATGGATACACACTTCCTCATACAGGAGGTTGTTCGTGGGCACTCTATGCCCCTTTCCAGCATGAGGAATTTAATGGGGGCTTCAAAGGGAAAGAAAGGAGGAGAAAGAAAAGAAGGCAGATGCGAAGGAAAATTGCTGCTGAGATGCCTGGGTTGCCCTCCTTATTGTGAGGTTCAATTAGATTCTGACACAGCATGTATCTAACAAACATTTTGACATAATAAACAACAGAAACCTAATATGCCAATGTTTATTCCATTTATCTGCATATCCTTGTACAGCTACAAATATTTACTCTTCATTTCCCTAATTCTTCTAAAGGGTGCAACTAGAGTGGCCTGCTGCAGACGTTATTTCATTATGATATTTGATATGCTGTGCAGTTGACCACTCTATCCATGCAAGGAGACATCATCACATGACTTGCAACAGTGTATCACACATCCTTGATGTGGGCTCCTCCTATCTCTGTTTTATTCTATGCCGAAAAGAAAGGGGGGATATGGGGGAGGGGGGATATGGGGGAGGGGGGATATGAGGGAGGGGCGATATGAGGGATATGGGGGAGGGGGGATATGGGGGATATGGGGGAGGGGGGATACGGGGGATATGGGGGAGGGGGGATATGGGGAGGGGGGATATGGGGGAGGGGGGATATGGGGGAGGGGGGATATGGGGGAGGGGGGATATGGGGAGGGGGGATATGGGGGAGGGGGTGATATGGGGGAGGGGGATATGGGGGATATGGGGAGGGGGGATATGGGGAGGGGGATATGGGGAGGGGGATATGGGGAAGGGGGGATATAGGGGAGGGGGGATATAGGGGAGGGGGATATGGGGGAGGGGGATATGGGGGAGGGGGGATATGGGGGAGAGGGGATATGGGGAGGGGGGATATGGGGAGGGGGGATATGGGGGAGGGGGATATGGGGGATATGGGGGAGGGGGGATATGGGGGATATGGATATCGGGCAGGGGGGGAGGCTCACCTTGGCTGCTCTTACGAGGTCGTTCACCTTCTTGTGGCACTGGGTGCCTGTCCGTGGGGGGGATATGGGGGAGGGGAGATATGGGGGAGGGGGGATATGGGTGATATGGGGGAGGGGGGGATATGGGGGATATGGGGGAGGGGGGATATGGGGGAGGGGGGATATGGGGGATATGGGGGAGGCTCACCCTGCCTGCTCTGACGAGGTCGTTCACCTTCTTGTGGCACTGGGTGCCTGTCCGTGGTGTCAGGGCCGCAGCGGTGACGGCCTCTGCCATTTCCCTCCACAGACGCCGGCTGTGGCGTGGGGCAACTCTGCGGCTGCGCCCGGGATACAGGGCGTCCCTCCTCTGCTCCACTGCATCCAGGAGCGCCTCCACATCCCGTGACTCGAACCTCGGGGCTGAGCGGCGGCCAGCCATCCAGTCGGGTGTTTTGGTCGGGTGTTCCGGTCGGGTGGGGGGGAGCAGCGCGGCCTTATGAGCCGTCACGCCGTGCGGCGTGAACTACGTGCGCAAGCGCGGATCCCGTCACGTCGCTGCTAGCCCATTTCGGGCCGGAGACTTTCGAACCATTTTTCCAACGTGACGCAAGTCAGATTTGCGCCGTTTTTTGCGCCGATCGGCGGACTTTGCGCCGATAACGGAGAATTTCGCCCAGGGGTTTTCACTCCGGTGTTGGCACTTAACCTCCCGGTGGGAGAATTGCGCCCAATATCTTTGCTCAATAAAGCCTCGATTATTCCACTACTCTCGGCTTTGTGGTGATTGATAGTGTATCACAAGCTCAATCAGGGGCCTTCCAGACCGTCCCGTTCTCCCTCTCCACCTGTCCGTTTCCCCGGGGGTTGTAGCTGGTCGTCCTGCTCGAGGCAATGCCCTTGCTGAGCAGGAACTGACACAGCTCTTCACTCATAAAGGAGGATCGCTGTGGACATAGGTGGGGAAACCGAATTGTGTAAAGATGCTGTGGAGGGCTTTAATGACCGTGGCAGAAGTCATATCGGGGCATGGGGTGGCGAAAGGGAACCAGGAGTACTCATCGACCACGTTCAGGAAGTACGTGTTGCGGTCAGTGGAGGGAAGGGGCCCTTTGAAGTCCATGCTGAGGCATTCAAAGTGCGCTCAATCTGGCCGGTAGAAGTGCGGCTTGCACTCCGCGCAGACCTGGCAGTCTCTGGTGACAGTCCTGAACTCCTCAATGGAGTAGGGCAGGTTGCGGGCCTTGATGAAATGGAAGAACCGGGTGACCCCCGGGTGGCAGAGGCCATAGTGGAGAGCTCGGAGTCGGTCCACTTGTGCACTGGTACATGTACCACGGGATAGGGCATCAGGGGGCTGGTTGAGCTTCCAGGGGCGATACAAAATCTCGTAATTATAGGTGGAGAGCAAGATCCTCCACCTCAAGATCTTATCGTTTTTGATCTTGCCCTGCTGTGTATTATTGAACATGAAGGCAACCGACAATTGGTCAATGAGCAGCTTGAATCTCCTGCCAACCAGATAATGCCTCCAATGTTGCACAGCTTCTACTATGGCTTGTGCCTCTTTTTCGACCGAAGAATGGCGAATTTCTGAAGCATGGAGGGTACGGGAGAAGAAGGCCACGGATCTGCCCGCCTGGTTGAAGGTGGCGGCCAGAGCTACGTCCAATGCATCGCTCTTGACCTGGAAGGGGAGGGACTCGTCGACCATGTGCATCGAGGCCTTGGCGATGTCTGCCTTGATGCGGTTGAAGGCCTGGCAGGCCTCAGCCATCAGGGGAAAAACTGTGGACTGAATGAGTGGGCGGGCCTTGTCCGCATAGTTAGGGACCAAATGGGCATAGTAGGAGAAAAACCCCAGGCATCGTTTCAGAGTCTTGGGGCAGTGGGGGAGGGGGAGTGCCATGAGGTGGCACATGTGGTCGGGGCCGGACCCTAGAATTCCATTTTCCACGACATAGCCAAGGATAGCTAAGCGGTTGGTGCGGAACACACTTTTCTCCTTATTGTACGTGAGACAAAGGAGTTTGGCGGTCTGGAGGAATTTTAGGAGGTTAGCGTCATGGTCCTGCTGATCGTGGCCGCAGATGTGACGTTGTCTAGGTACGGAAAGGTGGCCCGCAGTCCGTACCGGTCAAACATTCGGTCCATCTCACGTTGGAAGACCGAGACCCGGCCGTAATTATAGGTGTAATTATAGGTGACGCCGAAGTGATAGAGGCGGCCATCTGCTTTGAACGCAGTGCATTGGCGGTCCTGCGGGCGGATGGGGAGCTGGTGGTATGCGGAATTCAGGTCCACTGTGGAAAAGACCCGATACTGCGCAATCTGATTGACCATGTCAGATATGCGTGGGAGGGGGTACGCGTCGAGCTGCGTGTAACGATTGATGGTCTGACTGTCGTCAATGACAATCCTGTGCTTCTCCCCGGTCTTTACTACTACCACTTGGGCTCTCCAGGGGCTGTTGCTGGCCTCAATGACCCCTTCCCGCAGAAGCCGTTGGACCTCCGACCTGATGAAGGTCCTGTCCTGGGCACTGTACCGTCTGCTCCTGGTGGCGACGGGTTTGCAATCCGGGGTGAGGTTCACACACAAGGAAGGTGGATCGACCTTAAGGGTCGTGAGGCCGCATATGGTGAGCAGAGTAGTGGTCCGCCGAATTTTAAGGTTAAGCTTTGGAGGTGGCACTGGAAGTCCAGGCCGAGAAACAGGGCAGCCAGAGGTGGGGGAGTTTGTAGAGCCGGAAGTTGCTAAGCTCTACGCCTTGGACGGTGAGGGTCGCGATGCAGTACCCCCGGATTTCCACAGAATGGGATCCGGAGGCCAGGGAGAACTTCTGCGTGACGATGTGTACTGGGAGCAGCGCCTTACCATCGTGGGGTGGATGATGCTTTCTATGCTCCCGAAGTCAAAAAGGCAGGTCGTCTCGTGCCCATCGATTTTCACCGTTGTCGTTGCGGTTGCGAGTTTGCGGGGCCGGGTGATCGAGGCGAGCTGCGGCAGATGCTGGGAGGCCCCGGGCTGGTCAGCGGTGGTGGAGGTAGCGGCAGGCGATGAGCGGTCAGACGAGCTTCCAGGCGAGCAGGGGTCCTGAGACGCCGTCCAAAATGGCGCCGAAGATCGCCGCGCCCACAGGGCACACATGGCGGGCGGCAGCAAAGATGGTGACGCCCACGGGTCGCACATGGCTTGCGGCATCAAAGTTGGCGGTGCCCACGAGCCGCACGTGGCTTGCTAGGAGGAGAATGGCGGCGCCCCTGGATCGCACGTGGGATGTGCAGGGACGCTGATCCCAGAAACAGCAGCGACTGACCGGGCCTGGCAAACAGAAACAAAGTGTCCCTTCTTTCCACATCCATTGCAGGTTGCGCTCCGTGCCGGGCTGCGCTGCCGGGGGTGTTTGTTCTGCCCTCAAAAATAGCATTTGGGCCCCCCAGGGTTGGCTACCTGCCACGCAGCGCTGGCTTGCGGCAGCTGGTCGGGCCCATGATACCCATGAGGGTGTCGTGCGGTCGGGGGCGTATGACAGGACGTTACGGGAGGCCACTGTTAAAGAGTTCGCGAGCTGCCTAGTTCCCGCAAGATCAAGCGTACCCCCTTCCAATTGGCGCTAGCGCAGACCACATGCCCATAACGAATGCATCTCAGATTAAAAGTTCTGTGTGCTGGACTGCTGAAACTGCCTGGCAGTCACAGTTCTTCCCCAGGCTGTGCAGGGCATGCCAGAAATCGTCCAGGGATTCACCAGGGAATTGCTGTCTCGTGGACAGGAGGTGCCTGGTGTATTGTTGATTGACTGGCCAAACATAATGTCCCTTCAGGAGCTCCATTGCTTTGGAGAAAGTGGGCACATCCCAGATGAGAGGAAAAATGTCAGGGCTCACCCGTGAATAAAGGACTTCGAGCTTCTGCGTGTCCGAGGGTTCCTCAGCGGATGTTCGGAGGTAGCTTTCGAAGCAGGCTAGCCAGTTACCAAAAGCGGACATAGCGTTGGCTGCTTGAGGGCTCAGCTGCAGGCGATCAGGCTTGATACGAAGATCCATCGTTTAAAAAGTCTTTGCTCAATAAATTGATGCACTATCAATTACCACAAAGACGAGAGTAGTGGAATAATCGAGGCTTTATTGAACAAAGATATTGTGCCTCCTGTAGCTGCTACCAGAATGGCTGCAGCACCGACGAGCACACACATTTATACTCCGCCTACTGGGCGGAGCCAGCAGGCAGGGATTTACCCATGTACCTCTAGTATATGTGTCTTACCGTAATACATATAATACAGCTAGTGGTGACTACCACAGCTTGGTCACGCCCATCCCCTTGATGATACAGATGGGGTATGAAGATATCCAGAGGGGTGGCCTGGTGGTAACCAGAGGCCTTCTCAGCATTTAAATAATTCAGGTAGCACTCGGTAGTGTGAGCAGCCATGAGCCTGTAAGTAGCACCAAGGGGGTGCGCTTAAAATACAGAAAAGACAGACTGCAGCAATGGTGGTCTCTGCCATGCATGCCCGATCCCGAAAGGGGCACACCAAGTCTATAGACGTGGCACCAAATCGTCCCCCACTACTGCCCCCAGCCTGGGTAGTCACCTCCCATTAAGTCCGACTGTTTATAGCTGTTTTTCAGTTTTGTTCAGCCTCCCGCTCCCCCTGCGCAGACAGGGTGCCCAGTTCCCATTTGTAAATACCTATAGTAAATTGTGCCCGCGTAACCTCCGCCTGGGAGGGGCAGAGCATCGCACAAGCATAGGGCATACTGGGTTCAACCCAGTAAGCACATGTCAATGCATGCAAATGCCGATTTTACATGCCACCCTGCCGGCGCAGGGCCCAAAACTTGTTTTCGTCGCCAGAGGGGGACCGGAGTATAGTGCCCAAATCGGCGCTGGGCATGTACCTTGACTTTGGCCGCACGCCCGATTCTTTGCCAGATTGCGATTCGAGTTTCCGCCGTCATGAGGCAGAGAATTAGCCCATGATTGTCCCTTAACAAATCTATGTTACATGTCCATGATTTATCTGTACCTTTCAAATGATAATTTATACCCACCCTCAGGACATTTTCCAATAATTTGTTCAATACCAAGGTTAGGCAGATTGGCATGTAATTACATGCCAATGTTTTGGCTGTATTTTAATCTGACTGCTCAATTATATTTATCCCAATATTTGCATTAATATCAAATCATCAAAGCTTAATTGACTAAAATTGCTTAAGTATTTTGGTCAATGTTTTTAATAAAGCCAGACAGGCACATTCTTGTGACATAAAATTTATTACAGAATCTGATAGCAGTAAAATTGGAACTACTATCCTCCCCAACCTCCAGAACTATGAATGTACCATGTTCAATCATTCTAGTGTGGTCGTATTCCACTTCCAGCATAGCAACCAAGAAGAACAGACCTTTTCATGTTGCAGCTGAGAAGGAATTTGGCAAGCTGTTCATTTTTTTCCCCTTTGTCTTTGCCAGGTGTAATGGCTGTTAAATATTCTTAATGGCTTCATAGTTTGCATGTGAAAAATGTGTATTAAAGTTGCTATGGACCTGCAAATTGAGCACTTGAGCTGCTGTGAGTAGGTTTTACAGATGGCAGTTCACCGAACACAATGGAGAGTATGAAATGGTAAAACTCCATTACAAAATAACGTCCCTTGAGTGAAATAATGTAATGTTGCCACAGACTGTGTTTCTCACCATCACAACCCCTCTGTTATTTCCCCATGCTGGTAAAATTCCACATCGGTACATTGTTCTACTTTAGACACCAAAGCAGAACTTTCCTTTGGAATATAGAGAAAATGCAATGTAGATACAAAGGGCTGGATTCTTCAATTTTGCGGCTAAGCGCTGACGCCGGCATGGGAATTGTGATGCCAAAATCGCACCCAACCCTCACCAATTCCGGGACTGGTGAGGGGCTAGCAGCGGCGCCGGGTAAAACTGTGGTGATGTGCATCACTGTGGGTACACGGGGGTTAATGTAAATGCATGTAGGCTAGCTAGACACAAGAGGGAGCACCAGAGACATCACACACACACACACTCAACCAATAGATCAGTTAGATAGGACACGACTAATGGACATTCACAATACACACAGAGGTGACACGACCACAGGAGGGCATTACACCAACCCATATATAAAGGACACCACACACATGATCTGCCTCTTTCCAGTGGAGACAGTCAGTGAGTACAGACACAGGGTTGATTCAATATCACTCCCACCACGTGGATTGCAGCAACTGGTTAGTCAATCTGGGTAGCTATAGTAGGATTAGCAGTAGTGTCGAGCCCGAGTAATAGAAGTGTAAATAGTTTAATAAACATATCATAGAGTATCATAGAATTTACAGTGCAGAAGGAGGCCATTTGGCCCATTGAGTCTGCACCGGCTCTTGGAAAGAGCACCCTACCCAAGGTCAACACCCCACCCTATCCCCATAACCCAGTAACCCCACCCAACACTAAGGGCAATTTTGGACACTATGGGCAATTTATCATGGCCAATCCACCTAACCTGCACATCTTTGGACTGTGGGAGGAAACCGGAGCACCCGGAGGAAACCCACGCACACACGGGGAGGATGTGCAGACTCCGCACAGACAGTGACCCAAGCCGGATTCAAACCTGGGACCCTGGAGCTGTGAAGCAATTGTGCTATCCACAATGCTACCATAACATGTTGAAGTTATCTCCGCATCTGAACCTTCTTTTGTCAAGTGCACCACAAGGAAGCCGCTTATGCTACACCTAGAGCATAACAAATCAAAAACTACGGCTCCCGCGCCAAAAACAGCAGCAGAATGGCCGAGTCCGTGGCCGCACATGTGCAAGACGACGACCTGCAGCAGTCACGCTGTACAACATGGCACCGGCTGCACATGGACCCGACTCGCCAGATAGTGCTCCCTGGACTCCCCCCCCCGTCACCGCCCCCCCCCCCCCGGGTCACCCCAGGACCACCCCCCACCAGTCCCCACAGAACTCGCTAAAGCCTCCCAGACCAGTGGCACGGCTCCACACTCTTCCCCCGCCCCACCCCCTGACTGTGGCAGCGCTGAACACAGTCTGCAGCCACCACGTGAGTTTGATGGAAACTGAGAGCACACGTGATCAGCGCCGTCGTGAACCCGGCCCATGGGGGCGGAGCATCGGGGGAGGGCCTTCAGGTGACGTCCTGAGGCCGTCCCAACGGTGTGCGGTGTCCTCCTCGATGATGCCGTTTTGGAGGGGCGGAGCATCCGAAAACAGGCGCTGCTCCCGATTCGATCGTAAACAGGGATTCTCCGCCCGATCGCCGATTACAATATCATCGTCGGACAACGGAGAATCCCACCCATAACCTTACTATTACATTCATGTTTGAATATTCTCCTCGAAACAATATCAAATATAATGAAAATGAATGGAAAATATTTGCAAAGCTTGGAAACCATTGCTTTCAGCTGCTCACAATACATATCATGGTAGTGGCCATTGCACGTGCTGAATATTACTTTCTTAGTGCAAAATCTTTATCACGTTCAGTCAATTATTGGAAAGGAAAGTTTGGAAACTACTAAATTGCTGCTTGAGGTTCCTGACCCAAACTAAAACAATGTGGATTAAACTTGATTTAAATTCATGTAGAGAGACAGGAACAGAAATACACATGGTTAGCTTCGGCTCTTGGTCGGATTACTAGACTAGTTACCCAGAGGTTGGGAATTGAGATCCTGACATAGTAAACTGTGAAACTGAATTCAATTAATTTGGTAATTTGTGAGCTGGCACTCGGGAATAGTGTCATTGAAGCTGCTGGATTATTGCATCACCCAAATGATTCACTGATTTCTTCAGGGAAGGGAAATCTCCATCTTGTCTGACCTACACGTGAATCAAATCCAACATTATATAATTGGCTCTGAATACCATTACACCAAATAGGAATGAAAAGTAAATATAGGTTTCCATGTTGGCCACATCTCAAGAACATTTTTTTCAATGGTTTATTGTACCAACTGTCTTTTTTACTTGCCATGGCAACGTTTTGGTCAATATATAATTGACATGGAGTAATTCCCAACAATGAGTCTGTAAATCAAGGCAATCCCATCTCAATCGTATGTGGAACCCCTGACCATGTATTTCAGGTATCAAAGGACTGGCAGCTCAGCAGCACCATCAGAGGCCTGAGCTACTGGTGAGACTGCAGCTGAAAGAGAGAATGCTGTGGAAGCAGGCAGCTTTCTCAACCAGGCGAGTGGGTTCCAGGGCCATAGAACCAGTCTGGCAGGCCCTGGAATGAAAGGAGTGTGGATGGTTGTTGCCAAGGTGGTGGCCTTGTCACCATGGGGTGGGTGCCTCCAGGCGCCGGCAAGTTCCCGATAAGGAGGGTCACCCTGAGCCAGAGTTTATCACGCAGCTTTCCTATGCAGCAGAGGGCTCATCCACCACTGTTATAATGCCAATGATGGTGGGAAGAGGCTCTTCATTGGCCAGGTAAGTGGCTCAATTGGCCTCTGGGTGAGAGAACCTTCCTGTACCTTCCCCACCACAGGTAAAATGACATGGCACCAGGAAGTCGGTGGACACACAATCTCCTGCTTCCCCTGAACATTTTATGAGCTCGCCTGTCTCTCAGCCCATGTCCAGAGGACTGCTAAAATCCAGCCCTTTATCCTTCTATTCATAGCTTCTTGTCCAATTTCAATAAGGTTCATTCCATAATCCTATTCTCCCTGGATCATGTCCAGAATTGGGCTGCAGTATTGTCATTCTGATTTCCCAAACCAAGCTCTCTGTGAATGAAATTTTTGTCCATGAGCATGGAAGTGTGAAATTAGTACACATCTCTCATTATACACTTACTTCTCAAGTAAGTATCCCAACACCTTAGTTACTTTTGTATCCGCATGGCTGTGATTTTCCAGCCCCTCCCACCCCATTATGTTTTCTGGTGGCTGAGGTGGGTTACCATTGGCCGGCGGTAGGATTTTCTGGTCTCGCCAATGTCAATGACATATTGAATTGATTGCCAGCTGCCAGGGAATCCGCCATAGGGGGGCCGGCAAATCCCTGCCTATGTGAGTTGGAATTCTCACAGACTTTGAAGACTTAGGGGCGCGATCTACCGGAAAAATATCCAAGTGCTGTAGCAAGCGGAAATTGCCTCGAATTTCCTGGCTTGAGGGGCACAATCTGGTGAGCACCACACTACTGCTGATGTACATCAGGTGGAGGCAGGAACCCCCAGGTGAGACAGCAGTTGGGGGTCTGCTGGATCCCTGGTCCCAGCCTAATGCTGAGTCTCTGTACAGATTCACCTGGAGCTGATGGAGATGTTAGGGTGTGGCCAGGGCATTCACAGGACCCACCTAGAAGTAATGTAGAGTTAGGAGGGCCAGGCACATTGTGCATCACTAAGGGCACCCGGGTGGGGAGGAGGGGTTAGGTTGGGATGGGGAGGGGGTGGGTTGGGGAGGGGGGAGCGCACTATCGGGAATGGGGTATTGAACAGCAGGTTAAACATCTTTCTGCACAAAAAACACTATAATGCCTCTATCACTTTCTTCCGAAGTGCGGGCTGACTCCGAGGCCCTTTGCCTATCTCTCCAGGCAACCTCCCCCTCCCCACGGCACCCATCCATCCTCTGGACATGGTCATGACTCGGGAGCTTTGCCCCATCCCCTGGGAGGTTGGATGTTGGCTGCTGCGTGTGCGGTGTTGACTCCCAAACAGTGTCCAGGCATTAAGGTGCGATCAGAATGCCAGGCAATGAATCGCACATGTTACATCATAGATTATCATAGAATTTACAGTGTAGAAGGAGGCTATTTGGCCCATCGAGTCTGCACCGGCTCCTGGAAAGAGCACCCCACCCAAGGTCAACACCTCCACCCTATCCCCATAACCCAGTAACCCCACCCAACGCTAAGGACAATATTTGGACACTAAGGGCAATTTATCATGGCCAATCCACCTACCCTGCACATCTTTGGACTGTGGGAGGAAACCAGAGCACCCGGAGGAAACCCACGCACACACGGGGAGGATGTGCAGACTCCACACAGACAGTGACCCAAGCCAGAATCGAACCTGGGACCCTGGAGCTGTGAAGCAATTGTGCTATCCACAATGCTACCGTGCTGCCCTTTTTTTTTTCAACGTTGTACATGGCCCACCTAACCACGGGACTCCACTTGGCATGTGTCAAGTGCTCACTTAACCACGATTGTCAATTCTCTATTAACGATAGCCTTCAGTGGCGCAGCCAGAGCCCTCAGACGTCGGTGGGGTTATGGGTGATCGGTGTGGCAGATGGGCAGAGACAAGGGTTGCCCCTGGAATGGGGTTGGGATCCAAGGCTTGGCGTGGTGGTGCCGTGAGCGATTGCCCCCCCAGCTGTCCCACGCTCTCCCATGGTGGCCCGCCCCAATGGAGGGCCGCCCACATTCTGCCGAGCACTGGGGTGACAAGTCAAGTTCCCCCGGTCTCTTTGTTTGTGAGGAAAGATTGCTACTCCCCTCCTTGGCTCCCCATGGAAGCCCTTCTGCCAGGTTCATGTTTTTCAAAAGGAACGCTAATCGGCGCCTGCGTGACCACTTGCTCGGGAGGCCGGTGAATGGCAGGAGCCCATTGGGTGGCGGGTGGCTCTCGTTAGTTGTATGGAAATGGGGCTTAAGTGATAATAATTGGCTTCTCGCCACGCTAAGGCGAGATTCAGACTTCGCCGACGGGTGCAGGCCGTTTGCATTGCAAACTATTTGGCACCTGGCACGGTTCACGTTTTTGGCCTCTCCCGCTATTCAATGACCCTTTGTTTCCTTGATTCACTCCTTTAGTGGTTTGGTTTTCATTTTTGGAATGTCTAATTTTGCTGGATTGTCCTATCAATTTGTCAATTTGCAAGATTGAAGCCAATGGACGTTCAAAGAGCAAGAGATATCAAAATCAACACAATTGGCTAAAACTTGATTGGCCCCATTTTTTGAGAGCGGAGGTTGGGATTTGCAAACTACCAGTTAGTTTTTATGGAGATTGGCAGCAAGCATAGTGTTACTACCTTAATTACATGATTATAGGTTTGAGCAGAACACCTCCTGCACTGTCAGCTGCCCTGCGCTCAGCATGAGGCTGAAGAGAGATGTGTAGATTGCAAGTGTGCACCGAGCCTTAAAGGAAACTGTTCCTTCCAATGGTAAGCTGCACTGAACTACAGGAGACTGCTACTGAATAATATTGCTGCACTTCAAAACAAGGAAAATGAAACATCTAGCCAGGGAGGGAGGTCCAGCGTTACAGATGGGTTATTGAAGGCCTCCATGCTGGAAAATAAATGCTATGGTTCCATGGGGACACGTAATGACCTCAAGGACCACACTGAGGATGGAATGGGAGCAGGTGACCAAGGAGGTGGACTCCCGATGTCTGACTTTGAGGACCTAGAAGTAATGGCGCAAGATGTCAAAGTCAGTGATTGTGTCCACACCTGATACCTGATTGTGAGTCACTACAACAGCTCAAATAAACACTGCACAGTACTTCCAGAAACTTTGTGGAAGTTCTTAAAAGTTGACTTTTGTGTGTGTAGTATACCTGGCATTTCAAGTAAGTGCTGGGTCCCTTTTACATTAAAGATCATTAAAGTGTAAATTCATGCATTGGACTGTAGTCCTAATTTAGGTAATGGATGTCACATCGGCCTGTAGATTTATGTGATGTAAAGATAGTTCTGGTGCTTCACGAATAGACAGGAAATACCCACTTTAGAACCCATCTACAGAAGCTAATCCATCTTTGCGATGTGTCCACTGCTCTGGCAGCCTCTATATGCGTGGTCTGCATAGTATGCCACCTTGGGTTTTTACAGCTATATTTAGGAAAATAGAGTGGTCAGGAGCAATGTGAGCCCCTTGAAAACCGATAACAGTAATACTGTCAATGAAGATAAGGAAATGGTGAGTAAGTTGAAAATTACATTATGTTAGTTGTTACGATCTCAGCTGATAATACTGGACAAGGCAAGATTCCAACGTGAAACCTGGCTTGATAGATCATAACTTTTATTGTTATTGAAACTGTATGGAAAATACTGAACAAATTCACAGGAGTCTGCTCGTGAACCTTTAACACAAAGGATGAAAGATTTATTGAACAAGAGAAATGAACTACATCAGTGTTCTCAATTTTTTTTCCTGGGACCCACTTTTACTAATTAGCCGCCCTTCAGGACCCATGCCAGTTGACCTTTGTGACACACCATTATTGCTTACCTTTAATGCAGCAGGTAAGCCTGCTTTGTCCTCACAATCTCACTTGCTTTGTCATTCAATGTTACATTTCTGCTAAGGACGTCAGCTGATGAGTTCTCGCTGCATCCTTTGAAAAAAACTCAAGAGGTTTGTCTTCGAATGCCTATGAAGTTTTGAGGGTTTTAAACTTTCATTTGCCAGTACTTCCCTGCATATAACATGCTTTGGCTTTGCATCCTGATTTGCATTGGCAAAATAACAATGCCATACCTCAATAAATAATGATGTGGCGATGCCGGCGTTGGACTGGGGTGAGCACAGTAAGAAGTCTTACAACACCAGGTTAAAGTCCAACAGGTTTGTTTCAAACACTAGCTTTCGGAGCACTGCTCCTTCCTCTTTCAATAAATCATCTTTGTGTTGCTTTGTTCTTGATTTCAGTTTCTTCTTAATGGGTTTTTCACCAGAGCCCCTGGTGCTCTAGACCCAGCTCATCAGCATTGCTTTGTCCTGCCATGGACTCTCCTGGAAGCTCTCTTCAGCAGATTCAATTGTGAGATCTTGGTCTGTTTGTGACTCTGGCCCTCTCTTCCTTATTAGAAAATGATTCACCTTCAGTTTTTCATGCAGTCCTGTTGCTTGCTTGCTGGCAGCTACAAAATAGCGGAATCTCTCCTCCATGGTTTTGCATTCAAAGCCCGGAATTACAGGGCACGTGATGTCAGTCTACATGCCGGGCATGTAACCCACTCTCTGCCGCAGCTTCTGGTGGGAAGACTCCAGATTTCGCTGGTTGTGACTGACAATCTGTAAACTTGGTTGTGACCATTGGGCGTTTCTCCCGCAATCAGGAACGCCGTGACCGATCGCTCCGCGACCCTCTCGACATCCGCCCAACCCTCAGTTTGAAAACCATGAATTACATTACATCAAACAAAAAGGCTGGAAAAATGTAAACACAATAATTTTTTTAAGTATCTTTTTTTAATTGTTCCAATTAAGGAGCAATTTAGCATTCCCGATCCATCTACCCTGCCCATCTTTGGGTTGTGGGGATGAGACCCACGCATTAATAAGAATTTGATTTAAACATTCGCTATTCCTTCATCCCAGCTGTGTGGCGGATTTTGAGGCCATTCTCGCCAGTGGGATCCAGTGGGATCTTACAGTCTTGTCACAGGTTTCCCGCCATATGTTTCCCATTGAAATCCCATTGGCTGTGGCGGGATCAGAAGATGCTGGACAACGGCAGATATGTCCAAATTGCCCTTGGTGTTGGGTGGAGGTGTTGAGTTTGGGTAGGGTGCTCTTTCCAAGAGCCGGTGCAGACTCAAAGGGCCGAATGGCCTCCTTCTGCACTGTAAATTCAATGATAATCTATGATTAATCTAGGACAAAGGTTCGGCACAACATCGTGGGCCGAAGGGCCTGTTCTGTGCTGTATTTTCTATGTTCTATGTTCCTTCTGCTGAGAAACACGCAGCGGGGAGTGAGGAAAATCCCCCCTATATCTTTGCAGACACATACAACTTAGGAAAGCTAAACCCATTTGCAGAAGCCATATTATATTCTCATATTTGGTGTAAATAATATTAACATGTGAATTACCAGGCATATTACACTAAAAGGTAAATGACAGATGTGACTAAAGCAGATTCCATGGATTTCTCAAAAAACCCACCCAGGTCCTTGTCACACCATGAGCCAAATGATCTCCACTGAAACAACTTCCTCATGAGGGTTTCTACTTCTCACACTTGAAGAACTTGCCTTGGAATTATCTCCAAATATCACTCCCGCTAAAATGGTTTCAACGAGGATTCACCATTAGGGTTTCAAACTTGCTTTCCATGATTCCTTTGACTGGATCTCCAACTACCCTCAAGCTTCACCTTCCAAGTGCAATCTCAGATCTTTGGCCATACCAAGCAGAACACCACTGCTTCAAATGGCCTGCAGTAAGGAGTCACCAACCTTCAGCTGTATCCTTAAATCTTCAAGACTTCTTCATAGAATCATAGAATTTACAGTGCAGAAGGAGGCCATTCGGCCCATCGAGTCTGCACTGGCTCTTGGAAAGAGCACCCTACCCAAGGTACACACCTCCACCCTATCCCCATAACCCAGTAACCCCACCCAACACTAAGGGCAATTTTGGACACTAAGGGCAATTTATCATGGCCAATCCACCTCACCTGCACATCTTTGGACTGTGGGAGGAAACCGGAGCACCCGGAGGAAACCCACGCACACACGGGGAGGATGTGCAGACTCCGCACAGTGACCCAAGCTGGAATCGAACCTGGGACCCTGGAGCTGTGAAGCAATTGTGCTATCCACAAGGCTACCGTGCTGCCCCACGGTATTCTTCTATCAAGCTTACTTCAGTTCAAGCCTACTTCTTGCAACTCTCTCTTTAACTCTGAGCCTAATGCTCTGCTTTTTCCCTTCAACTTGGCTTTTGGGACTGGTTTGTGTCTTTGCCCCTGTCTGGGACTTTCTTTTGGGGCCTATTGCTACCTCCTTACCCATGTCTTGTTCTTTGGGAGACTTTCCTCATAATGACATTCTGGCAGCAAGACACCGGACCTGGTTTTCACGCCGTTTGACCTCATATCATCTGCGCTGGTATGATAGCTGTGTAATAGCTGAAGAATATTTTTTAAAAATGTGAACTGCACATGTGTAGCCATTTCCCGACTCATACATGTGCAGAAGGCCTGGGGCCCACTGGGAACAGGAACTCCCAGTCTCCAACTTTAAATGAAGGTAAGTATTTGCAATTCATAGCACAGTATTTATAGTAGAGGAAGAAGTTGGTGAGCCGGACATCCCAAGGAAAGTAATACAGAATAAGGAAGGACATTCATTAAATTAATTTCACTGTGAGGAAATGATGCTAATTAGTTGGCAAGTTGGTTGTGATTGGTAAAGGTGAATGTACCCAAAACCAATTGTCTTCCAATATATATATATTATATATATTAGGACATATGAGATTTGGCATTCTTCCTTCTGTCCTGATGTGTAAGATAAAAATCATGCCTCTTTTTTTCACACTACTCAAGTTCTATAATACCAAGTGACTACTAACAACATTATAAGCTGTGTGAAAGGTATATTAATATATTAAATTAATGGTAAAAACCTTGGCAAATAGTTTTCAGTGGAGATTGAGCCATTGACAAATAGATCTCAGAAAAAAGCTGTCGTTGACACAGTCAAATGGAAGTCTGTGATCTCAACCAAGCATACATAATGAGGCTTTGCTGAGAGCCAAGACTCACATTAATTTGTAAAAAAAAAAGGTACAAAGGATTCATCACTTTTTTTCGTAGTTTTTTTGCTAAAGATTCAATGTTTATTACACAAGATAAAGAGGTGTCAAGTCCTTATCGTTTCTGCTATTGATACTTTAAAGGTCTGCTTGATTGACACTTTATAGGCTTGTAGTGACAGAAGATTTTTTTCTCGAAAGTTTGAATGGATAGTTTTCTAAGCTTTCCGAACACACTATCTCTTAGGGTTAATTGTTTTTTTACAGAGTGCATACTGGGTGAATGGACTTGAATGTGCTATAAGTTGAGATGGTGGGTATAATTCATTGGGGTAAGTAGAGTGGCATGGGTTGGCATGGATGATATGAGCAGCTGTTGGGGATGGGTGGGTGGCATGGATGGATTTGGGTTGGGGGAGCCGAGGGGGGGGGTGAGAAAAAGAGTGCCTAATATTGAACCAAACAGCTGGAATGACATCTCAAAGAATCGAGGCGGGTGTTTTAACCAGCCTGCCTCAGCACTCAACAGACCCTGTGGCTGCCACACAACTGTGCCTGGAAGTAGTGGCCCTGACACCCACCACCCCAGAAATAAAAGTTGTGCCCTCTGAGGAAGTTTTTCCTGAGATGAGCATACCTGACTGGGAAATTTCCCAACTCACACTGCCCATCTCTAATGTGAAAATCCAGCCCAGTGTAACCACAGTCATCACAAATATGCTTAACAGTGTCCACAGGTGTGAATATCTGGCACCTTCTTCCCTGTAAATAACCTGTCTCCTTCCCCACCACACCCCGCCCACCTTCCACCAACTTTTAATAACAAAGCCAACCAAACTTGTTGTCGGGTAGAGTTCACAACAGGCCCCATTACCCTCTTCATTCTCCCATTTTACTTTAAATTAAAGAGACAATCCCAAAACATGACAATCATACAAAGTTTGTATTTGCAACAAGCGCAATAAAAAACATTTTTTGAAAATGGATAATTGCATTGCAAAAGTATTAAAATAATTTCTAACACTGGCCTCTTCGGAGAACGGAACTAGCCCCAATTTTGAATTTTGAAGTACAAGATGGTTACATAAAATTTAAAATTTTAAAGAAAGCTTTGTATTTAATCTTCTCATTAAAAAACACATAATATCCATGATTGTATGGAGATAGCTGATAGTTGGGTCTTTGTTTCTAATTTCTATGTAATCAAACAGCATTGTTTTGCATTGGGCGTAGAACAATATTTGTGCTCACTGCAAAAAAAGGTGGGTCGGACATCTTTTGTCCTGGAAGAAAGTGTGATTTACTTGAGAAAAGCAGTGGCATTCCAAGTAATTGCAAATAAAAATAAAAGCAGTAGATTTATATGGAGAATGGCATCAATATTAAAAACTGGCATTTAGATTGAGAGATATAATTATTGTCATTAATATGAATGTAGTCTATTATCATTCTGGTAAATCCCTGCATTTAAATATGCCTGTCTAATATCCAAGATAATGTCCCCTTTAGTTATTGTCAATTTCCAAGAAGCAAATTGAAGCGGACAGAGTGAAACTGAAGTGTTGTGAACATATAAAGGTTATATACACAAGAGGGTAGCAAATGCAAAATAGACAGTGTTTGATCAGGATAATTGGCATAGTTCCTCTTGCTGTGTATGTAATCTTAATATAATCAAGACTAACATATTAAAGGCAAAATATTCAGAATGTTTTTATATAGATATTTTAAATGCAGTTTTTTATGTATCTCGACTGGAACTTACGTGAAATGCTGAGGGGGCTGCACAGGCAGAGGTGCCTTCAATTGGATGAGATGTTTGCTTTCTCAGATGGACCATGCTTTCCAATATGTCAAAGAAGAGCAGTGGAGTTTTCCTACGTGTCCTGGCTAATGGTTATCTTGCGACCAGAATCACTAAAGAAAACAGATACCTGCTTATTATTTCCCTGCTGTCAGTGGCTTCTTCACATATGTAAATTACCTGCCATGTTTTTTACATTTTGAAGGTGACAACATTTCAAGAGTCCTTCATTTGGTTGTTCAGCACTTTGCGGGGTCCTGAGGTAATGAAATGTACTGCATAAATGTAATATTCTTCGTAAGTTTTTTAATGTATTTCTGATATTGCAATGTTCTACATTTTCTCATCGCAAAGTGGACATCTGCTTTGATGAATTCTGCTTCTTCAAACCCCGGAGATTCACTTCTGGCCCCACCTGTGTGGGATTATTATGAGAGTCTGGACAGTGATTACAGCAAATCATCCAACTGTCGGAGACATCATTTTCAAGTCTATTGATGTCATCAGCCGAGATCTAGATGTGCACACTTCCAGTGAAGGTGACAATACCATGATCAAAACCAAGATTTACTGTATTGCACAAAACCTAAGAATTGTGCAGACTGAAAGGTATATATTCCTCTTACAGTTGGGAAGCCAATAAGTGATACAGGTAACATTGACTGCACACCTGGCTCATGACTGCCTTCCACCATGTGAACAGACAGGTGCAGTTCTTTAATTGCTCCAGCATTCATAGGAACATAGGCCTGTCGAGCCTCTCTGTTATTCAATACAATCGTGGCTGATCAGACACTGAAATGCCTTTTACACACACTATCCCATAACCCTTTGCATTCTTGTCAGTCAGAAATCTATCAATTTCTACCTTAAACATACACAATGAATGAGCTTTTACAGCCCTTTGGGCGCAGTCGAACAACTTTGTCGCGCCCGACTCAGTGACACAATGAGGCTCTTAAATCTCGCGAGAGGCCTCGCGATATGTCATGATCTGGATCTCTCCCTCACTGGTAGAGATCCAGATTTACATATTTAAGTCAGCCATTAGGCTGATTTAAATATGTCGCCGCCCAATTCTCCTGAGGCCCAGGAACGAATGCGTCCGCCTGGGAGATCTCATCATGGCACTGTTTAGCACTGGTCCACACAAACATGACCAGTGTGATGACTGGAAGACAGCAAGAGCATCAATGCCAATTATCTTGATCAGTATTGGCCAATTTATGGGTTTCATCGAATTTACAGTGCAGAAGGAGGCCACCTGGCCCATCGAGTCTGCACCAGCTCTCTGAAAGAGCACCCCACCCAAGCCCACACCTCCACCCCATCCCCATAACCCAGCAACCCCACCCAACACTAAGGGCAATTTTGGACACTAAGGGAAATTTAGCATGGCCAATTCACCTAACCTGCACATCTTTGGACTGTGGGAGGAAACCGGAGCACCTGGAGGAAACCCACGCACACACGGGGAGAACGTGCAGACTTATCACAGACAGTGACCCAAGCCGGGAATCGAACCTGGGACCCTGGAGCTGTGAAGCAATTGTGCTAACCACCATGCTACCGTGCTGCCCCATTACTGGGGGTATAGTTTTTTTTAAAGGATTTAGTTTTGCTTCTAGGAAACAGAATGTGAAATTGACGAAGGAATATGTTTTCAGTTTAGGCTAATGGACTGTGGTTTGATTGGGGGGGGGGGGGGATGGCTGGGGAGTTAAATGTGCTTTTGCAGCCCTCAGAGAGATTTTCTTTCACCTTGGGGAGATGAGGTCAATACTTTGTGGCGCTCAGAAAAGCAGAGAGTTTGGAAAAGCTGTGAGAGAGAGCGAAGCTGAGTTCTGATCTGGCTGACCCTGAGTCTACAATTATTTTCAAGTAGGATGGTTTAAAGAAAAGAATAATACTATTTCGAAGCAGAGCATTCTTTACTTAAGACAAGGAAGAGGCTGAAACAACCTAGTTGAAGCAGCTATTTCTATTTGAATATATTCAGCCAGTGTCTGAAGAGTTTCCAACCGGAGCAAAATCTGTTTTATAAAGCAAGTATAACTCTATGCACTGCTAATTTTAAGAGCTTAATTTTAAGATTTAGAGCTGCATGCTACTTTTCTTGTTTAATGGGAAATTGTATAGTTGTGTTAAGGGGCAATTGTAAACTGTTCTTTTCGGCTGTGAAGTTAAATGTTTAATATTACATTCATAATAAAGTTTTTTTTTTAGAAATACCAAAGCCCTATATTTTCATGCAATCACTCCTGGAGGGAATCATCCTTTCCGCACAGTCTTAAAATAAACTAAAATATTGTGGTTTCAGTTCAGTTTCCTGGCCACTTTTGGAATCTGGTCTGGGATCGCAATACCAGGCATAACACCACATGTGGAGCTTTCCCAGGACATCAGAGGCTCCCAGGTGGTCATTCTGGGCAGGGTGGTACCCTGGCACTTCTGCTACCTGGGTACCCGGGCAGTTACATCTGGCAGTGGCACCTGGGCAGGTATCACTAGCAGGCTGGCAGGGGCACTTCAATGTTTCCAGGCTGGCAGTGCCAAAGTGCCCAGATGCCAGGTTGCCCAAACCAGGGATTGGGCTCGGGGGGTGCCCTGCCCTTTAGAGGTGAGGTGAAGGGGGAGCTTTAGAACCCCCTCAGAGGTATGTTGGGGAATTAGGGGGTCCAGAGGCCACAGTGGGGGAGCCTGAGTGGGGTTGAGAAATTGGGGTGGCATTTAAAAATGGCACCCCAACCTCTCCCTGCACTGACAAGCTAAGCTCGTCAGTGCAAGAAGTGTGGTAAGTGCAGCCTTGATGGGGCGTTATTAACTGAAGCCAAAACATAGAGTCCCATTTGATAGTGGGCTTGTTCTCAGCACTACATGCACCAAGAAACACCCTGCTATAAGCGCCAAAATGGGACTGTGTAATTTTGGCATTAAACCGCGCACTCCATTGTAAAGACATTTCTTCTCATCTCGGTCCTCAGTGGTGTGGCTTTTATTTTCAGATTGTGTCCCCTGATTGTAGACTCTCCAAGGAGGGGAAACCTCTTTCTTGCATCCACCCCTTCTAACCTTTTAAGTATTTTGCTGGTTTCAATGAGATCACCTCCCATTGTTTGAAACTTTAGAGAATTGAGGTTTGCCCAATCTCTCTTCATGAAACAATCCCACCATCCCCGGAACTAGTCTGGTGAATGCAATACTACCTCCTCCAATCCCCAACATACACCTGCCTGTTTTCGATGCAATCCAGTTTATAAGTCAGGATATTTTACACATTCTCCTTTTTTAAAATAGGGGCTGTTTTGTTTCTACTGTGTGACATTTCCAGAAGGTCAGAAGAATTATATATCAATTTAAAATGATATCAATAATTTATATTTGCGATCAATTTTATGTTGCAATTAAAATGTTAGTAGAAAGTGACATTTTGTTCTCACTGAAAATGTTTTTTTTAAATTAAGTTCATTATTCTTGATTTATCCTGCTTTTAATTTATTCACTAATTTATTCACTACTTCTTTTTAGTTCCTCTCCACTTCCACCATATATTTCTCCAAATATATTCTCCTGTACGGACTATACCCTTCAATCAGTAAATTGAACCAGTACAAGGCATTTAATGGAGACCACCAGTTCAGTTTTTCTCCCTTTCTCAGATAGTCCACCCAACTCACAAGTACCTCTTATTCGCAGAAGCTAAATACGAATCCTTGTCAATTCTGAGATTTCACCAACGATCACTATTGAGGGTGAAAAGCTTCATCTACTTTTGTTGAAGTAATATCTTTATTGGTTTGGTCTTTATAATACTGGATTTAAAATGAATGGGATCATTGAGTTGCCATTTATTATCACTTTGAAGATAAATGCAGTTCCAAAATATTTAGCAGCTGTGAATAATAGGCGTGATTTAATGGAAACATTTCAAAGTGTAATTGGTCACATTTGGCAGGGTGTTTCTTGATGGCCAGGTTAGCGACATGGCAGTCCGTATTCAATGGCACTTAGTGCTAAAAATGAACCCCCATGAGATTATCAACATTACTGGCTCCCATTCCGTCTGATTCACCTGACTCGCGCCTCAGTTTATCGCCGCTGTGGTATTATCATAACTGTAAGAACTACAAGTGTTAATGAAGTGTCTAGAGTAGCCACTAGAGGGAGTTACAGTTACAACTATATAAGGCAGTGTTGCTAAGCCTTGTGGGGAGAGTGTGTGCAGGAGTTACTTAGAGAGAGTCAGAAGTACAAATAGTGTAAGTGAGAGCAGATCATAGTTTATATCAGTATTAAGATTAGCTGTAGATGAGTATAGTTAAATGTTATTAATCAGCTGTGTATTCTTTAGGAGTACGTGTCGAATCCAAATTAGTAGTCTTAATAAATTTACAGCTTTGTTGAAGTCCAAGCTATTTTGTGGCCTTTGTGAACACTACGCCAACCATCCGGAAATAAGCAACACAAAGAACACCACAGCCGCTAACAAGAAGGATCTGCTTTTAAACACTCTCTCACCACTCATTCCTGGTCAACACACAAACATGGCAGTGCGCAGATCTGCTCTTCGCTGTGGCAATGCAGACCTGGCCAGTCTTCTCGATGCTGTGGATAAGAGGCGGGCCACCCTGTTCCCCTGAGGGGCTCGGAGAGCCAGCAGCAGGGTAAACAATGCTGCCTTAGAGACAGTGGCAACGACTGTCAGTTCAGACAGCATGACCAGGAAGATTGCTGTCCAGTGTTAGAAGAAGACGAACTGAGCTGCAAGGGTAAGCACCACCTCTCTCCATGCATTAGTTCTGCCTGTCACACCTCAAATTCCCAAACTACCCCACCTCCACTAATCACTGTCTGGCACCTCGTACCCTCCGTCAATCCAAACATTGTGCTGTAGTTCAGCACCCCTTTGTACCCACCAACACAAAGCCTTCAAGTCCAGGTTCGGTGCCCACACATGCTACCTGCTATAAACACCCTAACCCAGAAAACATGCGGCTCACACTGCCCTTTCTTTGCCCATACAGGAGAAGATAGCCCATAATAAGTAGGAAAGGGCTAAGAGGGGGGCGAGATGCCAGAGATCCGAGTCCCCACCCCTTTTGAGGAAAGGGCCCTGGAAATCGCACCATTGTCTGCTGAGAGAGCTCTCACGGCAGCGAGGTTAGCCTTCACCACAGAGGTGAGGATTCACTGCCCCTTCACCCAGATGATCTGTCTCAAGTGAGTTGCTCATGTCCGCCAAAATGATCCTTCCCTCTCACCGACACATGCCCATTCTCTCGCAGGATCTCCATCTGATGAGGCCGGGCCATTCGGAGTTCCCCCCACTGCCACCCAAGAGATCGCCTCAGAGGAGAGCACCAAGGAGACCACTATTAAGGCATCAGTTATCACCCACCTTCCACCAGCGCAGAAACACACACTTTAGTGGGTGACATCAGTGGACAAATTTCTGGGGAACAATGTTGCGAGCACCACGCAGTAACTGATGCACATCAGATGGGGGCAGGAACATCCAAGGGAGACAGCAGTCGGAGGTCTGCTGGATCCCAGGACCCAGCTGAGTCCCAGTCAGATGTTCAGTCTCTGCGCAAGGTTCTCCCAGAGCTGATGCAGATGCTAGGACACAGCTGTGAAATTGAGGAGGGGGTGGCATTCCAACGCCTGCAAAATGATTGGAGGAGTCGCAAAGGTTTCAGGCGCAGGAGATGGTGCCAACAATGCATGGCACTGAGGCCAATAAGGCTCGGTGGTGACCGCAGTGGAAAAGCTGGAGTATGATGTTCGGGTCTTGAGTGGTGTTGCCCAAGGCATGGCTCAGTCTGTGACGACCATGGCCGAGGGCCTCGACATCATGTCTCAGTCAATGAGGGACATGTCCCAGACATTGATGAGGCACTCCAGAGCAAGGCCTAGTCACTGAGTACCATCGCTGAGGGCGTCGACACCATGGTGCAGACAATGGGGAGCCTCCAGGACTGGCAGAGCCAGATAACTCTGAGGCTTCTGGAGTTCATTCTAGCTGCCCCTCCATCCTATGAGTTCCCAGGGCCCTACGCACCCCATCAGGGAGGATGAAATGCTGGAGAGCAACCTTGCTCCTGCCACCACGGATACAACGGGATCTCCAATTCTTCCAAATCGGCCCTTCCTGACACTGCCGCATATCAAGTGCTGTGGTCTAAACAGGATGGCCTGTGAGACGGGTAAGTTTCCCGGGGCTCTCCTTCTCCGGGCCCACCCGGGGACATCCGGTGAGGGCATCAAAGACCACAGGGCATGGAAAGCAACAGGCTGCCTCCAACTCTCATGTGCATTCTGGGCACACATCCAGATGTAGCATGAGACCATGAAATATCCAGAACAGTGAGAACCACTGAGAGAGCATGGGTGGTTCACTATCTGTAGCTCGGGGGAATTGAAATGTAAAATGTTCACTATTTAAACATGTAACACCTGGTACATGTGAAGCCTCTGTTATGTTAATCTTCACAGTGGGCCTGCCTGCACTGTTATATTATGATGTGTAATATATATATTACTCTTTTAATCTAGCCGAGTTGTTGAATGATAGCCGTAATCTTCCAGTGATGATAATGTCATTTATTGAGTAACATTAAATAATCTTGTGAGTTCTGTCATGATATTCAAACACACACATCATGATAGACACACCAACAGACAAATCAGAACACACAACACCACAACCAATCACAGACAAGGACAGGGACAGTATAAAAGGACAAACACAACACCTGGTGGCCAGTATAGCTGGAGACCAGGACAATGACAGACCTGTTACACTACACACTCAGGGAGACACCACGTGCAGAGTATCCAGAACGAATTGTATATAGAAGTTGAAATAAAATAGAGTTGTACCAAATACAACTGTGTTGGTTCATCTGTGCATCAGAGCACCCAACACCACATGGTACAGGAGTGGATCGATACCTGCCGGCATACCTCAGTGTACAGAGACAACCAGCAGTACCCAGGCAAGATGTATTGGCTCCCGGTTCCACAGCCGTTCCAGTGCCACGGCGATCTACGCGAAAACTGGCGGCGATTCCGGCAAGTGTTTTTGAATTGTTCCTGGTGGCAGCTGAACTCAAAGACCTGGATGATAATGAAAAAATTGAATTTCTCCTCACCATCGCCGGTGCAAGAGCAAAAGAAATCTTCACAAGGTTCAGGTTCTTCAGGAGGCAACAAAGGTACGATTACCAGGCAGTCCTGGACAAATTTGCCAAGTACTGTGAGGAAAACGCACTCCAATCGGCAAGTAAAGGTAAGAAAAGCGGCAGTACTCACCTCGTGGCCGGGATCCCGGAGGCCGAATTCCCAGAGGCTGAAATCCCAGGCCTGAGAGAGAGTTGGGTCGAGGTCGGCAGCCATCTTGCTAAAGGTATCACGCTAGCACAGTTGCGCGAGCAGTGCGCAGAACCAAAAGTTTCATTTGCGCATGCGCGAGACGCTGCGCATGCGCAGTCAAGAAAACGGCCATCGTAAAGGAACAGCGATCTGCGCATGCGCAGTCGCTTCCTACGTGCTACATACCGAGCATCAGGATGTCAGAGGCCCCAGACCGCACCAATTTAAAGGGGAAACGCCCCAAATCCAATTTAAAAGGGAAACGTCCCAAATCAAAAAAAACAAAAATCTGTTAAAGCTGTAAAACAATCTTCCCTCACCTGGAATGACAGCACATTGCCGCAAATTGACCCAGGAGATGAATTTGACCTCCGAAGAACCCTGCAACAAGCAGTTACCTACGCACAAGCCGATGATTCCGACCTCGAATACTTCAATACCGATCTTTACATTTTTCTGGACCTCGCAAGCCCAATGACAGCTCCATGGTCCTATACGACTATGACTCGGATGAACCTTTCGTGTTGCTCATTGCCGACCCCCGCATTGAATCCGACGCAGATGCGGATTCATTTTTCGGATTTGAAGATCTTCAACCCAGCAGATATGACGTCCCAACTCATCAGTGCCGGATGATGCCGCAGCCTGAAATTAACAGACAGGGAGCGGTGCAAGCACACGGAGAGCGCCCTGCTGCCACACAGAGCGTGGTCCACGTCCCACTCAGCGTTCCCGACTCTATGAAAGAAGACATGCAAGACTCCAGAGCGCAGTCCTTGCATGAACAAGAAGTGACTCCAGAGTCACAAGCCTCCACAGCAAGCTCGTGGACAGACTCCACGATAGAAGGAACGCAAGACTCCAGAGCGTAGTCCTTGCGCGAACAAGAAGTGACTCCAGAGTCACAAGCCTCCACAGCAAGCTCGTGGAAAGACTCCACAATTGCAGAAACGCAAGACTCCAGAGCGCAGTCCTTGCATGAACAAGAAGTGACTCCAGAGTCACAAGCCTCCACAGCAAGCTCGTGGACAGACTCCACAATTGCAGAAATGCAAGACTCCAGAGCGCAGTCCTTGCACGAACAAGAAGTGACTCCAGTGTCACAAACCTCCACAGAGAGCTCGTGGACAGCCTCCACGATAGAAGAAACGCTTGACTCCGATGCGCAGTCCTTGCAGGAACAAGACCATGAGGGTCTAGCAACATCTCCTGACCAACCAGCAGCAGACGATGCAAGTCTGCCATGCTCACGTGAATAGCAAGAAGGCTATAACAGCCTACCATGCTCCACTGCACAGCAGCATGACCATGACGGTCTCTCATGCTACAATGAAGGGCACAGCGCTGATGACTGTTCAAGCCCAACTGAAGACAAGCCAAAGGAATCTCCTCTTCCAAGCCCGAAGGAAAAAGGTTTATGCGCTGACCTTCAGGATCATTATAGCCGAACAGAGATTAATAATGCTGCACGGTCACAGAAGGATGCTGAGGATTTGCTAAAGAAATTACTTGTATGTTTAACTTGCAAGGAGCAGACTGAGAATTGCCAGTGTTTTAGTACGGATAAAAAAATGGACAAGACATTGATCCTCAGTTAATGGAAATCACACAACCTGAATCATACCTACAGCAGGGACAAATGTCTCCCTTCAACACAACACCGCGAAGTCCCAACTTCGGAGACCAGCAGTTAGTCAGTAATGACGCTTCAAACCTTGAGGGGAACATTATCTGCATTGAATCTATACACACTCCACTGATAAATGAGCAGAACATTGGAGCAAGAATCCTGAGGACACCGACATCGAGTTGCCAGATAAAGCACTTAAAACCCGCAGCAGTTTCAAGTGAAATAAGTGTGCTTTCCACTAATGGTGAAGATGCAGATAAGGTCGACCCGATTATCCATTGTATCACACTAACCCCAGAGATTAAGCAGTTATGTCTGGGGAGTATAATGTGGGCAATTGAGAACAGTAAAAGAGAGACTGTGACTATGCCAGTCCCAGCAAAATCAGACCCAGAGACTATGAAGGCATGTACATTAGACAAAGATACACATGAGGTAACTGAGAAGAAAATTGAAACGGAATGTTCTTTGGAAAATAGTACAATGTCGAAAGAAACATTGGATCCTACATTCGAGGCCATACATATGGGAGAATTTGAGGGTAATAAACAAGGTTCTGCGATGTCTGGGGGAAGATTTAAAATTCCAAAGAAGAAAAGCCCAAATGAAGGACAACGGCAAGACAATAACAGTCCACCGACATGGTTTGCACCACCAGATGAAAACTCTGACAATTTACCCAACCCTAGTGAACAGCAAGCTGCTAATAAGGATCTATCCACGGGATGTGAGACGAGTGACGACAGCATTCCACTTCCCATGCAAAAGGTGAAAGGTGACAGACCTCGCCTAGTGCGTACAGAGGCACTTGACGATCACGGTGGGACCACTGACGACTGCGGTGGCACCGCACCGCTTCCACCCTCGATGGCTCGAGCCTCTCCACTGGTCGGTGCATTCCTGCATGTTCCGACTCCAGAAGTGCAGCTTCAGGGAATCTCGGCTGCCTCCAGTGAACCTGTTGGGACTCCAGATGGGGAGCAGCCAAGCGGCGACTCTGATTCGCGTACGCCAGATTTTGCTCCGAACGGGCAGTGTCGCGGCCTCGGTGATGGCACGCTCAGGGTGACGGCGGATGCCACGGCGACAGGGAATGGATCGCGTGGCAGTCACACTAGGTTGGCAGTGGCAACCAGCACTGGCGGTCCAAGACGGATACACCAATTCGCGCCATCGCCAGACGTCGATGCAAGCAGCAAATCTCTCTCCAAGGCGACATGCTTTGACGTTTCTCTGCGGAGTTGCCCTTCCAGCACAGCATGTGGCCGGAACCAGCGTGCACGGTCTCGGCCGACTTCAACATCTGGCACATTCATCGCCTTGCATGATATTAGTGATGGTGCCTTTTCAATGGCAACGACCCATCGGCTACAAGATGCCTTCCAGCGGCACCACCACAAACATAAAAAGAAAAAAGACTCCACCTCGTTCCTGGTATGCATGGCGGATGGATTGGTGCGTAGGCGCAATCGGCGAGCCTTGCGCCGCCTTCCACGCTCGCAACTGAACCGTACACACACGCCGGATCCTCCACTGGTTCCCAAGGATGACTTTGTGGAGCTGCCACGGATCATGCCCCTTCCATCGCCACCCGTGGCCAGGCTTGCACATCAGCCGGTGGTTCTTGACCCACCCTTGAGGCGGTCAACCCGAATTCGTCGCACACCTATTAGACTGGACTTATAACACTGTTCATACGTTTAAACGTTAAACACTGCTGTATTATAACCTGTTGTTGTTTTATTGTTCCAGATATCGTTTTTTTGCATTCATGTTTTGTTACGGTACTACCTCGTTAGCATGACGCACCCGACATCGCCCCATGTATATAGTTACGTCGTATGCACATGCTGTAAATAACACACACACACACTCTTAGATGCACACATGACACGATTATATTTATAACCAAGTAGGCACATATCTTTGTAAAAAGGGGGGATGTCATCATATTCAAACACACACATCATGATAGACACACCAACAGACAAATCAGAACACACAACACCACAACCAATCACATACAAGGACAGGGACAGTATAAAGGGACAAACATGACACCTGGTGGCCAGTATAGCTGGAGAGCAGGACAAGGACAGACCTGTTACACTACACACTCAGGGAGACACCACGTGCAGAGTATCCAGAACGAACTGTATATAGAAGTTGAAATAAAATAGAGTTGTACCAAATACAACTGTGTTGGTTCATCTGTGCATCAGAGCACCCAACACCACAAGTTCTTCTTACCTAATACTAAACTAGTAAAACAAATAAACAACTGTAGAGTATTAACTATTAAATAAACTGATTCAAAACTCTGATAACTAATAACTTCTTCTCTCTAGCTTTCTCACTTCTGTTCTCTCTGCAATCCTGACACACACTCCTCTAAGAAAGAGCGGGGAAACATTCATCTAGGTCCTGATAGTGTGGCCATCTAGTGTTCATTTGCTGGTACTTGCTTAACATAGTCTGATCATGTATTATTACATACAGAGATCACCACAGGCACCATGGTTGCCCTCTGCTCCCTCCACCCCACACCCCTGATGCAGGCCCCTTTCAGAGGATGGGTGTGAGCGTGCTGTCAGCAGAAAGACAGGAGTCAGACTTTGACATAAACTGAGGAGCACCAGAGCTAACCTCACAGCGAGTGATCATCACTCTCCTGTCTTTTTTATTTACCCGATGACAGTGCTGACACCGACCTATCATCCTTGAGTGATGTTAACCAGAACCTTGGCGGGTGGAACTAGGTGGTCGGGGAGAGGACGATGTGATTGGAGTATATTGGAGGGGAAGGAGAGAAATGGGGGACAGGGGGAATGGGAGGGAGGGAATTGGAGGGAGAGAGGGAATTGGGGGAGGGCGGAATTGGGGGGAGGAGGAAAATGGGGGAAGGAGGGCTGAATGGGGGGAAGGAGGGAAGAATGGGGGAAGGATGGGAAAATGAGGGGAAGGAGGGCAGAATTGGGGGAAAGGGGAAGGAGGGAAATGAGGAGGTTGAACAAAGAAAGGGAATGGGGGTAGGGGAGGGGAATGTGGAGGGAGAGAAATGGGGTGGATTGGGGAGAGGAGGGGAAATGGATAGCGAGGAAGGATTAGAGGCAGGAAAATTGGGGGAGGGTGGGATTGGGGGAAGGAGGGTGGCCAGCGGGAGCAGGTGTCTTCCTCCTCCACAGGGTGCCAAGTCTACGAAGATGTGGCACAGGTGCCGTGCTGTCTCTCTGCTGAGACGCAGTATTCTGCAGCAGGTGATGTCAGTAAACTCAAAGAGTGACTAATGACACCTGCACACTTTGGGCCATCACTGGCCTTCCCTTCTGGGTCCCTTCTCAGCCTGATGGTGGTTGGGTCTTCAGGGTGTGTGGCAGCTTCCTGCACATGGGGTGCCGCCTGCAGCCTGCGTCATCGCTGCTGCCTTCTCCGGCGTCTGCCCACCTCGGCTGCCATCAGCAATTCAAAGGAAGCCTCTGCTGGGTGAACACCAGTACACATTCTTTGACCTGGAAGGAATTGGCGAAGGAGAGAGACCGACGATAAGTTAGGACTTCCACCCCAGGACCCTCAAATCCCTGAAGCCTCCACACACTTCAGTGTCCTGCCTTCTCTCAGAGTGCCATTCAGTGAGTCAGTTGTGCAAGAAAACCTTACTCTGCACACTCACTCCCGGCCACATCAGGAGCCCCGAGTCCCTAAACCTCAGACCTTTGCCGGGAAGATTAGGGAGGCCATGCTCAGGTGCTCTCCACTGATCCACACACTTAACTTTTGGCCGCGCGCATGAAATGAAATGAAAATCGCTTATTGTCACAAGTAGGCTTCAAATGAAGTTACTGTGAAAAGCCCCTAGTCGCCACATTCCAGCGCCTGTTCGGTGAGGCTGGTACGGGAATTGAACCATGCTGCTGGCCTGCCTTGGTCTGCTTCAAAAACCAGCTATTTAGCCCAGTGTGCTAAACCAGCCCCATATCCACGGTGGTGAAACCCTGCTCTTTAGTGTTTGATTATTGGCAGCTCCCTCTGTGGTGCTGCCGCTCCTAGAGTTCAGGCACACTGTACAAGCATTTGCTTAACTTGCTCTGCACTAATCATCCCCGAGACATGGCACAGGTGCCCTCGAGGAGGCACTTGATAGTTGAGGTGAGGCTCATTCCTCAATTGTCTTTCAGGATAGAAGCCACAGCAGGCTCTGTCCTGGATCTGTTTGGTAGGACAGACAGGCCGCAGCTGTGGTTGTCTCTGTTGCGGGTCTCCACAATATTCAAATATGGCTTGAAGCACCTCACCTACCACCCAAACCCCCCCCCGCCCACCTCCCCTCTCCTGGCCCAGGGACGATTCACAACTGAGAACACTTCAGCCCCCTGCCCATCCCAAGTCCAAGCCCAAATCCAAATCCCCTCAGGGGTTCCCTCCCACCCCCCGAGCATTGGGGCAGCAGCTCCTGTGCTCTTTGATGCGACCATCAATTCACACGAGACGATTAGCAGAAGTGAACAGTGGTTTTAATAAGCTAGATCTGTGCCTGCCTGTGACTGCTGTGTACTGAGTGCCGCCTACAGGCTGCAGGTTTATATACCACCCCCGAGAGGGCGCAGACACACGCGGAGCCCACAGGGGCATCAACATAATACAGTACAATACAGTGGTGAATTGCAGTAGCAACACGTTCACCACATTCACCCCCTGTTAAAAACTGAAGTCCAGCGGGGGTGAAGTGGGCTCACATATCGAGTGTGTCCGGAGCCGTAATCGTTCTCTGTGATCGCCTCAGCTCCGGCTTCGCTGCGGGCATGGGTGTTGGACTCGTTGACTCCGGGAGCGTGTCATCTGGAGCTTCATCGCGGTGTGTCGGCGATGGGGGAACGGGGGGCATAGACCTTGTAGGGGCAGGGGCGGTATTCAGGATCCCCAGGGGGGCAGCTGATAGCCTGCCGTGAGGGATTCGGTTGGTGGTGATCGGCTTGTAGGGGGGGCGCGTTGGTGATGGTCGCTGGGGAAACGGCAGGTGCCAGATCCCGGAGGGAGACTGTATCCTGTCGTCCGTCGCGGTGCGCCACGTAGGCATACTGAGGGTATATAGGAGCTGGACCATCTCGACCAGGGGGTCAGACTTATGGCTCCTCACGAGCTTCCGGAGGAGGACAGGTCCATGGTGTTTTCAGCCAGGACGGAAGCGAGACCCCGGAGAAGGACTTCCTGGGGAAGACAAATAGACGGTCGTGAGGTGTCTCGTTCGTGGCTGTGCAGAGGAGTGACCGAATGGAGTGGAGAGCGTCGAGGAGGACCTTCTGCCAGCGGGAAACTGGGAGATTTCTAGACCGTAGGGCCAGAAGGACAGCCTTCCATACTGTTGCGTTCTCCCTCTCCACCTGTCCGTTTCCCCGGGGGTTGTAGCTGGTAGTCCTGCTCGAGGCAATGCCCTTACCGAGCAGGTACTGATGCAGCTCATCACTCATAAAAGAGGAGCCCCGGTCACTGTGGACATAAGTGGGGAAACCGAACAGGGCGAACATGCTGTGCAGGGCCTTAATGACAGTGGCCGCGGTCATGTCGGGACATGGGACGGCGAAGGGGAAACGGGAGTACTCGTCAACGACGTTGAGAAAGTACACGTTGCCCTCAGTGGAGGGAAGGGGCCCTTTGAAATTGACGCTGAGGCGCTCAAAGGGGCGGGAGGCCTTCACCAGGAGGGCCTTGTCTGGCTGATAGAAGTGCGGCTTACACTCCGCGCAGACTTGGCAGTCCCTGGTCATGGCCCTGATCTCCTCGGTGGAGTAGGGCAGGTTGCGGGCCTTGATGAAGTGATGAAGCCGGGTGACTTCCGGGTGACAGAGGTCATTGTGGATGACCCAAGGTCATCTTGCGCGCTGGCGCATGTGCCGCGGGACAGTGCATCTGGGGGCTCATTGAGTTTCCCAGGACAATACACAATATCGTAATTATAGGTGGAGAGTTCGATTCTCCACCTCAAGATCTTATCATTCTAGATTTTGCCCCGCTGTGTGTTATTGAACATAAAGGCTACCGACCGTTGGTCGGTGACAAGGGTGAACCTCCTACCGGCCAGGTAGTGCCTCCAATGTCGCACAGCTTCCACAATGGCTTGAGCTTCCTTTTCGCCAGAGGAGTGTCGAATCTCGGAGGCGTTGAGGGTACGGGAAAAGAAGGCCACGGGCCTGCCTGTCTGGTTAAGGGTAGCAGCCAGGGCGATGTCTGACGCATTGCTGTCCACCTGTAAGGGGATGGACTCGTCCACAGCGGCATCGCGGCCTTGGTAATATCTGCCTTGATGCGGCTGAAGGCCAAGCGGGCCTCAGTCGTCAGGGGAAAGATGGTGGCTTTGATAAGTGGGCGGGCTTTGTCCGCATAGTTGGGGACCCACTGGGCATAATATGAGAAGAACCTCAGGCATCTTTTCACGGCCTTGGGGCAGTGGGGAAGGGGGAGTTACAGGAGGGGGCGCATGCGGTCAGGGTCGGGCCCTAGGACTCCATTTTCCACGACATAGCTGAGGATGGCTAGTCGGGTCGTGCGGAAAATGCATTTCTCCTTGTTGTAGGTGAGATTAAGGGATTGGGAGGTTTGGAGGAACTTCTGAAGGTTAGTGTCGTGGTCCTGCTGATCATGGCCGCAGATGGTGACATTATCCAAGTACGGGAACGTGGCCCGCAGCCTGTGCTGGTCAACCATTCGGTCCATCGTTCTTTGGAAGACCGAGACCCCATTGGTGACGCCGAAGGGGACCCTGAGGAAGTGGAAGAGATGGCCGTCTGCCTCAAAGGCAGTGTAGTGGCGGTCTTCCGGGCGGATCGGAAGCTGGTGGTATGCAGACTTCAGATCTACCGTGGAGAAAACCCGGTAGTGTGCAATCTGATTAACCATATCCGCTATGCGGAGAAGGGGGTACACATCGAGTTGCGTGTACCGATCTGGCTGTAATCTACAACCATCCGGTTCTTTTCCCCGGTCCTGACGTCCACCACTTGGGCTCTCCAGGGGCTATTACTGGCCTCGATGATCCCCTCCCTCAAGAGCCGCTGGACCTCCGACTTGATAAAAGTCCTGTCCTGGACACTGTACCGCCTGCTCCTGGTGGTGACGGGTTTACAGTCGGCGGTGAGGTGCGAAGGAGGGGCGACCTTAAGGGTCGCGAGGCTACATACGGTGAGAGGGGGTACGGGTCCGCCGAACTTCAGGGTCAGGCTTCTGAGGTTGCACTGGAAATCCAGTCCTAACGAGAGAGGAGCGCAGAGATGGGGAAGGACATAGAGTTTAAAATTGGCGTACTCAGCACCCTGTTTCGCGGGGTTCGCGACACAGCACCCCCGGATCTGAACTGAATGTGATCCGGAAGCAAGGGAGATTGTTTGGAACATGGGGGAAATCTGGAGGGAACAGCGCCTCACCGTGTCCGGATGGATGAAGCTCTCCGTGCTCCCGGAGTCAAATAGACAGGGCGTTTCGTGCCCATTTACCCGGACGGGAATTCTTGAGGTTCTTGGGCCATGACTGGACGAGAGTGACCGCGCCGAGCTGCGGGTAGCCGGCGTGGTCAGTGGTAGCGAGGTGGTCTCAAGATGGCGGCCAAGATGGCGGCCCCCGTCGGTCGTACGTTTCGGGTGGCGTTGAAGATGGTGGCCAAGATGGCGGCCCCCATGAGTCACACATGGCGGGTTGGTTGAAGATGGCGGCCCCCATGAGTCGCACGTGTCGGGCTGGGTTAAAGATGGCAGCCCCCACGGATAGCATGAGGCGGATGATGCATCAGAAGGGGGCGGTACCGGCAGGCACGCAGCCGCGCTGCGGGGTCTGCGGGCCTATGAGACGGTGAGTCGGGCCTGCGATTTTGGAACTTTGGGTCGGGCGAAGCAAACTTTGGCAAAATGTCCTTTCTTGCCGCAGTCGCTGCAGGTCACGTTCCAAGCTGTGCAACTCTGCCTGGGGTGCTGGTTCTGACTGCAGAAATAGCAAGGCAGCCCCCCTGGGTTGGGCAGGCAGCCACGCGGCACAGGCCTGGGACACCCTCGGGTTGGGGGATGGCCGCGCCTCTGGCGCCCACAATTTTGCGTGGTCGGAGGGGAAAGCATTTAGGCTCTGGAAGGTTACCTCTAACGAGGTGGATAGTTTTACCGTCTCTTCTAGGTCGAGGACGCCCTTTTCGAGCAGGCGCTGTCTGACATAGTTGGACCGGACTCCAGCCACATAGGTGTCCCGGATGGCAAGTTCCATGTGCTGCGAGGCCGTGACGTCCTTGTAGTTACAGTTCCGAGCGAGTACCCTCAGGTTGCGTTGATATTCCTCCAGCGATTCCCCGGGGCGTTGACGACGTCTGGTGAGGAGGTGCCGCGCGAACACTTCGTTCACCGGCCTCAAGTAATGTCTTTTCAGGATCGCGACCGCATCTGCTTACGTGGTTGCGTCCTCAATTGGTAAAAAGATTCTGTGGCTCACCCGGGTGTTGAGGAGACTCAGCTTGTGTGCCTCGGTGACGGTGGGCAAGGAGGAGGAGGCAAGGTAGGCCTCAAAGAAGCAGAACCAATGTGAGAAGATTCCTTTGGCTTCTGCTGCCTGTGGGTCGGGTTCCCGTCAATCAGGTTTGAGGGCGGCTTCCATTGCGATATCTTAGCTTATAAAATTGATGCGACCATCAATTCACACAAGAGGATTAGTAGAAGGGAACAGTGGTTTTAATAAGCTAGATCTGTGCCTGCCTGTGACTGCTCTGTACTGAGTGCCGCCTACAGGCTGCAGGTTTAGATACCACCCCCGAGGGGGCGGAGCCCACAGGGGCATGAACATAATACAGTACAATACAGTGGTAAATTGCAGCAGCAATATGTCAAGCACACTCTTGAGCTGCATGCCAGAAAATGGAAATGGTTCCTCACCTCCTCACCTTTCCTCAGTAGCCATTCCGCCAGGTTCATGTTTTTAAAAAGAATACTGAGCCTCACCTGCATGATTCCTCACTGGGGAGTGGGGTAATTCCTGGGAGGCTGCTGCATTCGACTTCAATCTTGCTGATGAGATTGAAATGAATGCAAATGTGGTTAATGATATTCTCGCCATTTCTGGGCGAGATCCAGGGTCAGCCAGTCGGATGAACTGCAAACTGGTTCGCAGACGGCGCGAGTCTCGATTTTGGCCTTTCCCGCTATTCACCCGGTGTGCCCAGATCCAAGCCGGGCGCGGTTGTTAGATCGCGCCCAATACCTGAGATAGTTTGAGGGGAACAAGTTGCTGGAAACTGAGGAAGGATGAAACGTAATTAGGAGATGCTAATATATAATTGTCTGTATTGTTTCTATGATACTCAGAAACTTTGAGAACTCATGAGTGGGAGAAGCTGTAACATGAATTTGAGAATTTGAGGAATGTCAACATTAATAACAAGAATTACAGAAGGATTTCAGAAATTCTGCAAGCAGTCAGACTTCAGAAACGCATTGTTCTCACAGGGCTAAATTTAATCATATGTATGAAGAGAAAATTGCCCTTCCATAGAAGCTTTACTTGGCACTTGTCACAAAGTTTTATAATTTAATGTAAAATCTGTAGCCTGATTTTGAGAAGCAGAGAGCTAACAATTAAGAAAAAGCCTGCAATCATCTCAGTAAAGTTAGGGAAGAAGTTCTGTCAATAAATTTTAAATTTTGTTGGACCTGATTTCCAAGGCCTCTGCCCACTTGGGCTGAAATGGGGTGGGGACAGGGGTTAGTGCCAAGGGCACAGTGCTGCTTACTCACCTTGGCCGCCCTGAGGACGTTGTGCAGTTTTTTCCGGCACTGTTGTCCGGTCCAGATGGTCTTACCCATGGCGCTGACTGCCTCTGCCACCTGCCTCCAGGCACGGTGAATGGCTGCAGCTGGTACCCTCCTTCCCAGGCCGAGGTACAGGGTCATCTGCCTCTCCTCCACTGTGTTCAGGAGGGTCTCCAGCTCTGCATCTGTGAAGATTGGGGCCGTGCCTCTTGGTGCCATCTTGTTGGCTAGGATGTGTGTGTGGGAGTGAAATGTGTATGCGCAGCTGCAGCTTGTCAGCCCCCTGAGTGTCAATCATGAAACCACAAATTCTGTGTTCCACGTGGTGCCAGTGCTAGCCCCTCAACTGTAACTGAATCGGTCCAGGTGTTGCGGCAGTTTTGCTGTCATGGATCTCCGCTTGGAGCTGAAGTCTCCGTTCTGGAGACTAAGTGCCCACGCAGGCATGGAAAAATCATCATGAAACAGTTACTGATTCCCTGTTCGGGGGAGGACTCGCAGCCCGGCAGTGTGGAGCACCCGGCTCTAGCTGCCGAAACGGCCTGGAGAATTGCCGGGCCCGTGGCCGCGCATGCATACGGCGGCGGCCTGCAGCGGCCGCGCCGTGCTTCATGGCGCATGCCGCTCGTGGACCCGCCCCACCACAGTGCCCCCAGCCCCAAATATGTCCACCCCTGTCTGCGGATTGTACCTCTCCCGACTGCGGTGGCACTGGACTGAGTCCACAGCAGCCATGCTGAGTTCCCGACAGGTAAGACCATGAGAGATCCACGCCGTCGGGAACTTGCCGGTCGGGGGCGGAGCATCGGGGGGGGGGGGGGGCGAGTCAATTGCCTGAGGCTGTGGATACTCCTAGAGTATGCCGCTTTAAAGGGGCGGAGAATCGTGGAAGTGGCGCCGTCCCCGTTTATGTCGGGAATTTGGATACTCTGGTCCGTCGCCGAACGCGATTTCAGCGTCAGCGACCAGAGAATCCAGCCCATCGTCTCAGTAATGGAGAATCAATCTCATCATATAACCAAGTAAATCCATCTAAATTTATGTGATAGAGTACATACAATCTGTCTATAAAAAGAAACATTATCATGCTAAAATGTTGACTGTTGACAAACAGCAGTTCGGATTTTCAATTACATAGAAGTGGAGTCTGGAATTTTACATTAGAGCAGAACATGTCATCTTGGGTGGCAGTGGAATTGCTGACTTCTTTCAGCACGCTCAGATACGGAAAATATTAGGCAGCTAAAGTTGCTGCGTCTAAGTTTTACACATTGTGTGTACATTGTGAGATTGTTAAAATCGCTTGTGTTAGTACCCAGGACCACCTCGCACAAATGATGTGGAGAGGCTGGCGGTTGGACTGGGGTGGGCGCAGTAAGAAGTCTTACAACACTAGGTTAAAGTCCAACAGGTTTATTTGGAATCACTAGCTTTCGGAGCGTAGCTCCTCCATCACCTGATGAAGGAGCTACACTCTGAAAGCTAGTGATTCCAAAGAGATCTGTTGGACTTTAACCTGATACTGTAAGACTTCTTACTAGATTTACATACAAAGACTAGTCACTCAAGCAAAGTACCAGAGAGTTCCAACCACCTATGGCCTTGTTTGAGTTGTCACCCTATAGAATGGAGGATCAACAGGAGAAAATTTATAGATGTGCAGGCTATGTGGGGTTATGTGGTTATGGGGATAGGGCAATGGAGTGAGCCTAGGTAGGCTGCTCCTTCAGAGGGTCAGTGCAGACTCGATGAGCCAAGTGACCATCTTCTGCCGGGAATTTTCTGGTTCTATGGTTCTGAAAGATTAAAGTAAAAGTCCATTCCAGATTTAGAAAGCAAACAGATTATCTGCCATACCCACCTTAGCTCTATTTCTAAGCCTTGGAACAACTGTAAACGAATCATACAGAAGATTAAATCGCGAAAATATTAGAAAGATGTGTATCATATTGATACTATAATATTTCATTGACGAGTTTCGGTTGAACAAGTTTGGTTATGATTTCATGCATCGCTTAGGAGCAAAATTGAACTTTGCAGACAGGTAACTTTAACATGATATGAGCCGAAATAAAGATATCACTCATTGTTGCACTCAGTTAAATAAGCCATGGGCAATAACTTAGGGTAAAGAATGTTTCCTTGATATTGACCATAAGAATTACTGACAGGATGGGTATAAGCACCTCCTAATTTATCATGATCATTGTGCTGATCCATCATTTATCATCATGAAAATCTGGCATAAAGCAAAAAATAGTTTGTGACACCACATTATTAAAGGCCTCATTTTCTTTATCAGTACTGAAAAACCCTTTCTTTCCTCCCCTTGGCCACCTCAACAGGCGTTTTATGAATTTGAAGCATCATTATGCTTCAATAAAGCTCTGAAATATCATGATTTCTTTGGGAGTTCACAGCTACCTAAAGCACTTTAATGGATGTTGCTTTTACAGTGTCAGACATTTCTCATTGTTACCAGATTTTATTGGTTTGCCTACTTTTCTCAAAAATGTATCATTGAAAATTTCTGTACATTAACCACAAAGATGTTTCAGCTTTGTCAGGTAGTTTCAGTGAGCTGCGAAATGGTTATGTATTTTTTAGTTTCTGAAGACATTTAAACAATTCTTGATGACCAGGGAAAAAAAATTGATACTTCAATTATAGGCTCCTCAAAACAGTTTGCTAGTTTCTTGCAGTTCTTTCTGGTATTGCTATAACCTTGTTATATTCATTAAGAGGCAGACTAAGAGTTGCAGCGGCTATTGTTTTGTATTTAATGCACAGGAGCACTACTTTGCATTCTATAATGTGGTTGAATAAAATATATTCTAGTCCCATTCGAAGGATGATTGGTGAAGTGCATTGTTCCAAGGATTCTTTCAGCATTTTGATGTATTCTTTGTTCCATCGATTTACCTGACAGACTGAGGGTTCTTAAAGATTCAAATTAATTCATCTTCTGGCAGAAAGCCAAGTTACAAGTGGCTACTTTAGCCAGTTTTATTGAAGCAGAATGTTATTTTTTATGCAATTGCTTATGAGTAGAAGACTTTTTTGGGGATGGAACAGAAATGTTACCTAATTAACTTCTCCTTTCCTTTATTACAAAAAATTCTGCTGACTGTATAATGAAATGAAGTATGAGATTATGACATGAGGTTGGTCTTCCATTCATTAACTCATTCAGTTCACTGCTTTTGGAATAGTAAAGGTTCAGAAGTGTCGAAATGTGAACCTGCAAAAGGACATGAAACTGTTTTCGCCAAGTGCATCAATAGCACCAATAATTGTGATAACAATAATTCATCTATCACATTTGCTGCTAATTATTCAATTCTTCATTACAATACACTACTAACATGCTTTTGGATAACTGTCCCGGGCGACATAGTGGCATAGTGGTTAGCACTGCTGTCTCAGCGCCAGGGACCAAAGTTCAATTTTGGCCATGGGTGACTGTGTGATGTTTGCACATTCTCCCCGTGTCTGTGTGGATTTCCTCCGGGTGCTCCGGTTTCCTCCCACAGACCAAAAATGTGCAGGTTAGGGGAATTGGTCATGCTAAATTGCCCCCTAGTGTCCAAAGATGTGTAGGTTAAGTGGGGTTATGGGGATCGGGTGGGCCGAGGTAGGGTGCTCTTTCAAAGGGTCGATGCAGACTCGATGGACCAAATAGCCTCATTCTGCACTGTAGGAATTCTATGTTCGCTGGCTTCCCAAAGTTCCTGGGCCCGATCGAACCTCGTCGCACCCGTCGTTCTCGGTGCTGCAGGGGCTGAGGAACATCCTGCCAAACGCACCCAAAGCGGGACTCTGTTTTTTTCCCCATTAAATCACATCCCCAAAAGGAGCAGTGGGGAAAAAGCAGTATTGCAGAACGAATGATAGTCATAATAATAATCTTTATTACTGTCACAAGCAGGCTCCATTAACACTGCAACAAAGTTACTGTGAAAATCCCCTAGTCGCCACAGTCCGGCGCCTGTTCGAGTACACTGAGGGAGAATTCAGAATGTCGAAATTACCTAACAGCACGTCTTTCGGGACTTGTGGGAGGAAACCAGAGCCCCCGGAGGAAACCAACGCAGACACAGGGAGAACGTGCAGACTCCTCACAGACAGTGCCCCTAGCCGGGAATTGAACCTGGGTCCCTGGCACTGTGAAGCAACAATGCTAATCACTGTGCTACTGTGCACAAATGGGGCCAAGTTAAAAGTTACAAGTCACACTGGGGAGGTTTTATGGAACATGCAAAAGCAGGAAACGTAGCTTGCAGGATGAGTGAATAAGTCAGGAGCTGAAATTATGAATTCCCAATGGCAGGTTGAGATGCAGAAGGTGTTGAGGACTGGGGGAGCAGATGTCAGAAGGGCCCAATAATCCAATAGGGATTTCATGAGTTGACTGGCCTGGCCCTGTGTTGTAGACTGAATGGAACGGAGTATTTATTTTAGATCTAACTGCAGTGGTAGGAAAACACTATTTACTGTCCAGGATAAAATAATGTACTTCATCAGCTTTTGTGGATGATTTCAGTTCCCTGGCTTGAATCTAAAAGGAGGGCTGGGGGTGCCAGGAGGGTCGGGTGGGGGGGTGGTCAGGCCACCTTTGTGTGGGCATGGTGGTGGCGGGGGCCCGACCCAGTATTCCCATATTGGTTGGGGCAATGCCCTTGCTTGATGAGGAGTTGAGGGTGCTCACCTTGTCAGAGGTGAGGGTCAACATTTGCATTGTGGGAGGGAGGGGGGTTGTCTTTGGGCACTAGGATCAGCGCCCCCATTCTAAAAGGCGGCCCAAGATCTGTAAATGCAGGGTGACTGGTGTGCTAGCTGCTATGCAAAGTTTAGCTTAGTAAAGGTATGAGAATCTCACCTCGGTGATGCTCTTGCATCAGCAGGATGCACTCCCGAATCTGCACTGACGGGAGAACTTAGTTTCAAAACCGTAGATTTTCCCCAACATCTTTTGACTCATTTGAATTTCAAAAGGGTTGGCGGGTACAGGTGAGTCCAACACGTAAAAGCTTTTAAATTTCTTCCTGTTGCAGTGTACCAAAGTCCACTTAGAAGTATTCCAGTCATATGCCAGTATGAGCCCAGTATTATTGGAATAGTTAGAAAAGAGGCATGACTCAAAGTAGATTCTTTCCAGTCTGCATTGAGGTACACTGGAGCCACTTTTGTGCAATGGTGGCATTAGAAAATCAGGGAGTGAAAAACTACTATCACTTCTCCCTTTGTCCTATGTCGCTATAAAATGATAAGATACTCAAATACTCTGAAAATTCCAATCTCAACCAAGTCATCATGCGTGGAAAATACAATGTGTTGAAACTTATCATCAAAATAGTAGTGAGGCTAATGATGCTCACTGTTAAAACAGGGGCTGGTTTAGCACAGTGGGCTAAACAGCTGTCTTGTAATGCAAACAAGGTCAGCAGTGCGGGTTCAATTCCCGTACTGGCCTCCCCGAACAGGTGCCGGAATGTGGCGACTAGGGGCTTTTCACAGTAACTTCATTGAAGCCTACATGTGACAATAAGCAATTATTATTATTATTTATGCACAAATTGCACAGAAAAGGTTGGTCAAGGCAGTTGTGTGGTTAAATACCGGAATTCAAAAATTACTCTCCAAGATGCAACACTTCACTGATAGCTTTCCACAAACAGCACCTTGTTATTTAACTCACCATTCAAAGGCATTGAATGCTGTGAGTTCCTGCAGTTTTGCAATAGATACAAACTAAACTTCGCATGAAGTGTTTATTCCAGTCTAATTAACTTTGGAGCAGTGTTCTAAGGGTTAATTATTGTCAAACAACCTCTCTGGAACTGAAAAGTTACATTTATAGGTATGGAGTCTCATTCTTTCTGCTGTCAATTGGTGTTGGAGCTTTTTTTACCTTCTGTCTCTCTTAATCCAATATGTCTTTCCATCATTCATGTTGTTTTCAGTCCCTGATTTGACACTGAACTCAATATTCTGACATGTCCTGATTCAAATAACATCACTCAACAACAAAGCTTCTGTTTGTTATGTTAAGAATACAGCCCAGTCATTTGTCCTGTTCACACTTAACCCATATGCTCTGCAGAGGCATATTCCACTTAATCTGATCATAGAATCTCTATAGTGCAGAAGGAGGCCATTCGGCACATTGAGTCTGCACCAACGTGTGCAGGGCAGGTGGATTGGCCACGCTAAAATTGCCCTTTAATTGCAAACAAAATGAATTGGGTACTCTAAATTTATTTAAAACAAAGAGTCTGCACCGACCCTCTGAAAGAGCACCCCAATTAGCCCCACTGCCTTGCCCTATTCTCGCAACCCCACTTAACCTGCACATCTTTGGTCCGTGGAAGGAAACCCACAAAGACATGGGAAGAATGTGCAAACTCCACACAGCGTCACTGAAGGCTGGAAGTGAACCCACGTCCCTGGCGCTGTGATGTAGCAGTGCTAACAACTGTGTCACTGCGCTGCCCCATGACTTAACTTACCGCTCACAGCAATTGCTGTTCAAAAGCCTACGGAAATTAAATGAGGAAGTCAGAGTCTGAAAGTACAGTTTTTGGTCACTGGCGACAATAAATTTTGCCCCCTCCTCATTCTCCAACCTTGTATAAAATTTACCGACCACCCCGCCGCGTGTTTTTCGGTGGCCCGGCGGCACGATCTATCAGTCCCACTGTTGTCAACAGGATTCCCCGTCGACAGCACTCCTCACCGCTGGGAAACCTGTGAGCCGGCGTGGGACCGGAATTCCCCACAGGTGTGAATAGCCGATAAATGCCGCCCTCAATAATTACTGGAAATTGTGACCAGTATTTTCAAATGATAACATCTGCTTTATTATTGTGACTCAATTAGTAGCGCTGCGATACAGAGATATTCAAAGATGTTAGCAGGGTGACTTATCTGCCCCTTTCACCCCAGAAGCACTTATAGCTGAAGCACAGTGAAATGATAATTCAAGAGAAAATTATTAGTCATTTGAGCAAATGGGGTCAAATTAAGAAAGCCAGTGCAAATATTCTGAGGGAAAATTGTGTTTAACTAACTCGCTTGAGTTTTTTTAATGAGGTACCAGAGAGGGTAAGTGTTGAGAGTAATGCTGTTGGTGAAGTGCATATGGATTTCCAAAAGGCATTTGATAAAGTGTCACACAACAGAATTGATGGCAAATTTGGAGCTCGTGGATAACAGGGACAGTAACATGAATAGTAGTGGATAGATGTTGTTTTGGACTGGACGATGGTTTCTAGTGGAATTGGTTTTATGATTCCTGCTATTTCTGTAATACAAATGACCTAGACTTTGGTGTACTGGTCTCAGCTTCAAAATTTGCAGAATCATTTTGAACTGTGAGGAGGATAATGCAGAACTTCAAAAGAAAATAGACAGTTTGGTGATATGGTCGGGTAAATGGAAGGTGACATTTAATGCAAGGAGAGTAAAGTGATTCATTTTGGTAGGAAGCACACCGAGAGATAATATAAAGTAAGGAGTACAATTGCAAAATGGGGGTAGAGGAGCAGTGGAACCTTCTTGTATACGTGCACAAACTATTGAAGGTGCCTGATGTAGGAGGCACAGGAGCACAGTGGTTAGCACTGTTGCTTCACAGCACCAGGGACCCGTGTTCGATTCCCGGCTTGGGTCACTAGCTGTCCGGAGTCTGTATGTTCTCCCCACACCTGCGTGGGTTTCCTTTGGGTACTCCGGTTTCCTACCACAAGTCCCGAAAGATGTGGTTGTTTGGTGAATTGCACATTCTGAATTCTCCCTCAGCGTACCAGAACAGGCGCCTGAGTGTGGCGACTAGGGGATTTTCACAGTAACTTCATTGCAGTGTTAATGCAAGCCTACTTGTGGCACTAATAAACATTAATGGTATTATTAGGTTGAGTGAGTGGTGAATAAATTATACAGCATCTTCGGCTTTATTAGTAGGGAGAGCAAAAGTTGTGTTAAACTTCTATAAGGCACTGGATTGGCTTCAACTGGACTATTATGACCATTTTTATTTTACATTAATTTGTACAGGATGTGAGCTTTGTTGGCTAGGCCGGCATATGTTACCCATCCCTAATTTCCTTTGAGAATGTGATGGTGAGCTTCCTTCTTGAACCGCGACAGTCTATGTGGTGTGGGTACGCCCACTGTGCTGTTAGTGAGGGAGCTCCAAGATGTTGCCCCAGCGACAGTGAAGGTACATCGATATATTTCCAATTTAGGATGGTGAGTGACTTAGAGGTGAACCTCCAGGTGGTGCTATTCCCACGTATCTGCTGCCCTTGTCCTCTTAGATGGTAGTAGTCGTGGGTTTGGACGGTGCTGCCTGAGGAACCTTGGTGAGTTCTTGCAGTGCTTCTTGTAGATGGTACACACAGCTGCCACTGTGCACCAGTGGTGGAGGTAGTGAGTGATTGTGGAAGGGGTAGAAATTGAGCGGGCTGCATTGTCCTGGATAGTATTGGGTATCTTGAATATCATTGGAGCTGTGCTCATCCAGGCAAGTGGGGAGTATTCCATCACACTCCTGACTGGTGGACAGGCTTCAGGAGTCCCGATGTGGATTACTTGTCGCAAGGTTCCTCGCCTCTAACCTGCTCTTGTAGCCACAGTATTGATATGACTAGTCCAGTTCAGTGCCTCGTCAATGGTTTCCCCCAGGATGTTGATAGTGGGGACTCAGTGATGGTAATGCCATTGAGTGTCAAGGGATGATGGTTTTATTCTGTCTTATTGAAAGTGGTCATTTTCTGGCGCTTTTGTAGTGTGAATGTTCCTTGCCACTTATCAGCCCAAGCCTGGATAGTGTCCCGGCCTTGCTGCATTTGGACATGGACTGCTTCAGTGTCTGAGGAGTCTCGAATAGTGTTGAACATTGTGCAGCCATCAGGAAACATCCTCACATCTGACCTTATGTTGGAAGAAAGGTCATTGATGAAGCAGCTGAAGATGTTTGGGCCTAGGACACTTCCCTGGGGAATTCCTGCAGTGATGTCCCAGGACTGAAATGATTGACCTCCAACAACGACAATTACCTTCCATTACGTCAGTTATGACACCAACCAGCAGAGTTTTCCCCCTGATTCTCATTGACTCCAATTTTGCTCAAGCTCCTAGATGCCATAATCGTCAAGTGCAGCCTTGATGTCAAGGGTAGTCACTCTCACCTAACAATTGGGTGTCACAATTTAGAAAGGACATGGAGACATTGTGGAGAGTGCAGAATAGGTTCATGAGAATGGTTCCAAGGATGATGAACTTCAGATACATAAATAGATTGTAGAAGTTGCAACTGTTTTTCTTCGAGAAGAGAAGTTTGAGAGGAGATTTGATAGAGGTATTCAAAATTATAAGGGGTATGAACAGAGTAGATATGGAGAAACTTCTCCCATTGTTGGGTGGATTGAGAACCAGGGGCGGGATTCTCCCCTACCCGGCGGGGCGGGGGGTCCCGGCGGGCTGGAGTGGCGGGAACCACTCCGGTGTCGGGCCGCCCCAAAGGTGCAGAAGACTCCGCACCTTTAGGGGCCAAACCCTCACCTTGAGGGGCTAGGCCCGTGCCGGAGCGGTTTCCGCTCCACCGGCTGCCGGGAAAGGCCTTTGGCGCCATGCCAGCCGGGGCTGAAAGATCTTCGCCGGGCGACGCGGGGCCGTGCATGCGCGTGAGTGTCAGCAGCTGCTGATGTCATCCCCGCGCATGTGCAGGGGAGGGGGTCTCTTCCGCCTCAGCCATATTGAAGACCATGGCAAAGGCGGAAGAAAAAGAGTGCCCCCACGGCAGAGGCCCGCCCGCAGATCAGTGGGCCCCGATCGCAGGCCAGGCCACCGTGGGGGCACCCCCCAGGGCCAGATCGCCCCCCCCCACCCAGGACCCCGGAGCCCACCCGCGCCGCCTTGTCCCGCCGTTCAAAAGGTGGTTTAATCCACGCTGGCGGGACAGGCATTCCAGCAGCGGGACTTCGGCCCATCGCGGGCTGGAGAATCGGCGGGGGTGCGCCCGCCGGCCGGCGTGATTCCGGCCCCTGCCGAATCTCTGGTGGCGGAGACTTCGGGACACGGCGGGGACGGGATTCACGCCAGCCCTCGACGATTCTCCGACCCAGCGGGGGGAGGGGGGGTTGGAGAATCCCGCCCCAGAAAATATGGGCGAAATTCTCCTACCCGCCCCACCACATTTCTGCCCCGACCGGCCGGCGGGAGTCTCCGTAACACCGGCCGGTCAATGGGGTTTCCCATTGTGGGGCAGCCCCACGCCGCCGGGAAACCCCAGGGCGCCGGCAAAACGGAGACTCCCGCCGGCGGAGGATGACTCCATTGCTATTTTTGCCAGTAACTGAAATCTGGGGCGTCATTCTCCGCCGGCGGGTGTCTCCGTTGGAAGTGATTCGGATCTGGAATGCACTGCCTGAGTTCGTGGTGGTAGCAGGTGCATTTGAGGCAATCAAGAGGTAATTGGATTGTTGTCTGAAAAGGGGGAATTTGCAGGGCTATGTGTCGAAGGTGGGATAATGATACCAGGTGAATTGCTTCTTCAGAGATCGAGCACAGACAAGACACTTCTATTGTGCTGTGATTTTATAATTGTGAACTGGAAACATCCATGGTTACCAAGAATGCTGTATGTTTGATCCAATAGTTCCAGAGCAATGTTAGATACTGAGGGGTAAGTGTTGATGTGCAAAGCTGCCATTCTTGATGCGTGTTCAATTAAATCAATACTCGCAACTCCATTATCTGGACCAGTATTGTTCACAGGCATGATCAAGCTGCCTCCAAAGCTATTTGTGTACTTTGAGATCTGAAGCACTGTGTAAGTTTGCAACTGAGGGTAAGGAATTTGAGTTGTAGGAGATTGAATTATGAATGTCCTAATTCATATTATGAACACCATAACCAACCCTTAATCCCTTTATTCTTCAAAAAACTATCTATCTTTATCGTAAAAATTTTAATGAAGGAGCTTCTACTGCTTCACTGGGCAAGGAATTCCATAGATTCACAACTCTTTGGGTGAAGAAGTTAATCCTAAACTCAGTCCTAAATCTACTTCCCCTTATTTTGAGGCTATGCCTCCTAGTTCTGCTTTCACCCACCAGTGGAAACAACCTGCCCGCTTCTATCCTATCTATTCCCGTCATAATTTTATATGTTTCTATAAGATCCCCTCTCATCCTTCTAAATTCCAACAAGTACAGTCCCAGTCTACTCAACCTCTCCTCGTAATCCAACCCCTTCAGCTCTGGGATTAACCTACTGAATCTCCTCTGCACACCCTCCAGTGCCAGTACATCCTTTCTCAAGTAAGGAGACCAAAACTGAACACAATACTCCAGGTGTGGCCTCACTAACACCTTATACAATTGCAGCATAACCTCCCTCGTCTTAAACTCCATCCCTCTAGCAATGAAGGACAAAATTCCATTTGCCTTCTTAATCACCTGTTGCACCTTTAAAACAACTTTTTGCGACTCATGCAATAGCACACCCAGGTCTCTCTGCACAGCAGCATGTTTTAATATTTTATCATATAAATAATGATCCCTTTTGCTGTTATTCCTACAAAAATGGATAACCTCACATTTGTCAACATTGTATTCCATCTGCCAGACCCTAGCCCATTCACTTAGCCTATCCAAATCCCTCTGCAGACTTCCAGTATCCTCTGCACTTTTTGCTTTACCACTTATCTTTGTGTCGTCTGCAAACTTGGGCACATTGCCCATGGTCTCCAACTCCAAATCATCAATGTAAATTGTGAACAGTTGTGGGCCCAACACTGATCCCTGAGGGACACCACTAGCTAATGATTGCCAACCAGAGAAACACCCATTAATCCCCACTCTTTGCTTTCTATTAATTAACCAATCCTCTATCCATGCTACTACTTTCCCCTTAATGCCATGCATCTTTATCTTATGCAGCAACCTTTTGTGTGGCACCTTGTCAAAGGCTTTCTAGAAATCCAGATATACCACATCCATTGGCTTCCCGTTATCTACCACACTGGTAATGTCCTCAAAATATTCCACTAAATTAGTTGGCACAACCTGCCCTTTATGAACCCATGCTGCCTCTGCCCAATGGGACAATTTCCATCCAGGTGCCTCGCTATTTCTTCCTTGATGATAGATTCCAGCATCTTCCCTACTATCGGAGTTAAGCTCACTGGCCTATAATTACCCGCTTTCTGCCTACCTCCTTTTTTAAACAGTGGTGTCACATTTGCTAATTTCCAATCCGCCGGGACCATCCCAGAGTCTAGTGAATTTTGGTAAATTATCACCAGTGCATTTGCAATTTCCCTAGCCAATTCCTTTAGCACTCTGGGATGCATTCCATCAGGGCCAGGAGACTTGTCTACCTTTAGCCCCATTAGCTTGCCCATAACTACCTCCTTGGTGATAACAATCCTCTCAAGGTCCTCACCTGTCGTAGCCTCATTTCCATCAGTCACTGGCATGTTATTTGTGTCTTCCACTGTGAAGACCGACCCAAAAAACCTGTTCAGTTCCTCAGCCATTTCCTCATCTCCCATTATTAAATCTCCCTTCTCATCCTCTAAAGGACCAATATTTACCTTAGCCACTCTTTTTTGTTTTATATATTTGTAGAAACTTTTACTATCTGTTTTTATATTCTGAGCAAGTTTACTCTCATAATCTATCTTACTCTTCTTTATAGCTTTTTTAGTAGCTTTCTATTGGCCCCTAAAGATTTCCCAGTCCTCTAGTCTCCCACTAATCTTTGCTACTTTGTATGCTTTTTCCTTCAATTTGATACTCTCCCTTATTTCCTTAGATATTCACGGTCGATTTTCTCTCTTTCTACCGTCCGTCCTTTTTGTTGGTATAAACCTTTGCTGAGCACTGTGAAAAATCGCTTGGAAGGTTCTCCACTGTTCCTCAACTGTTTCACCATAAAGTCTTTGCACCCAGTCTACCTTAGCTAGTTTTTCTCTCATCCCATTGTAATCTCCTTTGTTTAAGCACAAAACATTAGTGCTTGATTTTACCTTCTCACCCTCCCGCTGTATTTTAAATTCCACCATATTGTGATCGCTCCTTCCGAGAGGATCCCTAACTATGAGATCCTGAATCAATCCTGTCTCATTACACAGGACCAGATCTAGGACCGCTTGTTCCCTCGTAGGTTCCATTAATACTGTTCTAGGAAACTATCGCGGATACATTCTATAAACTCCTCCTCAAGGCTGCTTTGACCGACCTGGTTAAACCAATCAACATGTAGATTAAAATCCCCTATGATAACTGCTGTACCATTTCTACATGCATCAGTTATTTCTTTGTTTATTGCCTGCCCACCATAATGTTACTATTTGGTGGCCTATAGACTATTCCTATCAGTGACTTTTTCGCCTTACTATTCCACCCAAATGGATTCAACCTTATCCTCCATAGCACCGATGTCATCCCTTACTGTTGCCCGGATGTCATCCTTAAATAATAGAGCTACACCACCTCCTTTACCATCCACTCTGTCCTTCCGAATAGTTTGATACCCTTGGATATTTAACTCCCAGTCGTGACCATCCTTTAACCATGTTTCAGTGATGGCCACTAAATCATAGCCATTCACGATGATTTGCGCCATCAACTCATTTACCTTATTCTGAATACTACGAGCATTCAGGTAAAGTACACTTTTGTTGGCATTTTTACCTCTGTTCTGAATCTTAACACCTCGACCAGTAACCTCTCCTAAATTATATTTCCTCTTAACCTTTCTCCTAATTTTCCTTGTCGTTGAACCCATATCTTCATGTAACAACCTGCCGCATCGCTTACCATTAATGTTTTCACTTCCCGTTTTACATTAAGATTGGGGTTCCCATTGGGATCTTCCTTTTCATGTGTCATCGAAAAGATGTGGATGAGTCAGTTGCTTTATTGAATAATGGTGAGACAATTCCAGTGGAAGCCTGGAGGCATGAATCCAAGTGTGTTTAAAGATGAGTACTTCTGGATGCCTCAGAGAAGCAACACTTCTGAAACCCCAGTTTAGCAGGATGTTCCACACAAAATTTTCAATGTCGGCCTGTCTCTATCTGCTTTCAGCCTCCTTGTACAATCATGAAAGGTGATCTGAGGTGGGCCCTTCTGTCTTGGACTCCAGGCCTGGGTCTTAGTTCTTAGATAGGCTGCAGGCACACTCTGGGATCTGGTTAACACGTGTTTATTAATACTACACCTGAACAGATAATAGAGTAACCACAGTGCACCTTGGCATGATTCCAACCTCCCTTTGAGAAAGTCCATCATATGACTGGCTGCTGCCAGTAATACATGATCATCTACTTCATACATCAACATAACCTGACTCTTAGCACTACAGAAGGGAACATCCAAAGATGATTGACCCTACCGTTCCTCCTGTCCTCCCTGTTAATATATCTGTAGATCTGTGGGTTGCCCAGTTTGGCATTTCATTAGGTAAGTACAGTTTCCATCCTTTGAGTTATGTCTTCCGCAGCAACCTCACTATTCATGATAGAATCTAAGACTGGCAACAAGGCCTCAGCTGTTAAAGGCTGCACCCAGTTCTCGTAGTGTGGTTTGTTCAGTCATGCCCTGATTCCCTCATGGAACTTTTACCTTGTTCATTCATTGTGCTGTATGCTTCTTGCCTGTCACCTTACTATGGTCCCAACATGTGCCTAATGCTCCCTGGCACTCTCTGTTGTGTTTCTGTCATTCATTATTATGGTGTTCAGCTGTCACCCTGCCTTATCAGGGAATAACACATTGCTTAAGGTTTGAATTGCACTGCTGGCCTGGTGTTCATCGAGCATAATCTCAGGCACTGATCCAGGAACGTCCCAGTATTCAGTTACACACCTTGTCAGTCTGTTCATTAATACTGGAATATTTCTTTTCCAGGAGCAGAGCTGTTCCCTCAGAATATTTAGTTTATTCGAGAAGTCTGTTCTCATGTCTGACAAAATAAATGTAGAAACATGAGGCAGGAATTCTCCTTAATCGGTGCGATGGCCCGAAACCGGCGCCAAAAACGGCGCGAGTCACTCCGGCGTGAGGCCCCCCTAAACGTCGCGGATTCTCCGGCTCCAAATGGGCTAGTAGCGGCATGACGACATTCGCGGCGGCATCACCCATCATGGACGCGCAGCATCACTGCACAAAAGACGCCCCCACCCCCGAGACCCAGCACAATGGCCGCCTGCCGTGTAGCCAAGTGAGACGCCCCACTGCCTGCCCCCTTTTCCCCCTTCCCCATCCCCCCTTTTCCCCTTCCCCATCCTCCCTTCCCTCATATCCCCCTTTCCCTCATATCCCTCCTTCCCCCATCTTTCCCTTCCCCCATAGCCCCCTTCCTCCATATCCCCCCTTCCCCCATATCCCCCATATCCCCCCTTCCCCCATATCCCCCCTTCCCCTATAATCCCCCTTCCCCCATATCCCCTTCCCCCACATCCCCCCTTCCTCCACATACCCGCATCCTCCATATCCCCTTCCCCCATATCCCCCATTCCCCCATATCCCCGTTCCCCCATATCCCCCTTTCCCCATATCCCCCTTCCCCATATCCTCTCTTCCCCATAACCCCCTTCCCCCATATCCCCCATGTCCCCCCTTCCCCCATATCCCCCTTATCCCCCTTCCCCATATCCCCCTTCCCCCATATCCCCTTCCCCATATCCGTCCATCCCCCATATCCCCCCTTCCCCCAGATCCCCCCTTCCCCCATATCCCCCCTCCCCCCACATCCCCCCTTCCCCCACACCCCCTTCCCCCATATCCCCCCTTCCCCCATATCCCCCTTTCCCCATATCCCCTTCCCCATATCCTCCCTTCCCCATAACCCCCTTCCCCCATATCCCCCCATGTCCCCCCTTCCCCCATATCCCCCTTATCCCCCTTCCCCATATCCCCCTCCCCCCATATCCTCTTCCCCATATCCCTCCTTCCCCCTTATCCCCCCTTCCCCCAGATCCCCCCTTCCCCCATATTCCCCCTTCCCCCACATCCCCCCTTCCCCCACACCCCCTTCCCCCATATCCCCCCTTCCCCTATATCCCCCTTCCTCCATATACCCCCTTCCCCCATATCCTCCTTTCTCCCATGTCCCCCTTCCCCCATTTGGGGATGCCGGCCAGGTGCTGGCCAGCTTCGCTCAGACACAGACAGGGATGGCCAACTTCCTGAGCTCCATGGCTGCATACTTGCAGACCCTTGCTGGTACCAGGGCGGGCCTCCAGGACTGGCAGAGCCAGGTGTCGGGGGTGTGTGTGTGTAGGGTGCTCGGCCCGGGCAGGCGACGGGACCGTGTGCTGCAGTGTCACGGCCGCATGCAGGGACGGTCCGCGTGGAGGGTGGTACTATGGACGTGGGTCAGACATTGTCCAACGATGTAGAGCCCAGAGCTCATCGCAGGGCAGGTTGTCATCATCCTCCATGGCCTGCAATAGACACGCTTCCACTGACGACCGTGTGAGCCCTGCCCGTTGTGCCGCAGGTGGATGTGCAATGGAGGGGTGGTGTACTTGCGGGTGGGGTGCGGGTGGTTGGTGTTGGGTGGGCGGGGTGAGGGCGATAGGCTGGTGCCTTGGTGTGCAGTCTGCGTCTGTACTCGGCGATTCCCACGCCCCCCCCTAGTCCGTGAACCAGGTGGCTATCAACCTGTCCCTTGCCCGCTCGCCCAGCCGGTAACGGTGGGCAGCCTCCCGTCCATGTCCATCCCATCTGTCCTGACTATTGCCCCCATCCTCCTCATCTGGGGAGTTCTGCGCCTCGTCTTGCTGCTCCTCCCCTTCCCCCTCCTCTGCTGCATCACATTGCCCCTCTGATGGGCTATGTTGCGCAGGACACAGCAGACCACAACGATGCGGCCGACCCAATCTGACGGGTACTGGAGGGCCCCTCCAGAGCGATCCAGGCACCTGAAGCGCATCTTTAGCAGCCCAAACCACCTCGCTATCACACCATGGTCGCTGCATGGGCATCGTTGTAGCGGTTCTCCGTGTCAGTCTGTCGCCTCCGTATTGGCGTCATCAGCCAATACGAATGAGTCATGTACACTGCCCGGGTACTGGGCACAGACGTGCAGTATCATCATGCGGTGGTCACAGACCACCTGAATGTTCATGGAATATGTCCACTTCCTATTCATGAACATGGCCCTGTTATCCGCAGGTGGCCGCACTGCGACGTGCGTCCCATCGATCGCCCCCTGGACCATGGGCATCCTGGCCGCCGCAGCGAATCCCGCTGCCCGGGCATCCTGGCTGGCCCGGTGCACAGAGAACTGGATGTAGCGCTCCGCAATGGCATACAGGGCATCTGTCACTGCACGGATGCACCGGTGCACTGATGCCTGCGAGATGCCGGACAGGTCCACACTTGGCGCCTGGAATGACCCCGTGGCATAGAAGTTCAGGGCCATCAAAACCTTGACAGCCACGGGAAGAGGGTGACATCCCCCAGTGCCACGTGGTGCCAAGTGTGCCATCAGGTGGCAGATGTGTGCCACGGTTTCCCAGCTCATCCGGAGTCTCCTCCTGCATGCCCAGTCCATGAAGGCCTGGTACGACAAGCGGGGCCGGTACACACGGGGCCTCATCGGGCGTCTCCGTCGCTGTGGCACCACCACTACTTATCCTGTCGTGCGGGTGGCCCTCCAGCCTGGGCGGCTGCCACGTACCTCCCTGGGGCATGCTCCTCTGCCGCAGCGTCCGCCGCCTCCCTGGCACGCTCCTGCTCCAGCTCCCCCAGGGCAACATGTAGAAGTGCGGCTCCCGACACGGCGGCCAACATCGCTGGGTGATGACCAAACATAACGGCCTGCAGGGGGTGGGGGATGGGGGGCATAGACGACATGTCACCATTGCCCATACCCCTTCCCGCTGCCTGGTGCCATGGGCTGCATGGTCGCCACTGTTGCCAGCTGGCACATGGCCAGGCGGACATCCCCCGCCTCTCCGGCAGGCACCGTCCCCAAACCGCCCCCCCCTTCTCCACGGCACGCACCCGCGCCATCACTCGCCCTCCACGGACCCCCCCCCTCTCCACCCCGGCACGCACCCTCCCCAACACCCCCCCTCTCCACCCCGGCACACCACCCCCCCCCCTCCTCCCCAGCAAGCACCCTCCCTAACCACCCCCACCTCCTCCCCGGCACGCACCCTCCCCAACCCCCCCCCCCTCCTCCCCGGCACACCACCCCCCCTCTTCCCCAGCACGCACCCTCGCTAACCACCCCCCCCTCCCCGGCACCCACCCTCCCCAACCCTCCCCCCTCTTCTCCCCAGCACGCACCCTCCCCAACCACCCCCTCGCCTCCCCAGCATGCACCCTCCCCAACCCCCCATCCTCCCCGGCACGCACCCTCCCCAAACCTCCACCTCGGCACGCACCCTCCCCAACCGCCCCCCCCCTCCACCCCGGCAGCCCCCCACCCAACCCCCCTCCTCTCTTCCCCGGCATGCACACTCCCCAACCCTCCCCCTCCTCCCCGGCACGCACCATCCCCAACCCCCCACCCCCCTCTCCACCTCGGCACGCACCTTCTCCATCACGCACCCTCTCCATTACGCACCCTCTCCATCACGCACCTTCTCCATCAGGCACCCATTCCAAAACACCCCTTCCCACTTCCCCTGCCCCTCCCACCCCTCCCCCTCAGCCCCTCCCTCCCCCCAGACCCTCCCGCTCCCCCAGCCCCTCCCTCCCCCTCAGCCCCTCTCTCCCACCCAGCCCCTACCTCCCCCACAGCCACTCCCTCCCTCCCTCTGCCCCTCGGCACTCTCCCCTTCTCCCCCTCCCTCCCCCCCCGACCCCTGCCCGTCCCTCCCCCAGCCACTCCCCCTCCCAGCCCCTCCGTCGCCCCCAGACCCTCCCTCGCCCCCCAGCTCCACCCTCCCCATCAGCCCCTTCCCCCCACTCCCTCCCCCCCACGGCACGCACACGCCAACGGCTCGTGCGATCCCCCCAACCACCTGTGACCGTGCCGTCACTTCTCTGTGGCCGCCCTACGCCGACCCCTACCTCCGCGCTGGCCGGCGTCAACCATCACGACTGGTTGACGCCACTAAATAGGTGGTTTGACTTACGCCCTCATGTCGGCGGGACTTCGGCCCATCCGGTCCGGAGAATTTGGGAAGCCCTGGGGCCTGTTGCGTCGTGCCGGTGCTTGACATTCTCCGAGGCGCACGCGCGATTCATGACAACGGGATTTTTGAGGGGCCGGAAAATATCGCGGGCGGCCAGGCAGGATTTACGCGGACCCCCCTGGCAATTCTCCGACCTGCCGGGTGGTCGGAGAATCCCGCCCATGGTTTTCCAGGTGTTGGACTGTGGACCTTTGACAAAAGAATTATTTGGCCAGGAAATAGCTATTTATGAGTCTATAAATATTAAAGCACTTTTTTCCAAGTGACTCTGTTGTCATCATTACCAGGCTGAAAATTAGCTTCTTGATCCTTTTAAGGAACAGATTCATCACTAAATTCAAATATGCTGATCAGAACTTCAGAATTATGAATCTATATCAACCCTGAAACCAATGTTTCCATAAAAGTGCTGAATGAACCAGAATACTATTCAGGAGCACAGTAAAAATAGCTGAAACACGCAACCCCTCACTGCCCCTCCCCATCCACATGCTATTATGCTAACTTCTGCACTTTGTAGAGATGTATTCAACAATAAGAAACAGACAAAACCTTACCTTACAACATTAATTCCATCCAGTCTTGTTGTACATAATGATATTTACACTAGATACTTTTGGCATGCGCATTTAAGAAATTATCACCAGTGACATTATAAAGCAAGTAAAGACTTACTTAATACTTGCAAATGACCTGTCAATAACTCTAATCTTTCCTTTTATTCAAGTATTAAAAGCATAATACTATTCCATTGATTACATTAACAGAGTTTTGAGATATAGTTTATCTCGAATAGAATGTTACCTGAGATGTCTTGACAGAGCCCATTATGCATAGTCACAGAAAATAATAATCTTCTGTCAATTGTTTGTGTACATAGCAAAATTTGTTGCATGAAAGCAAATGCACTCAATTGATTTAATTTGCAGTGGTCAACAAAATTGTCTACTTCTAAAATTGCAAATTCCAGAAATCACGGGCGAAATTCTCCCCCAACGGCGGGATGCCCGCCGACTGGAGCCAAAGCCGGCGCCAATCAGACGGGCATCGCGCCGGCAAAAAGGTGCGGAAGTCTCTGCATCTTTGGCGGCCTAGCCCCAACATTGAGGGGCTAGGCCGACGCCGGAGGGATTTCTGCCCCGCCAGCTGGCGGAAATGGCGTCTGTTGCCCCGCCAGCTGGCGCGGAAATGCGGCGCATGCGCGGGAGCGTCAGCGGCCGCTGTCAGTTTCCCGCGCATGCGCAGTGGGGAGAGTCTCTTCCGCCTCCGCCATGGTGGAGGCCGTCGCGGAGGCGGAAGGGAAAGAGTGCCCCCACGGCACAGGCCCGCCCGCGGATCGGTGGGCCCCGATCGCGGGCCAGGCCACCGTGGGGGCACCCCCCGGGGTCAGATCGCCCCGCGCCCCCCCCAGGACCCCGAAGCCCGCCCACGCCGCCTGGTCCCGCCGGTAAATACCAGGTTTGATTTACGTCGGCGGGACAGGCAATTCCTGGGCGGGACTTCGGCCATTCGGGCCGGAGAATCCAGCGGGGGGTCCCGCCAACCGGCGCGGCCGGATTCCCGCCCCCGCCCAATCTCCGGGAGCGGAGACTTCGGCGGGGGCGGGATTCACGGCGGCCAACGGCCATTCTCCGACCCGGCGGGGGGTCGGAGAATGACGCCCCACATTTCAGACTTGATGGATTGCTGAGATATTTTCATTTTTGTGGCAGAGATTAAACCCGACTATACAGTGACGTGATTTGTTTATAAATGAGTGGTAATTTTCTTACTTGACATCTGTCAGGGATACACACTGGAGTATACTGGAAATTCAGGTACACATGACATTATAATCATACATTACATGGTTGAAATGTATTTGCAGTGTGCCCCAATTCCATTCCCATTGGGAAGGATCCCCATTGGAACAAGTAGGAAAATGATTACTATGGTGATATGCTTTATCCTTGTTCTTCAAAAATCAAACATATGAAAAATGTGCTAAATATTTTCCTGAATTAACTTCAAATATCATTGTATGGGGCTTAGCATCTATTGTGCCTTATATTTATGGACAGGGTGGAGAGGACATGAGGGGAGATTAGAGAGAATCCAGAGAAAGTTGTGAGTTTAGGTTAGAGTAGGGAGAGCTTCAGAGAAACTTTTCCCAGTGGGATAGTAAATGGGAGGGAAGGGGAACAAGAGGCAACCAATTGCATGTTGCTAATCTCAGTGTCAAGGATGTCCATGAGCTCCTCACAATTCAAGTTGGAGGTAGCAGTGGGGAGAACTGGGTTTCAAAATCTGTTCACAATAGAGAAAATATTTTCAATCCAGGATAAACCTGGAGTAGTGAACAGTTTTAGCAGATGAGAACAGGATCATGTCATGCTTTATGTGGCCCAGACAGATCTGGCAATGAATGTTAGTCACCATATCCTTTCAAGTCTACATCCCTTGTAGTTAAGGGAGCAGAGATAAGTGCTGTACCAAGGGAAATGGTTGGGAGGGAGTGATTATAGTTTTCCTGGATACAAGTAACAATGTTGGAAGCACTGCTATTTTTGATCAATATTAATTACCTAAACTTGGACGTGCAAAGTTTGTGGTTGGCATTAAAATGGACGTATTGTACGTGTAGCACATTAGTAAAGAGGAAGATCCTAATGTTTGACATTTTCAAATAGTAACCAATCTAAATTGGAATGTAACTACCTTGATCAGATTTCATACAACAGAAACCAAGTTTCCCCCCATTTTTGAGGTGAAGTAAATACAAAAATACTTTTTGATGACACAACTCATTCGTAAAACAAGAAAAGTGATGTTTTTAATTAATTAATCATTAACTTAATTGTGGAATTAACTTCGATTTTACCTCTGTGGGTAGCAATTTTAAAGTTTTTGATGAAGTAACTAAGATGGTAAACGAGGGCAGTGCAGTTCATGTTGTGCATATTGACTTTCAAAAGGCATTTGATAATGCCAGAGATGACATATGTTAGAAAAATTGAAGACCTGGAATAATATGGACAGTAACAATGTGGATACAAAATTGGCTCAGAGCTAGAAAACAGGGATTAGTAGTGAATGGCTGTTTATTTAGGTCTTCAGAAAAGTAAAAGTGGTGCTCAGTACTAGAACTACTGCCATTCTGATATTTATTAATAACATACATTTGGAGGTACAGGGCACAATCTTGAAACTTGCAGATGTTGTACAATACTTTTAATTGTAATAAACACTGAGGAAGATAGTAATTGACAGACATTAAGAGCACACAGACAGGATGATGTTACAGGTGGGCACATGGTGGGTGCACTTCAATGTTGAAAATTGGGAGGTGATATATTATGGCAGGAAGAATCAGGAGAGACCATACAAGTTAAACTACACAGTTTTGAAAGGAGGTGTTTGTGCATAACTCTTTGAATTCAGCATGAGAGGTTACAAAGCACATTGGATTGTAGACTTTGTAAATATTGTTACGACACCCTGGGTGAGTGCTCAGCCAATTTGAGCCCCACAGACCCCAGAGTCCCAAAGTAAGTGAATTAACCAATAATTTGTATTTTCCAAAGATCTTTAACCCTTGATTGCTCCAATGAGTTACAGACAAGAGGGGCTGGATTCTCCAATTTGAAGACTATATTCCCACATCGACGCAAAACGCCATTGATTCCCCGTTTTGCTGGGGGCCAGCAGGAAGATAGCGTAAAGCACTGGGCTCAAGCTGCCGATATGCCCAGGAGATTTGCTGGGTCCGTGGCCATGCATGCACAAGGCGGGCGGTCTGCAGCAGCCACGCATGCTTCACGGCAGAGGCCATTTGCGGACCCTGCCCGCAAAATGGTCCCCCTCTTCGGCCGGCTCGCGTGCCCCGGACCGCCCCACCACAGTGCCCACAGCCCCGAATAATGTCCCCTCCTGCCCGTGGATCAGCCCTCCCCTGACTGTGGAGGCGCTGGACTGAGTCCACCGCCGCCATGCTGAGTTCCCGACGGATGAGACCACACGTGTCCCGCACCATCGGGAACTCGGCCGGTCGGGGGTGGAGCATCAGGGGTCAGGCCTCAGGCAATGGCCTGAGGCCGTCTATTCGCCGCTTTGGAGGGGGCGGAGCTTCGTGAAAGTGGTGCTTCCACCGACTCGGTCAGGAAATGTGATTCTCCAGCTATTCACCGAATGCGATTTTGGGTCGGCGACCGGAGAGTCCAGCCCCAGATTTATAAGTAAAACATTAACAGACTCTTTATTACTAACAAGAAGAAAAGGTGAATATATAAATTAGTAAATAACAGCCATGATGTGGAGATGCCGGAGTTGGACTGGAGTAGGCACAGTAACCTCTGCAAGATGTGCCACATCATTGACATGGGTACCACCATTACACGTGAGAACACCACCCACCAGGTACGCGGTACATACTCGTGCAACACGGCCAACGTTGTCTACCTCATACGCTGCAGGAAAGGATGTCCCGAAGCACGGTACATTGGCGAGACCATGCAGGCCCTGCGACAACGGATGAACAGACATTGTGCGACAATCGCCTGGGAGGAATGTTCCCTTCCAGTTGGGGAACACTTCAACAGTCACGGGCATTCAGCCTCTGATCTCCAGGTAAGCATTCTCCAAGGCGGCCTTCAGAACGCGCGACAAAGCAGAATCGCCGAGCATAAACTGACAGCCAAGTTCCACACACATGAATACGGTCTCAACCAGGACCTTGGATTCATGTCGCATTACATTTACCCCCCACCATCTGGCCTGGGCTTGCGAAATCCTACCAACTGTCCTGGCTTGAGACAATTCACACCTCTTTAACCTGTGATTATCCCTCTCTCCAGTCGCCCTGCCTGGACTTAATTACCTGCAAATACTCGCATTCAAAGTATTGTCTTGCATCATTGATTTCTCTATATATGTGTTTTTGGAACCCACCTCTTCATTCACCTGAGGATGGAGCTGCACTCCGAAAGCTAGTGATTCGAAATAAACCTGTTGGACTTTAACCTGATGGTGTAAGATTTCTTACTGTCCATAGATTTAGCTAGAATGCCTCTTAAAATCATCTGGCAAAAAGATAGAAGGAGAGAGAGAGTCTTCAAGCTCCTTACTAGCTGGCTTCCTTCAGAGAACTAAAACAAAAGATGGAACTCTGCAGAAGACCCGCCTCTCTTCCGGGAAGGTTCTGACTGGCACCGTCAGACATAGGCAACAATAGTAGCTGGCTGAGAATCTTACTTACACGTCTGTCAAATCAACATCACAAGTTCTGCCACAGAACCTGGAGGGATGTCTTGGCCTGCTCCTTCAGGATAGGAGTGTTCCAGCTCTCCCTAAAATCTGTAGTTTAACAGAAATCCCAAATGGTGCAGTAATGTTGTAGCAGCTAACAAGAAGACTGCAGAAAAAAGCAGGCAGCAGGACGGGTATAAAAGGGAACACAGGACAGACAAAAGATTTTACCACAACACCCTAACAATCGAAGTGCAACGTACAAATGTTAAATTATGCTGCACCTATACAAAATATAGCTCGATCCCAGCTGGAGAATTATGCCTAATTCTGAGCACCACACTTTAGGAAAGGTGCGAAGGCTTTGGTGGGGGCCACCGAAGAAATTTGGTTCCAAGGGTGAGGGATTGCAGTTCTTGTGGACAGTTTAATTAAGCTGGGGTTGTCCTTTTTAGAGTGAAGATTGTTAAGAGTAGAATTTGTTGAGGTGTTTTAAATCATCTAATGGCTGATTCAATTCAATAAAGGGAGACTGCTTCCAGCAGCTGTTGGGTTGATAACCAAAGGGCGGAGGTTTAAGTGAGTGGCAAAAGAAACAGAGCTGACATGAGGACAAATATTTTGCTTATTTGTTAGGATTTGGAGTGCATCACCTGCTGGGGTGGGGTGGGAGAGACTCAAAAGGGTATTTAATAAATGCTTAAAGAAAATAAAATTGCATGGCTATGGGGAAGGAGTCAGGGAGTGGAACCAACATGGCTTTCCCTTCTAAAGAACTAGGGAGGACCTGAAGGGCAGAATGGCCTCCTACTGCTGCATGCTTTTCATGATTCTGTAATGGTCATTGGTGCTGCTTACCCTCCCCCTCCACCATTCACCTCCTCAAGTTATGTTTAATAAGGACACGTGGAGTACATACTGGGTAAAGAAAATAAAGAACTTTGATTTATTTACAATTCTGGTATATATACTTTCCGGTAGATGGCTACTGGGTCTCTGGCTAGTCGGTGCCTTACTGGCCGATCTTTTATACAATGCTAAATGGAGAACCCCCGTCCCTCAGCAGAGCAGCTCTTACTCTGCGAGATCCACGGGGACGACAATCATTCCCATCCCTAAGTCCCGTGCAAGATCATTGCTGCCGCACTGCATTTTGCGAGGTGATCCAATCTCTTCATAGCCACTTTGTTCAATATCACTTGCGTTTCAACATCCTTAAACAAGGTGCTCCATCGACAGGACATGGCTTTGGTTTCTGGTCTCTACATTGATTGTAGCAGTGAATGAATTTCAAACAGCAACATTTCTTACCCAAGAAACTTTTGCAGACATCAAAATTTACATTAAAAATGTTGGCAGCCTTTCTCCATCAATCACAAATATCCTTTGGCTAATGCATCCTGGCTGGCTAGACCCATTTAAATGTAATCATGTTTGATTTCTGAGGCCCACTTGCAGGCAATTTCCTATTCCTCAGTTGTGTTCTCAACACCCAGGTCCCATATGTTCCAGAAGCTCACCCAACAAAATTAGATGGGATTTGCACAAGTCAAGTGCCTGATGAGCACTCAAATAGATTTATCCAGCCTACTTTGGATCTAATTTTCTCAAAACTGTCAAGCAAAAATCTCCTTTTTAATCATAAAAGAAACTTTCCCTTCTAAAGCCCCATCGAATACATTATGTGAAGCATCGCTGTTCCGCCATTCCCAGATTTTCGCCTGATACTTAATTCCATTAATTTACCAGTTATCAGTCGAATACATCTTTACATTTACCTCTTTTTATGAATATGAATGCCATGCTAGCTTGTTTACAGTACAGCAGGACATCCCATATATTTTGTGATTCCTACGTGATGGTTAGCCATCATTGCATGCATTAACAATATTATTAATAGTTAGTTTCATGTGGATATACAGATTAGAACTGATCATAAAAGTGAATAGGAAGGACAATTTCTCAGTTGATTTCCATCTACTTTAGACAATTGAGCAAGAAACTAGTTCGCAAGTAGAATTTTCCTCAGAAATATCTAATTAATGCTAACTTATTCACAGGTTGGAACTCAATGGACCTTTGATCAAGAGATTGCTGGATGTAAGCTGATACAGACAGATGAGCTGCTATATACAAACCTTCTGAGATTCTGTCCCCAAAAGTTTATGCTGAAACTGATTGAGACCAAAAATTCTCAGAATATATTTAACTCCTGTAAAATTTTTCAGAATGAAAAAGAAGCTGGTTCCTTCTGTTGAAAATATGGTACACAACTGGACATGCTAATCTGTGTAGTGTGGTTTGGAAAAAGATGTTCACCCCCTTGAATAAAGTAGTTGTACTTGATTAAATCAAAATCAAGAATATAAATCCCATTATCCCTCATCCTCCGCATTTTGGGGGGATTCTCCATCATTAGAAGTTGACTAACCAAAATTTATAGTAGTATCTGGTTGCTCCTGACTTCAGTTTGGGCTGGTTAGCAGCAAGGAGAGTTCAGCGAAAGGCACAGACAAATGGCAATAATGGAAAAGTTTCAAATCCAATTGCAAAATCCAACAACTTGCATTTATGTCTTTAATGTAGGAAAATGTCATAAGGCACTTTAGAAGAATATAATAACACATGTTGGTTTAAAAATAGAGATTTGTAACGTATATTTGAAAGACTTTGATCTTTTTACCTATCAATCATTAGAAGTGCATGAAGCTTGGAAAGGAGACACAGATGGGTTGATTTTCTCTTTTCTCCAATGTATTTATAACATTATTTCGTCTTATACATGCAGGTATTTATTTGTTGAAATATATTCAAACACGCCTGTTCTCTGTTTGATTTGACTTGTGAATATTTTGTTGGTGTGCTTGTTCTGGTTTATCTTTAATAACCTCTGGGCTAGGTCTAACGCTGCATTACACCCGGCATTGATCCAAGGGAGACAGTTAAATCACGGGAGAAGCCGAAATCGGGATCCATACTGGGCGCTGATTGGTTTCCGATCTAACCGACCCATTCCTGTAGGTGAGATCTGATCCCACCTAGACATGGTGAGAAACCAATAATCTCCAATTAAGGCAAACATCCATATTTTGTATTAATTTACGGGATGTGGGTGTCGCTGGTTACTCCAGCATTTATTGCCCATCTCTAGTTGCCCTTCAGAAGGAGGTGGTGAGTTGCCTTCTTGAACCGCTGCAGTCCTTGGCCTGTAGAGAATTCCAGCAACAATGAAGAAACGGCGATATATTTCCATGTCAGGGTGGTGAGTGACTTGGAGGGGAGCCTCCAGGTCGTGATGTTCCCAGAAAATAGTGGTCATGGGTTTGGAAGGTGCTGTCTGAGGAACCTTGGTGAGTTGCTGCAGTGCATCTTGTAGATGGAGGGTTTGAAATTTTGTGGAAGGGGGAGTAAACAAGCGGGGTGCTTTGCCCTGGATGGTGTTGAGCTTCTTGAGTGTTTTTGGAGCTGCACTTATCCAGGCAAGTGGAGAGTATTCCATCACATCCTGACTTGTGCCCTGTAGATGGTGGACAGGCTTTGGAGGGTTATGAGGTGAATTACTTGCTGTAGGATTCCTAGCCTTTGACCTGCTCTGGTTGCCACACTATTAATATGGCTAGTCCAGTGCAGTTTCTGATCCTTGGTAATCCCCAGGATGTTGGCTGGTAATGCGATGGTAATGCCATTGAATGTCAAGGGGCGATGGTTAGATCCTATCTTGTAGAAGATGGTCATTGCCTGGCACTAGTGTGGCACGATCATAACTGTCATTTCTCAGCCCAAACCTGGATATTGTCCAGGTCTTGCTGCATTTGGACATGGACTGTATCATTATAAGAGGAGTCGTGAATGATGCTGAAAATTGTGCTGTCATCTGTGAACCTCGCCACTTCTGACCTTATGATGGAAGGGAGGTCATTGATGAAGCAGCTAAAGATGGTTGGGCCTCAGACACTTTCCTGAGGAACTCATGCAGTGATATCCTGGAGCTGAGATGATTGACCTCGAACCACCACAACCATCTTCCTTTGTGCCAGGTATGACTCCAACCAGCGGAGAGTTTTTCTCCTGATTCTCATTCACACCAGTTTTGTTTGGGCACCTTGATATCATTAACGAGATGGACCCAGAGGAGGTCGGTCCTGGTCAGGGGTGTTGGCTGCTATTGATGGGGGGTCACTCCTGGGCTTGGGGGTGAGTTAGCTCAGCATACCACCCCACCCAGATAGTGTACATCTACATCAGGGATGACTTTAGTTTCTGCCTGTCCATCCCACCGAACACTCCCAGGACAGAACCCATTCCATGGCAATATGGTGGAGGTTGTGTTAACTCCCTCTGACGGTGGCGACCTCTGAATTGCCATTGTTAGTTACATGAGCACTTCACAGCTATCAAGCAGATTCCCATGGGTAGACGTGCCATGTCACAGGTGAGTGATAGTACCTGGCATCCCAATCAGGCTGTGAGGACTGGACACTTTGCCTGAACACTGGAGGAGACAATACCACAGAGGCAGAAGCTAACAGTCAAACAGCCAAGAGGTGGGCCTCAACCTCAGTGGGTGTGTGGATTGGGGAGGTGACCTGCGTCCATTTCAAGTAATGTTCTTCACAGGGGTCTGGGGTCTGATGGCTGTGGCCGAGGGTGTGTGTGCTGGACGGGGTCCCCCAGTACACTCGGTTTGTTGGATGGCACCCTGAGAGATGCTGGGGAATGTCAGGGTGGGAGGCTTGGGGTGCTCGAGGGTCCCGGAGTGGAAGCCATAACTGGTTGTCGGTCTCCCACCCTCTCCAAATTCTTACAGATATCATATTATGGAAGATATAGTGGGCCCCGAAGGAGGTGCCCTGATGGTGGTGGTGGCAAGCCAGGAGGCCAGATGTTGGAGAAGGCAGGAGCATCGACTGAGGCTCGAGGCGGCAGCTCCATATGCAAGGGCCCGTCCCACACCCTGAGGACCCAGCTGCCCATCAGGTCAGGGAGGGACCCAGAGGGGCAGGCCGATGTCAGACCAAGTTGTACACCCCTGGTCTTTCGAACTGATGTTGGACATCATGTGCCTCAAGGCACTCCGCCTCAACAAGGGGACGGTGCGGCACCTGTACCTCCTCCTTGCAGACTTGGAATCACGTGGTGGAGGAGGATACCCCTCCCGGTGGCCATCAAGGTCACCACAGCCCTGAACTTTTATGCCTTGGATTCATTCCAAGGCTCGAGCGGGGATTTGTGTGGCATATCCCGCAAGTCCATCCATGAAGTCACGGGTACCCTATTTGCCCGGGCAGCTGACGCTATGACTTTGTCCTGGACAAAGCCTGTCAAGATGCCCGGGCAGAAAGATTCTCCACGATCGCAGCGATGCCCCAGGTCCAGGGGGCTAATAGATGGCACGTATATCACCTTGCGCGCACCAGCCTGTCCGGGAGCGCCCTTCATTTACAGGAAGGGGTTCCACTGCCCACTTCCCTGAGCTTGTGCATGACAGGTACATCCTGCGGCAGTCGGAGACCCCCAGTGCTTATGAGGGACACCCCCGATGACTGGTTGATTCTTGGGGGATAAGGGGTACCAATAACGCCAGCACGAAGCCAAAGACTGATGTGGCGACATAATGTAACAAGGCCCATGTGGCCATCCAGGCTGCCATTGAGCAGTGCATTGGACTCCTCAAAATGTGGTTCCCGTGCCTCGACAACTCCGGTGGTGCACTGCAGTACACTCCCCAAAGGGTCGCCCGCTTTGTGGTGGTCTGCTGTGCCCTCCACAATCTGGCACAGCAGCAAGGTGATGTGCTGGAAGTGGAGGAGGTGAAACATACAGCCTCATCTGAGGAGGAGGACAAGGAGGTGTCTGAACAGGAGGGGCACGAGGACGAACATGGGAAGGACCCGCAGGAGCAGCCAGTAGATGGAGGAAAGAGGGCGGCGGCGAGGGGGAGGCATGCCCAGAGGACCAAGGAGGCCCTCATCCTTAACCGCTTCTTATAGGACGTACCTTCGTCAATCATCTCACCCTCTCTCCCCTTCCCACCCACCCGCCCTCCCCTCCTGACCTGCCTCCCCCTCCCCCTCCCACAACCATTCCCCTACCCACCCATTCGCTCCCCCCAATCACCCTCTTCCACCCTCCCAGGATCTGTGTTACGTCGCCCCAGTGTCATGTGTCTGTGTTGGCACTGTCAGCGGGTCAATATACAAGGCCGGAGGGTGGTAATGACCCGTTGTGAGCTGAATTCTGGTGCTCCTCAATTTATGCCGTAGTCTGACTCCTGTCTGTCTGCTGACAGGGCGATCACACCATTACCTGCATGTGGTATGCCTCGGGGCATTCCCCAGATCTAGGACAACCATGACCGGGGGGGGGGGGCTATGCCCAGGGGAGGGTGGAGGGCACAGGGCGGTGGGATGTGCAGGCCGGCCTTCAATACGGAATAACATGGCAGAGGCTTCACATGTGTTGGATGTAACGTGGTTTATTGGTGTACAATTGTGACCCTAACTATCCCTACCTACAGATGGTGCCACCCCCTTCCTCGCAGTGCCATCTCAGTGATCCTCAAACCGCTTAGTCCTTTGTGCTCTACCATTACATCTGGATGTGTCCCCATGATGCATATCATAGGTAGAGACAGACTGCTGCTTACCTGCGCCCTGGGGTCTTTGATGCCCCTCTGGGGCTCTGGGGCCAGAGGGCCCTGGCCACCTTGTTGGTGGCACTTGCCTCGCCGTTATACCCTATACCGCCCTTGGGGGGCGGCGTGAATCCCGCCCCGCCGCTCCGGTGCTGGCTGCTGTATTCTCCGGCGCCGGTTTGCAGCGGGGGTGGGGATTACGCCATGCAGGTCGGGGGCGGTTGGCAGCGGCCCCCCCGGCAATTCTCCGGGCCCCAGTGGGCCGAGCGGCCATTTGTTTCTGACCAGTCCCGCCGGCGTGGATTGGACAATGTCCGACACGGCGGGACCTAGCTGGTAGGCCGGCTGGTCTGGTCCTCGGGGGGGTATCCGGCTGGGGGGGCCCCCACGGTGGCCTGGCCTGCGATCGGGGCCCACCGATCTGCGGGCGGGCCTGTGCCGTGGGGGCACTCCTTCCTTCCGCGACGGCCCCTATAGGGCTCCGCCGTGGCCGGCGCGGAGAAGGCACCCCCCTGCGCATGCGCCAGAATACGCCGGCCAGTCTGCGCATGCGCTAAACCACGGCGGTGGTTCTTTCCTTTTTAAATTTAGAATACCCAATTCATTTTTCCAATTACGGGGCAATTTAGCGTGAACAATTCACCTACCCTGCACATCTTTTGGGTTGTGGGGGTGAAACCCACGCAAGCACGGGGAGAATGTGCAAACTCCACACGGACAGTGACCCAGAGCCGGGATCGAATCTGGGACCTCAGTGCCGTGAGGCAGCAGCCCGAACCATTGCTCAACCGTGCTGAGCCCGCCGGCAGTTCTGCGCAAGCACTAACTTGCGCAGTCCCTTCGGCGGCGGCTGGCGCAGTGCCAACCCCTCCGCCGCCGGCCTAGCCCCCGGAAGTGCGGAGAATTGCGCAACCTCCGGTTGGCCCAACGCCGGAGTGGTTCGCGCCGTTCGTGGCGCCGGCGTCGGGCCAATTCGCCGATTGCGGTGAATCCCGCCCCTGATGTTGTATCAACTATTATGAAATAGTATTTGGCATTGTTTACTTCATTAGTGAAATGGTTTCTGAGCCGCTATGCCATTGTAGTGATGAAGTCATCATCGGAGTTGTGCATTAAAAACTTTGGTTTTCCCTGAGGCACAATATTTATAACTTTTCAAACGCCCTATGAGAAGCTCGTCAAAATCACTGAAATATCCAAGGCGAGCTAAAAGAAATTACCTATTTGACTTAACACTGATGACTCATCATTTCCTCGTAAAGGTAGTCCCAAGTAAGACAGCAGTCTGGCTGTGGCAATAATAGATCTCAGCACTTTCCTCAGGTAAGAATACTCCTTTTCAAATTGAGCCGTTAACACAGAATGAATTCTTCTCAATAATTTATACCTTTGAACCAAGGTACACATAGCTTTAATGCTTCATGATCAGCAATATCTCTTCCAACATTTCTCCAGTTGGAGCGCCCATTGACAAATTACTGTTTCCCTTTACTCGGGTCAGGGAATACTTTACAAACATAACACGAGACTGTGTTCTGAAAAGATCAACCAATTTCTCCTTTCCATAATTTCTCTTCGCCCTCAGAAAATGGGACTCATGAAAACTTCTAAACTGCTTTCGACCTCGAACCTCAAACTCTTTTCTCAAATCTTCCATACGACCCATGTTTTCTGGTCTATTTATCATGAAATATTCAATCATATCCAGTGGAACAGATTTTGGCCAGAAGGCAATGTCTTCAGGGTAGGTTAATTCCCTCATTTGAGCTGCAGAAGAATGAAATGAAAAAAAATGAAAATCGCTTATTGTCACAAGTAGGCTTCAAATGAAGTTACTGTGAAAAGCCCCTAGTCGCCACATTCCGACGCCTGTTCAGGGTGGCTGGTATGCGAATCGAACCGTGCTGCTGGCCTGCCTTTGTCTCCTTTAAAAGCCAGTGATTTAGCCCTGTGCTAAACCAGCCCCTATGTGCTTGAATAACACTTTATAGTTTCATTCCGATTTCTTCTTCCCGTTTTTCAGCCGATCCGATGTCTCTGGAAGTTGGCAGGTTGAGGTCCTCAGACAATTCACCAAAACATTTGTTTTTGAGGATAAACTTGCATTTTGGGCACTGCTCAGTAAGGTGGCAAACTGTCTTGTTGCCTAACTTTGTCCTTTTTCCTCACCTTCACCCTCTGCATTTTTGACTGCCAGATTCATACGACCGATTCTCTGTTGTTCGTGAGAGTATTGATGTTGTGGCAGGATTCGTGGAGCTCTATGACAGCAGAACTGGCGCCGCACCTGGATTGATTCACCGACCGTCAAGGGGCTAGCACCAGTGCCATGTGGAACACAATCCAATGAGAATCGATGCCGGATTCGCCGGGTCCGTGATTGACACTCAAAAGCTTGACAAGCTGTGGCTGCATATACACATTACAGCCCCCACACACACCATCCCAGCCAACAAGATGGCAGCATGACAAGCGGCCAGAGGTTCATCGACATGGAACTGGAGACCCTGTTAGGCACCATGGAGGAGAGACAGGCAACCCTGTGCCCCAGGGTGGGAAGGAGGTTGCCAGCCGCCACCGTTTGCTGTACGTGGACACAGGTGGCTGAGGTCAGTGCCTTAGGCAACGCCGTCAGGGCCGGCCTGCATGTGTGTCACAATATGTATATTGTATCGAGAAAGGGTTCACAATTTAATGTCTTGCCACCAGATGGTGATCAAGAGCAGTCACATATATATCACGTGACGACCCTTGATTCCAGGAGAAGGTGTTTAGGCATGAGATAGAGTAGTTGTGTGTTTGAGAGTTCTGCAGTTAGAGTTAGCATAGTTTATTTTGCTAACCTTATACTTTAGGAATACGTTCAAATCTTATTTAAGTCGTGTTAATAAATCAGATTTGTTAATTTACTTAGCTTGATGTTCTTTGTTCAACACTACAAGATATCCAGACAAAGAAAACTGAGAACATCACAATGTGGGTACTGTTAGGGGGCTTGTACACTACTCCCAGAAGTGACTTCCTGCCTTCATCACTTCTCATATGAACCCAAACCGCTTCTACATTCTAGTTTCCTGAACTTCTGATAACCCTCCTTACTGGGTTAATATCATCATTAATTAACAGAGATACTCCTTCAGCTTTTTCTACCTTCCTGTACTTCCTAAATGCCATGTACCTTGTAATACTCAAGTCTTAATCTTTGTCACCTGCAGCCATATCATGGCGATCAGATCAATACTTATTTATTTTTATATCTATTTGAGCTATCAGCACATCTGTTTTGTTTTGAATGTTACGTGTCTTCAGATGCAGAGCTAGTTTTGTTTCTGAAACCTCCAACCTTATCTGCTGATTTACTCTTAAATGCCTTCAATATTTCTCTGCAATATTAATAAGAGTTATATTATCCAATAGAAACAAGACCATACTTACTTTTTCAAGAAATATCAGTGTTGCCATTGCCATGAAAAGTGAATTGCATGTTCGATTCTTTAATAAACCTTTATATAATTTAGAAAGAATTGTCTTCTGTATTCAAACCTGAGAACACTCTTCAGTGGATAGGTGAATTGTTGATGAGAGATGCCAGGATCCTTATAATACCCGGCTTATTATAATTTAGTTCGGTGGTTCCCAACCTTTTCCTTTATGGGGACCACTGATCGTCATCAAAAGCTTCCGCAGACCACCATGTACGCAAGACATTTTACACATTTTTAGGGAGCCAATGGATGATGAGAGTCAAACTTATATAATGTGTCACGAAGGGTATTAAAAACACAGCTATTTTTAATAGTTTATGATGCACACTCACAAATACATTGCACTCGTCATAGCACATTTATCTGTGTTATGGGCAAGGCGTTTTCAGAACCCCAAAATGTATCATGGAGTTCAACCAACCTCTCCCTTTAATATATTTGTTGCTTTTCCTAGCACGCGGCTTGTTCCCTAGATGTGGGATTACAATTATGACACGTGGGTTTTTAAACACAAAACAATGTTTATTCCATGAACACAACTTAACATCTGAAATAAACATTGGATCTCTTAACACCCCTTACTTCAAAGATAACTCAGAAAATATTGCAACAGTAAATAATTCCTCAAAATGTTCCTTCAAACTTCCAAGAGACTTAACACCTTTAAACAGAATCACATCAGGTTAAAGGCTTTACTATTATGAGTTTAAATCACCCAAATGATCCAGAGATAGTCTTTCATGGCAGAGATTCAGCTCACTGCAAACACAGACACTCCCAAGCTCTTTTCAAACTGCAAAACTGCAGCTCTCTGGAAACACACAGACACACACAAGCTGCTTTTCCAAACTGCAAAACTAAACTGCAAAATGGCTGACCTGACCTCAGCTCCACCCACTCTCTGACTTCACTGTTTTCTTAAAGGTACATTGTTTAAACATCCATGTCTTAAAGGTACTCTCACATGACATCTGCAATAGACCTAGCAGTGGAAACAGATAATGCTTACCCCTTACCTAATGAGAAGGCTGATGTTGTTTTGCAGATGTCAAATGCTGGATGTCAGGTTCCAGAGATGCCAATCTCAAACAGCCTCTGGTTCAATGGTTAATTTATTCCCATATTTGGCCTTCAATGTGACCTCTGAAAATCCAGTTTCGTAAAGGTATGTTGCAGGAAAAGGCATGAGAAACATGCCTTGTGGGGCAGTTCTGGGTATTCTGAGGCAAATTTAAGCCAAACAGTAGTCAGGTAGTTCTGAGCCGTAAGGCTGCCTTGCTCTCTCGAGGTCGGGCCTGTGAGGATTTAATCATCAAGGCTCGCAAAGGGATTTTGTATCCAGTTGAACTTTGTGTTGGGAACAGGGAATTACTCATGTAGCTGTGCTTTCAAACTTTGCAGGTGCTCTCGTATGTCATATTTTACACTATTTGGAAGCTGCATTTCTGCCGTGGCCCAAAAATCTGACAGATTCGCAAACGAGAATAATTTCACTGCTCAAGTTATTCAGCCCACAACTCTATTTTCATGATCATTACTTCTATTTAGTCCTGTACATGGAAAATTGTCACTGACTTTCCCTGAAGACTCAGAGTAAGCCCTTTTAAGTGACCGAAAATATCTGGCATATATGTCAATTTGACAAGCCACTGAAAGTCACTGAAGCGTTTTGAGAGTTCAAATTTTGAGTCAAGTAATAAAATTCTCACTTCATCATTCAACTTGAAAAGACATGCAAGTACCTTTCCTCGGGAGAGCCAGTGGACTTTGGTGTGCAGATGTCGTTGATGGTGATCACTGCCCATCTCATCACATAGAGCTGCAAATATTCACAAATTCAGTGGTTGAGCATTGATAAAATTAATTGTTTTAATCGCTTTCTCCAAAACAGTGATGAGATCAGTAGGCATTTTCATTGGAGCTAACACCTCCCCTATGGATGCTGCAGTAAATAGATATTGCTAGCAGAACTATTGCTCTTACCAGCGTAACAACCCCAGTGTGTTGGCCTAACATCGCACTGACCCCATCTGTGCTAACTCCCCGACATATTTGCCCAAATAATCCCATTTTTAATTATGGAAGTCATGATGTGGAGATGCCGGCGTTGGACTGGGGTGAGCACAGTACGAAGTCTTACAACACCAGGTTAAAGTCCAACAGGTTTGTTTCGATGTCACTAGCTTTCGGAGCGCTGCTCCTTCCTCAGGTGAATGAAGAGCTCTGTTCCAGAAACACATATATAGACAAATTCAAAGATGCCAAACAATGCTTGGAATGCGAGCATTAGCAGGTGATTAAATCTTTACAGATCCAGAGATGGGGTAACCCCAGGTTAAAGAGGTGTGAATTGTACCAAGCCAGGACAGTTGGTAGGATTTCGCAGGCCAGATGGTGGGGGATGAATGTAATGCGACATGAATCCCAGGTCCCGGTTGAGGCCGCACTCATGTGTGCGGAACTTGGCTATAAGTTTCTGCTCGGCGATTCTGCGTTGTCGCGGGTCCTGAAGGCCGCCTTGGAGAACGCTTACCCGGAGATCAGAGGCTGAATGCCCTTGACTGCTGAAGTGTTCCCCGACTGGAAGGGAACATTCCTGCCTGGTGATTGTTGCGCGATGTCCGTTCATTCGTTGTCGCAGCGTCTGCATGGTCTCGCCAATGTACCACGCTTCGGGACATCCTTTCCTGCAGCGTATGAGGTAGACAACGTTGGCCGAGTCGCACGAGTATGTACCGCGTACCTGGTGGGTGGTGTTCTCACGTGTAATAGTGGTATCCATGTCGATGATCTGGCACGTCTTGCAGAGATTGCCATGACAGGGTTGTGTGGTGTCATGGTCACTGTTCTGAAGACTGGGTAGTTTGCTGCCGACACAACCGACAGAATACCCTTTGTCGTCCAGTACTTCCCCGGAGCGGAGAAACTACGTCATCTTCTTCACAGCCTTCAACACGTCATTGATGACGATGAACATCTTGCCAAGGTCATCCCCACACCCCCACTACTTGCCTTCAAACAACCGCGCAACCTCAAACGAACCATTGTTTGCAGCAAACTACCCAGTCTTCAGAACAGTGACCACGACACCACACAACCCTGTCATGGCAATCTCTGCAAGACGTGCCAGATCATCGACATGGATACCACTATTACACGTGAGAACACCACCCACCAGGTACGCGGTACATACTCGTGCGACTCGGCCAACGTTGTCTACCTCATACGCTGCAGGAAAGGATGTCCCGAAGCGTGGTACATTGGCGAGACCATGCAGACGCTGCGACAACGAATGAACGGACATCGCGCAACAATCACCAGGCAGGAATGTTCCCTTCCAGTCGGGGAACACTTCAGCAGTCAAGGGCATTCAGCCTCTGATCTCCGGGTAAGCGTTCTCCAAGGCGGCCTTCAGGACCCGCGACAACGCAGAATCGCCGAGCAGAAACTTATAGCCAAGTTCCGCACACATGAGTGCGGCCTCAACCGGGACCTGGGATTCATGTCGCATTACATTCATCCCCCACCATCTGGCCTGCGAAATCCTACCAACTGTCCTGGCTTGGTACAATTCGCGCCTCTTTAACCTGGGGTTACCCCATCTCTGGATCTGTAAAGATTTAATCACCTGCTAATGCTCGCATTCCAAGCATTGTTTGGCATCTTTGAATTTGTCTATATATGTGTTTCTGGAACAGAGCTCTTCATTCACCTGAGGAAGGAGCAGCGCTCCGAAAGCTAGTGACATCGAAACAAACCTGTTGGACTTTAACCTGGTGTTGTAAGACTTCGTACTGTAATTATGGAAGTGTTCAACATGTCAAAGATAGCCTTTGCAGTTGAGCTCATGGGCAACGATTTACAATGATTTATCCTCATGTATCTCTCCATTGCGTTCATACCTTACCTCAGAGAGCAGGTTTGAAAGGTTTGCAATGTCCAGTGATTCATTCAGTTGAAGTGCGTAAAATGAACTTGCTTGTATCCTCGCCATTAGCTGATCATTCATGCTGTGGGCTAGCTTATCGATTCTGTGTTGGACTGTGTTATCCTACAATGAAATTATGTTAATTTTCTTGCAGGCCTTCTCTCCCTACATAACACCCACCATCTCCTTAGTCGCTGGCAGTATCAACTCCTCCATGATTGTGTGCAGTTTCCATGTCTTTGCTATAAGCAGAGCTACCCAGTACCAAGCCTCCACCACCTTAGCATTGTGCTTTCTATAATTTTCTTGCTACACTGAAATTCTTTGAGCTTGTTGCCAAAAAATGGTACGTATTCTCCATATTTAGTTTCAAGATGGCGGTGAAGATTGGCAGGCTTTAAACTTTGATTCAACAGAGCTTCATAACTCAGGATTCATAATAACTCGGGCTCATTTTCAGTGTCTACACAGGTGAATCCCAGTTCTAACTATTTATTGCTTTATTTTCTCCACAAGTTTTGCTTAATTTTGTTGTGCTGGGTTTCACTTGATGATGCTTCACTGTCATTTTGACCATCTGTCTGTTTTCTCTTCAGACACCAATCGATTTTGACTTCAGCAGCACCTCCCAGCTTTCTTGCTCTTTTATAATTCACTATTGGAAGTCCTTGTAGGTTGAAATCTTAAAAACATTTGGGCTGGATTCTCCAATTCTGGGGCTCTGTCCCCATGCCTGCTTGGGAACGGCCAGGAAAACTGGCGCAAAATGGCCACCGATTTCCCGTTTTGCTGGGGGCTAGCAGGAAGGCAGCGTAGAGTACCCGACTCTAGCTGCTGATATAGCCTGGCGAATTGCTGAGTTCGTGGGCGCGCATGCGCATGGCGGCGACCTGCAGTGGCCGTGCCGTGCTTCATGGCGGAGGCCACTCGCGGACCAACCCGCGAAATAGTACCCCCCTTTGGCCGGCTTGCACGTCCCGCACCACCCCACCACAGTGCCCCCAGCCCCAAATATGTCCCCACCTGCCCGCGGATTGGCCCTCCCCCGACTGTGGCGGTGCTGGACTGAGTGCGCAGCCTCCACGCTGAGTTACCGATGGATGAGACCACACGTGTCCCGCGCCATCAGGAACTTGGTCGGTTGTGGGCGGAACATCGGGGGACGGGCCTCAGGCAATGGCCTGAGGCCGTTGATATGTGGCGCAGCATGCTCTCTCTGAGTATGCCGCGTTGGAGGGGGTGGATCATCGGGAAAGCAGCGCTGCCCGCAATATCACCGGGAATTTGGATTCTCTGGCCATTCGCCGAACGCGATTTCGGCGTCGGCGACCGGAGAATCCAGCCCATTTGATTTGATTTGATGTTCCACTATTTTTCATGTTAGTTTCACCGTAGAAACCCTTAAAAAGTTACATCCATTTTGACTTTGCCTGTTAGGCTCTAACTAACCATCACCATCGCATGCACAGAGGGAAGTGGCACTTTGCAATGATGTCATACAAAGCGCCACACTATTGCAGGGATTAATATAATACCGAAAATAATTGGGAAAATTGTTTCACAAGGATTAGTATACTACATATGAGATACTTGTTATTTTTACTCAACGGACATTCTTTTCTCCACGGACATATTTTTCACTGACCTTTTTTTCTTTCATGGACACATGAACCATGTTGGGAACCACTGATCTAGCTAAAGCATGTAAAAAAGGCAATGAGGAAGATGGTAATATTCTCTGGTGGTTCAGGACAAGTTAGATCAGACTAATTTAAGTGTCTGTGAGGTCTGACTTTCTCAACCTTAAGTGGGAATGATAATCTGAGGCGTGGGCTTGATCTTGAATAGTCCCATAATCCATTTCACTAACTCTTAACACACAAACATACAATCCCTTGATCTTATCAACTAGTTTAAAAGATAAGGTAATTGAAAGTACTGCACCCCTGTATGCTTCACCCGATGCCTGTGTCTATGTATTTACATTGTGTATTTTATGTTTGCCCTATTATGTATTTTCTTTTCATGTACGGAATGATCTGTCTGAACTGCACGCAGAGCAATACTTTTCAATGTACTTCGGTACACGTGACAATAAACAAATCCAATCCAATTTATGATAAAAATGCATCTCTATCCATCAATATATTTGAAGATTTTAGTCATAGATTTTGAAGTTGCTCTCTATGTAGTACCATGCCTTGAAAATACAATGTGTGTATTAATTTTACATGCTCTGCCATGGGCTTCAAATACTGATTGTATCTATTTTTTACAATGCTGCGTATACTCCCCTTTAGGAAGAAATGTTGGCCTGGATTCCCCGCCCAATGCCGGCAACGTGGATCGTGATCAGGCAGAGAATCAGGCGTCCGGCCAAAATCGAGGTCTGGTCGGGCACTGAACCGACCGCAATGCTCGAGCCCCCCGGTTGGCAGCAGGACCAGGGTTCGCTACTGTATGCATATAGGTCCTAATGACCTATTTGCATCCACTTAACGGACCCAGCACCAGAGTCTCCGGGCACTTGTGATTCTCCAGTCCTCTGAGCCGGGAAACACATGGGTAAAGATCACTACTGGTATTTACCAGCGTGGCCCTGACGTGGTTGACTTCATCGTGCCAAGGGGTTAACCCCTTAAGGGACTCCTAAGTGCACACTGTTAATGTGCCAAAGTATAGATTGGTCTTTGTCGTGTTTCATTATCTTTCTTCTCCTTTCATAAATACGTTTATTGGTGTTTAATGAAAGTGGTGTTTGTGTCATTGTTTCTGCAGAAGTTTCTCATTAATAACCAAAAATAAAAACATCAAGCAAAACCAATGTTTCAGATTGGAACACTGTTACTCATAACATCAACGGTGTTTTGTAGCAGTTTATAGAACTTAAAGTCCTGAATCCTTTGTCCTCTGGCTCTTAGGGAGGGATTTTCCGGTCTTGTCCCCTTCAGGACCAAACTTTCTCGCTTAAAGTCGATGGATCTTTTGCTGCCCCATCAAATCTTCTGTCTTGCCGACTACGATTCCTGTGGTGGGTGGGACCAGAAAACTCTGCAGCATACGTTTGTTATTGATCCTATCAATGTGCCTTTCTTCCAGTCATTTGAAAGATGTCAGAAGAAACCATAGTACATGACACAATTTATCTTTTCTTCTTGTAGTATGTGCTGTTATGATCTATGTTTGGTTAATAAATGTTGGTTTGAAATAAATTGGGAGCATTGATCTTTGAAAGTGTGAAAACTAGAATTGTATCAATGTCCGTGATGACATTCTAGTTACAGTAAAAATCTTTATTTTCCGGCATGTGTAGGGACTGGGTGGTGCAAGTTAATCAAAAATGCCAGTTCTGGAGAGATCCATTTACCAATGGAATGTAGTACAATTTCTGCAGCATATATGCAGGTACTCAGCAAGTAAAAACGGTATTTTTTTTTACTTCTCATCTTCATCTAATCTAAGGTGAAAGTAAGTTAGCGGGGAACATAAAAACTGACTGTAAACGTTTCTATAGGTCTGTAAAGAGAAAAAGATTGATAAAAAACAACGTAGGCCCCTGATAGTCAGAAATGGGGTAATTCATAACTGAGAACAAAGGAATGGCTGAGGAACTCATTTTCTACTTTGCTTCTGTCTTCACAAAGGAAGACACGAAAAATGTATCAAAAGTTCTGAGTAACACAAGTTTTAATGAGGAGCTGAAGAAAATTAGTATTAGTAGAGAAATGGGTTTGGGGAAATTAATGGGATTGAATGCGGATAAATCTCCAGGGCCTGTTAATCTTCATCCCAGAGTTCTTAAGGAAGTGGCCCAAGAAATAGTAGATCCATTGATGGTCATTTTTCAAAATTCTTTGGACTCTGGACTAGTTCCTGCAGCTTTGAGGATAGCTAATATAACTCCACTGTTCAAAAACGGAGGTAGAGAAAAAACAGCAAACTATAGACCAGTGATCCTAAAATCGGTAGTAGGGAAGTTGCTAGAGTCCATGATCAAGGATTTTGTAGCACAGCATTTGGAAATCAGTGGTATCGTCAGACAAAGTCAGCATGGATTTATGAAAGGGAAATCATGCTTGACAATCTACTGGAATTTTTTGAAGATGGAATTAGTAGAATTGACCAGGGAGAACTGGTGGATGTGGTTTATTTAGACTTTCAGAAGGCCTTCAGCAAGGTCTCACATGGCAGATTACTATGTAAAGTTAAAGCACATGGGATTGAGGGTAGTGTCTTGAAATGGATAGAAAGCTGGTTTGCAGACAGGAAGAAAAGTGTTGGAGTAAATGTGTCTTTTTCTGATTGGCAGGCAGTGACTAGTGGAATGCTGCAGGGATCTGTGCTAGGACCCAAATTGTTCACATTATATATTATGTATTATCTCCAAAGTTGCAGTTGATACAAAGTTGGGTGGGAAGGTGAGCTGTGAGGAGGATGCAGAAATGCTTCAGCGGGATTTGAACAGGCTGAGTGAGTGGGCATGTGCATGGCATGTGGGGATAAATGTGAGGTTATCCACTTTGGTAGCAAAAATAGGTAGACAGATTATTATTTAAATGGCTGTAAATTGTGAGAGGTGGATACTCAGTGAGACCTTGGTGTCCTTGAGCATCAGTCACTGAAAGTAAGTGCACATGTAAAGCAGGCAGTAAAGAAGGAAAGATTTTGGGCGGGATTCTCCGACACCCGCTGGGCCGAAGAATCGCCGGGGGGGCGGTGTGAATCCCACCCCGCCACCCCGAAGCCGGCTGCCGGATTCTCCGGCGCCGGTTTTTCGGCGGGGGCGGGAATCGCGCCGCGCAAGTCAGGGGCCATTGGCAGCGGCCCCCCAGCGATTATCCAGCCCGCAATGGGCCGAGTGGCCACCCGTTTTCGGTGGATCCCGCCAGCGTAAATACACCAGGTACTTACCGGCGGGAGCTGGCTCAGTGGGCGGCCTGCTGAGTCCTCGGGGAGGCGCGGGGTATCTGGCCCCAGGTGGGGCCCCCACGGTGGCCTGGCCCGCGATCGGGGCCCACCAATCCGCGGGCGGGCCTGTGCTGTGGGGGCACTCTTTCCCTCCGTGCCGGCCGGTGTAATGGTCCACCATGGCCAGCGCGGAAAAGAACCCCCCCCTGTGCATGCGCTGGGATGACGGCAGCACATGCTGGCGCACCCGCGCATGCCCAACTCGCGCCAGCCGGCGGAGGCCCTTCGGCACCAGTTGGCGTGGCGCCAAGCCGTTCGGCACCGGCTGGCGCGGCGCCAACCCCACCGGCGCCAGCCTAGCCCCTGAAGGTGCGGAGGATTCCGCACCTTCCGGGCGGTCCGACTCCACACCTTCTGGGCGGCCCGATGCCAGAGTGGTTCACGCCAGGTAGAGGTGAATCCCGCCCTATATGTTGGTCTTGATAGCGAGAGGATTTGAATATAGGAAAAGGGATATTTTCCTGCAATTGTATCGGGCATTGATGTGGCCACACCTGTAGTATTGTGTGGCTTATATTAATTGGAGTTCAGAAGAGTGAGAGGGGATCTCATAGAAACTTACAATTCTGACAAGATTCAACAGGTTAGATTCAGAAAGAATGTTCCCGATGGTGAGGGAGTCCAGAACTAAGGGCCATAGTTAAGGATAAGGGGCAAACCTTTTCGGACTGAGAAATTACTTCACCCAGAGAATGGTGAATCTGTGGAATTCATTACCACAAAAAGTAGTTGAGGCCAAAACGTTGTGTAATTTCAAGAAGGATTTAGGTATAGCTCTTGGGGCTAAACAGATCAAGGGGTATGGGGGTGGGGGCGGACTGGATCAGGGTATTGAACTTGATGATCAGCCATGATCATAATGAATGGCAGAGCAGGTTCCAAGAGCCGAATGGCCTACTTCTGCTTCTATTTTCTATCTACCTGCCTATGTATGTTTCAGCAGTACATTACCACATAAATTAAAGTGGTATAATCTGATATACAGGTACAGATTCCAAATAACTTTGTAATTGCATCAAGTTGGTAAAGTGATGATTTGTATCAGGGAAACATCAGAAATTCTAGTGAGTAGAGAATTCTGGTTGATAGACTGCCAGAGTACACAACATTTACTGTATTGTGTCAAGATATATGTGGGAGTTTTAAGGCTCACACATTTATAGCTTGACAGTTTTGAATTTTAAATGTTTTGTTACTTGAATTGGGAATAGATTGTGGTTGTTTAATTATCCTACATGGAACAGAAAAATTATCCTACATGGAACAGAAAAATTATCCTACATGGAACAGAAAAAATGATCTTGGCTGAGAAACCTCTTACAAAAGGCTGAAAGGTTTGGGGGCAACTGGAGTTTAATCTAAAATGTTGTCTTCTCCGATCATACTATTTTCTATCAAAGTTGATAACATTACTCATGGTTTTTGCTGTTTTCAATCCCCAAAGATAAAATGTGTGGGAAGTTGAAGAAAATATACCAAAGAATTGGAAAATTAAAACAGTTTAAAATAGAACTTGGATCCTTTCTGATTGAGGAAATGTTTCAAAAAGCTGAGTAAAATGATGCTGAGAATGTTTTACTCGAGCCCTTGCTGTCCAAGAGAAAAGTTAACCCTTTCTCCTGACAGATGTTTTTCAAACTGACCACACAACTTCTCCATTGATCAGTGAAAATATATTTTATATATTGGACATTACTAAATTTTGAGTCCTAAATTGACATATTAATCCATTTTGCTCCTAACCAAAGCCACAATGGAGTTTAGCTTTCTTTTTCTTTTTAAAACAGATGATGATTTTCAGGTGCACATAAATACAGATAAGCAAGAACAGCAAGAGATCTAAATGTTTTTCAGAAGTTAAAACTCATCTGCAGACATCAGGGGCGAGATTCTCCGACCCCCCCCCAACAGGTCGGAGAATCGCCGGGGGCTGGCGTGAATCCCGCCCCCGCCGGTTGCCGAAGTCTCCGGCACCGGAGATTGGGCGGGGGCAGGAATCGCGCCGCGCCGGTTGGCGGGCCACCCCGCACGATTCTCCGGCCCGAATGGGCCGAAGTCCCGCCCATTAAATGCCTGTCCCGCCGGCGTAGATTAAACCACCTACCTTACCGGCGGGACAAGGCGGCGCGGGCGGGCTCCGGTGTCCTGGGGGAGGCGCGGGCCGATCTGGCCCCGGGGGGTGCCCCCATGGTGGCCTGGCGCGCGATCGGGGCCCACCGATCCGCGGGCGGGCCTGTGCCGTGGGGGCACTCTTTCCCTTCCGCCTCCGCCACGGTCTCCACCATGGCGGAGGCAGAAGAGACTCCCTCCACTGCGCATGCGCGGGAAACTGTCAGCGGCCGCTGACGCTCCCGCGCATGCGCCGCCCGGAGATGTCATTTCCGCGCCGGCTGGCGGGGCACCAAAGGCCTTTTCCGCCAGCTGGCGGGGCGGAAATTCGTCCGGCGCCGACCTAGCCCCTTAAGGTTTGGGCTCGGCCCCCAAAGATGCGGAGCATTCCGCACTTTTGGGGCGGCGCGATGCCCGTCTGATTTGCGCCGTTTTGGGTGCCAGTCGGCGGACATCGCGCCGTTTCCGGAGAATTTCGCCCCAGATTTCACAACATAGTCATGAGCGGAATTCTCTGAAAATGGGATCTGCCCTCAAGCCCGCAAGAAAACGGGGTGCGAATCACTCTGGACTTTCCTGGAGAAAGTCCAGAGTGATACTCCATTTTGAAGGGGGCTTGCAGGGCCCCGGAGTAGTCCACGCAGCTCCGGCTGCTGATACGGGGCCCTGCACCTCCGGCCGCGGGTACACACATGCGCGCGATGGCCGCCTACAACAGCGGCCCTGCGCAATCTGGCGAACCCACGCAGCAAGTCGGCCCCAACATTATAGGCCCCCCCCCTCCCCCAGATTGCACACGGCTGCCGATCGGTGGCCCCCAATTGTGGGCCTGGCCATCCTGGAGGCCCCCCCTGGTGACAGATCACCCCACCCCCACTCCAAGCTCCTGCCGGGTGGAACCATGAATGAACCACGCCGGCGGGAACTCGGCCAGCTGTCGGCGGAGAATCGTCGTGGGGACCTCTTTCACTGGCCCCCGACCGGCGCCGCGTCGACCGCACGTGCGCGACTGCCATTGATTCTCTGGTCCCCGGAGACTCGCAGGAAGGCGTCGGACTCGATCGCGGGTCTGATGCCCTATTTTCCGCCCCCGCGCTGAGCGCGATTGCGGCGCAGAGGCTCGGAGAATCCTGCCCATGATGTCAAATAAGACATTGCGAGGAATTCTCCTTTGCTGAGACTAAGTGTTGGCGCCGGGGCAGGATTTGTGGACTTCTACAACAGCAAAACTGACACCGCCCCTGGACCGATTCAACAACCGTTAAGGGGCTAGCACTGGCGGCACGTGGAACTGAATCAGTTCCAATGACAAATTGTACGATATTCGCCGGGTCCGCCATTGACACTCAGGAGGCTGACAAGCTGCAGCCACATATAGACACTTCACTCCCCGCACGCATAATCCAGCCAACAAGTTGGCAGCGAGGAGAGCGGTATCTCGTTTCACGGATGCCGAGTTCGAGACCCTGCTGGACACCGTGGAGGAGAGAGAGGCGACCCTGTACCCCGGCACGATAAGGAGGCTGCCAGCCACCGCCGGTCGCTGTGCCTGGATGCAGGTGGCAGAGATGGTCAGCGCCGTGGGCAACTTCGTCTGGACCGGCCAGTAGTATAAGAGAAAACTGCACAACCTCTTCAGGGCGGTCAGAGTGAATAGGGAGCACTGTGCCCCGGCATCGACACCCTGTTACCCAAACCCCAGGGCACAGGGCGCATCTGCAGCAGGCTACCTCCAGTGCTGATGTACCGCCTGGGGATCCATCTGGACATAGCGTTAGGGCACGTAGTGCCAGAAAGGTACAAACCATTTAGGTTGGTACTGGTACAGCTCACAGTATAGCATTCGGGGCCAGGGCACAAACCTGCACATGTTCACTGTTGCACAATAAATATCTGTTCACAATGTTTCAATCTGCCTCGGTGTTCTTTCAGAAGGGTGTGGTGGTTGGCCTGGGCTGGGCTGGCTGCAGAGGGGGGCAGGGAGGAGATGGGTGGACATTGTGGGTGGGTTTAGGCCAGGGACCCCAGTTCAGTCAGCGCTCACCGCTCCGGTGCTCCACACCCATCCCTCTTCACCACATAACCCCCCCTGCCTCTCCCCACCCCCACCCCATGACCATCCCCACCTCAGCCATCCCAAGGGTTCGGTGGGACAGTGCGATGGAGTGGCCAGCTCGCATGCAGGGATCACCCAGGTGGACAGTGGAAAGTGCTCCCATGGGCAGGAGTCAGACGTTGTGAAATGGTGCAGAGCACCAGAGCTCACCGCAGAGCGGGTTGGCGTCATCCTCCAGCCCATGGACCAGACCCGCTGTTACTGCTAACCCAAGGAGCGCACATGTAGTGAGGCAGGTAGGTATCACGGAGGGAGTTGCAAGGGGTAGGGGGTGGGGGGGGGGGGGATGATACAGGGAGTGTGTTCATGGGAGAGGGTGGTTGGCCGGTGGGGGAGGTGGGGGTGGGGATGTGGGACAGGGTGTCCATACTGCCAAGGTATCGGACGCGGATGTGCATGATGTGCAGCTGATGGTCACAAACTAGTGTGAAACCTTTTCTCGTTTGTGAAGACCGGCCCGTCATGGGTGTGTGCTCGTAGGGCAACATGGATCCCGTCAATCATTCCCTGGACCTGTGGCATCTCTCGATGACAGTGAACCCCGCTACCCGGGCATCCTAGTGAGTGCGGTCCACATTGAATTTGATGTATTGTGCCAACTGGACTTACATGCCCTCTGTGATGGCACGGATGCACCGATGTCTGTGAGATCCCAGACAGCTACCCACTCGGTGCGTGGATGGAGCCTGCCGCGTAAAGGTTCAGGGCGACCTTGACGGCTACCAGGAGCGGGTGTCCTCCGCCATACCCTCGCGGTGCCAGGTGTGTATTTATCTGGCAGATATGCCGTACAGTCACCGCTCAGCCAAGTCTCTGTAGGCATGCCCAGTCCGACATGTCCTCGAACGACAGGCGCTTCCGGTACATGCAAAGCCTGATTCGGTGCCTCCTTCCCACCTCCTCCTCGGCTTGTTGGGCGGCCAGCTCGCCACCCTCACTGGCGTCCGCCTGTTCCTCTGGGACAGGCTCCACTGCTGCAGGGTCCTCCTCGAGTAGCTCCTGCTCGTACAGCCTCAGTGCATCCCCCAGAGCTGCGGCAGCCGGGATGAAGGCTATCATTGATGGTTGGATTCTGATTGCCATTGTCTGCAGGGGGTGAAAGTCAGACATGTTAGCATGGTGTGAACCCGCATGTCCAACCAGGTACACTGGGTTACTTGGAGGCCACGGTCCACACTGCAGAGCCTGCCCCTGTATGTACCGCCCCCCCCCCACTCCTCCCCCATCCGTGGCCACTCCCCCAGCACCCTTGCCACTGCACACCTGGCCCCATGGGTGCCTGGCACCATGAGGGGCTCTGGCCCTGGCACCCGGCACTGCTGCCAGGAGTACCATTGGCTGTGTTGGCCATGCCAGCGGTACGCCTCACGCCCTTCATCTGGCATCCTCCTGTAGTGGCTACTGTGTGCATTGCCCTTGAATGAGCCACGTATTGCACTGTTGGAGGGTGGAGGCTGGTTGTGGGAGGGGTGGGGAGTTGGTGGGGTGGAAGGTGGTGCGTGGTGTGCGGGGATGGTTTGGTGGAGGTTGGGCGTATTGTGCGGGAATGGTGGGGTAGAGGGTCAGTGGGGCCAAGGCAAGATGGTTGCCTTGAAGGCTACGGCAATGGCAGTCTATGCCTGGGCACCCCTGTCCCATGGGGGGTTTACCCCGACCCCACGGCCGATTCCCTGGTCACCCCTTATCACCCCCCGCTGCCCCCCCCGGGCCAGTGGCAGGTACAGCAGCCCACGATCGCGCCTTTGCATATCTTACCTTGACAGTATTGAATTTTTTATCCATCAGTCTGGCCTCAATAAAACTCGAGATGGATTTGTAGGCATAGTATTATTTATTTTTAACCAACTTGCAAGTCTGACTTGCTTCATAATGAGCCTCAGAACACACAAGCTGTCTTCTGAAACCCTAGGAACCGAGTGCTATCGGAGACAAAGGAATCTCTACAAATACATTCAAATGGTATCAAGTTTCACATACAAGATTCCCATAGGCCGTCCTATACACCTCCTGACCTGGCCATATATCCTGATTGGCTCACTTCTCATTCCTTAACCCTGGGCCTCTTGTTACCCAGCATCCTTTTCCCATCCTCCACTAGACACACCTCCCCCTTCCTTGCCATGCTTTCTGAAATCCTTTGTCTGTGAACTCACTACTATTAGACTGATCACATCCACATTACTGTAACTAATATTTGAACTAACTATTTCATATCACATTCGTTTGTTCAATTCCTCAACCTCGTCTCTCTCCCTCATCAGCCCCAGCACCTGTTTCCCGATTTTTAAAACCACAAATGAAACTCGCTGTCAGTGATTCCTCCAGGCGGCGGCAGAGCATCGCGGAGGCCCTGGAGAATACCGGGTCGGGCCTGCTAATGATATTTGAACAGCGTTTACTGTGTGTGTTGAGTAGAACGCATTGGCCTGGCGCCGATCACACTTTTGGCCTCACGACTAATTCTCTGCCAAATCGCCTTCCCCGATTCTGGCGTCAACCGACGGATAGTCCCACCTGCAATTTTTCAAGAACTTTCCCGGAGTGAAAATCAGCACTGGAATACCACTCCACTCCTACGTTCTTACTTGAAATTTTGGGGGAAGTTCTCCATTTGATAGACTGAATCGTGTGTATTCTATGTTGACAAAAATGGTGCCGGTCCTGGAATAATTCAGGACCCATTAATGGGTTCGCATAGGCACCACGTGGAACGTGGATCCCAATGCTTGAAGGTATCTGGTTTGCCGGGGTGGGGACCATCACTCGAGAGGTTGACAAGTTGCAGCCACATATTAGCACTCCACTCTCCACACACACTCTTTCCAGCCAACAAAATGGTGGCAGCACAAAGAGCGGCACCCCATTTCACCAATGTGGAGCTGAAAACTCTGCTGGATGCTGTGGAGGAGAGGCAGGGCACCTTGTTCCCCGAGGTGGGAAGACAGCTGCCACCCCATGGACGCCAACCAGCCTGGGTGTGGGTAGCAGAGGCCTTGAGTACCGTGGGCCTCACCACCAGGACAGGCCAGTAGTGTTGCAAGAAGCTGCACGACCTCCTCATGTCCCACACACCTGTGACGCCCCAACCCCTCCACCGAGGGCGACCAAACCCCACCCACCAGCAGGCCGCCCACACCCCACCCCATACCACATGCCAACAATCATAACACCCGCCATGGTTGCGTGCCCTGCAGACACAGGCCACAAGCCACGGACCCCTGTGCTGCCCACTTCCGAGTGTCTCACTCTGTGTATTACCTGTCCCCCAAGAGAAGGCAGCCGACACCTGCATAGAGAGAGAGCAGACCGGAGGGGGGGCCGCCGGAACTGCAGGTCCTCACCACCGCAAAGGGAACCTGTTGAACCTGCTCGGTGGGGCCAGAGAGCGGGAAGTCGCCGAGCCGGAGGCTGGCATCGGGGAAGCAGCTGAGCTCCAGAGACATTCACCTCGATTGGGCACTTTAGTGAAGAGGCTCCTGGGACACTATCTGGTATGCAGCATACACGTGCTGTGATACAGCAGGTGGAGGTGGGACTCCCTCGGGTGGCAGACGGATCGGAGGATGGCCCGATACCAGGGACTAGCTGCCGTCCATGGTGGTCTCGGGCATCTGGAAACGGCAGTCCCATCAATGTCTTTTTTTTGGGGGGGGGCAGCACGGTAGCATGGTGGTTAGCACAATTGCTTCACAGCTCCAGGGTCCCAGGTTCGATTCCGGCTTGGGTCACTGTCTGTGCGGAGTCTGCGCATCCTCCCCGTGTGTGCGTGGGTTTCCTCCGGGTGCTCCGGTTTCCTCCCACAGTCCAAAGATGTGCAGGTTAGGTGGATTGGCCATGATAAATTGCCCTTAGTGTCCAAAATTGCCCTTAGTGTTGGGTGGGGTTACTGGGTTATGGGGATAGGGTGGAGGTGTTGACCTTGGGTGGGGTGCTCTTTCCAAGAGCCGGTGTGGACTCGATGGGCCGAATGGCCTCCTTCTGCACTGTAAATTCTATGAATGCTGGAGATGCAGGAGCAGAGCCAGGGAGGAGTCCATGTGTGTAACAAGTATTAGTATACAGTGAGGATGATCGTGGAGGAGGTGTTGTTGCCTATCCTTACTGCTTGTGGTCTGTGGGTTAGGAAGTTCAGGATCCAGTCGCAGAGGGAGCAGCCGAGGCCCAGGCCACTGAGTTTGGAGATGGGTTTCGTAGGGATAATGGCTTTGAAGGCTGAGGGGTAGTCGATAAATAGGAGCCTGACATAGGTGTCTTTGTTATCTAGGTGTTCCAGTGTTGAGTGTAGGGCCAGGGAGATGGCGTCTGCTGTGGACCTGTTGCAGCGGTAGGCGAACTGTAGTGGAGCAAGGCAACTGGGAGGCTGTTCGTGCCATGACTAACCTTTCGAAGCACTTCATAATGATGGATGTCAGAGCCACTGGACGATAGTCATTAAGGTATGCTGCTTGGCTTTTCTTTGGTACAGGGATGATGGTCGTTTTCTTGAAGCAGATAGGGACCACAGATTGTTGCAAAGAGAGGTTGAAGATGTCTGCGAATACCCCCGCCAGCTGATCCGCACAAGACCTGAGTGCTCGTCCAGCTACCGCATCCGGGCCAGTGGCTTTCCGTAGGTTGATCTTCGAGAAGGCTGCTCTGACATCTGCAATGGTGACCTCAGACCCAATCCCAGTTACAAAAGCATCCCGCAAAAGGAGATCTGAGTGCTCCTTAGCTGTAACGTCCTGGCAGTCATAGTCCCGAACTAGTGGGATCAGGGCCCTCCAGAAGTCCTTGATTGACTCACCAGGTAGTTGAGTACGTGTTGCGAGCGCGTGTCTGGTGAAGAGCGTGTTCGTCTTCTGCTCATAACTCTCTTTGAGTCGAGTCATGGCATCAGCGTAATTGGGCGCATCCTGGATCAGCGGGAAGACTTTGGAGTTGAGTCTGGAGTACAAGATTTGAATCTTCTGAGCCTCTGATATACGCTTCAAAACAAGCTAGCCAGTGCTGGAAGTCCTTTCTCGCGTCGCTTGAGTGTGGATCCAGCGGCAGGCAATCTGGTTTAATCCGGAGGTCCATCTTCTGAATCTGATACTAATAAATTGAGGCACGATCAATTTTACTGGAGACAAAGTTAAATCCAAACTGAGGCTTTAGTAGTATCAGATGTGTGGCCTCCCACAGCAGCTGACGAAATGGCTGCGAGCTGGAGGCCACGCATATTTATAACCCGGCTCCTGGGCGGAGCTAGCATGCAGGGGCCCAGGTGAACCTGTAGTGCAGGTTCTACCGTACAACCTCTAATATCAGAACACAGTGATTTACCACATGGGGACACCTGAGCGACTGCAGGGCCCATCCATGCCCAGCCGCTCCAGTGGATGGCCGCCAAAGAGGACCTTGGGCATTGGGTGGGAATCGCAGCAGGCTGCCTCCACTCCTTTACCGCCTGGGGACCCACCTAGACGGAACGTTAGGGTTCATAAGACCAGAAAGCTAGACACCATATAAGTTGCCATGTGTGCAGCATGTAGGATAACGTTAGGGTCTAGGGCACAATTATATATCACAGTAAATACCTCTGGACACTAATGATCCGACCTGCCTTGGTGCTCTCTCTACACAAGATGTGAAGGATGGGCCGGGCTGGGAGCAGAGGGTGTAGTGGGTGGTGGTTGTGGGGGGGGGGGGGGGGGGGGTTGCTGGGAGGACATGGTGGTGGGGGGGGGGGGGCTGCAGGCGTTGGAGGTGGGCACGGGCCAGGGTCCCCAGAGCAAACACCGCACACCGCCGCGGTGCCCAGCATCGCCCCCTTCCACTCTCCCAGTCCAGCAGGTCCTCAAATGATAGGCGCTGCCGATAAACATGAGGCCTGATGCGGTGCTTCCATACCATCCTATCCTCGACCTGTTGGGCAGCTGGCTCTCCATCCTCATGGGCTGGCCCCTGTTTCTCTGGGACAGGCTACCATTCTGCAGGCCCTCCCCGAACAGCTCCTGCTCGTACAGCCTCACTGCATCCGCCAGTGCTGCAGTGGCTAGGATGATGGCAACCATGCCTGATTGGATACTGTAATCCATTGTCTGCATTGGGTAAAGTGCAGACATGTTATCATGGTGGGTTCCCCCGTGTCCGATCAGGCCCAATGGGCTACACGGTGGCACTGGCCTGCATTGCAGCCCCTGCCCCGCATGTCCCCCTCGCACCCTCCCCTCCCATCACATCCACACAACCATCCCCAGCCGTTCCTTCTGGCACTCTTCCCTCTGCATCACACCCCTGGCCCCGCCAGTGCCGACGGGGTACCGGAGGCTGTCCGTATACATGCCAGCTGTACGCTCAGCGGTCCCTGCCCAGGGCCCTCCTGTGGGATTCCTGTGGACATCTTCCTTGGATGGGCCGCCAGATGCCCCGCCAACAGAGTGGCTCCCAGGTGTGGGGGGGGGTGTGCACCCAAATGGCCCATGTCGCTCTGCGCAACCATGGGCCATGATGGGCAGTCAGTGGGGAACACAGCAAGATGGCTGCCTTGCAGGCCGCAGCAATGGTGGCTTGTGCCTTGACACCCCAACCCCACGGCCCATCCCCTGGTCACCACTCGCTACTCCCTCTGGCTCTGGCTGCGCCCTTGGGGAACATGTCCTACCTCCTCCCTCTCCCTCAGCAGCCTTGGCGCCTTCTTCCCGATTTTCTATACCACAAGTGAATCTCACCGTCGGGAATTCCTCTTGGTGGAGCAGCGCTGGAGGTCCGGAGAATACAGGTGCGGGCCTGTTAATGATGCCAGCGGTGTTTACTGTAGAATTTTCATCACCACGCCAATATGCGGCGTGGAACCCATTCACGGGGCTGTCAAGGCAATGGAGCATGGCATTCCATTGGGCACCCGCCACTGGCCACAATGTTCGTCTGGCAATCGATTCTCTGCCCAATCGTGTTTTCCGATTCCTGCATTGGCCGACGGAGAATACCGCACATTGTCTCTCCCGGCCTTCCGACTCAACGTGTTTCTGGGACCTGGCATCTGTTGTGTTTGGTCTTCTGTGTCTTTCAAAGGAATCCACCAAGCACCTTGACTTGTCCAGACCAGGATCTTTATTGAATCACACGTGGTAGGATAGCGGTCTGTTACAGAACAAGTTATCATGGAGTTTCTTTGTACTCCTCTGAAACTACACCTAGCACGACTGTTCACCTGTATGTCTTACTACCATCTCTGACAACCATTTGCTGATGGCCGGATGTGTCCCCACCTATATTGGAGTCCCTAGTCTGGGAGTCCTCCATGACCACCTCATCATTCCTTCCAGACCTCCGGAGTAGAGCCTCTTGAGCCTTTTCATTGAGCCCAACTGTGCTGCTGGGAAAAAAAATCTACAAGTAGTTCATTCGGGTCATCATCTGTCTCACCTTCCATGCCATCACTTTCTGCCGTCAAAATCTTCTAGCAGATATTCATTATCATCATTATTGGATTCAGCATCATCTGCAATGGTCTCTCCTGCAAAATATAACATTTCATACACAATTGTGTGTTCACGCAGTAGGCCGCCAAGTTCAAAGTCAGCTTTGAGTTTGGCTGGCGAATGTTGGCTTAACATTCCATGCTGTGGAACTTCAGTGGGAATGAAGAAGTTAAAGAATGATTTGTTTGGTACTGTTCCTGTCACTGTTCTGGGAGTGCTTCGATCTTTGTGCTTCGGTTTTGTTCAAATTGTTCTCACCATTACATTTTTGCCCACCCTCCAGTCGATTTTGCAGGCTGTGCAACCTATGATTTGTGGCTCAGCAAAGAATGATTGAGGTGGCCAGGAGCTGTCAGTCTAAGCTTGATGTTTATGAATATTGTACGAAGTCTTACAACACCAGGTTAAAGTCCAACAGGTTTGTTTCGATGTCACTAGCTTTCGGAGCGCTGCTCCTTCCTCAGGTGAATGAAGAGGTCTGTTCCAGAAACACATATATAGACAAATTCAAAGATGCCAAACAATGCTTGGAATGCGAGCATTAGCAGGTGATTAAATCTTTACAGATCCAGAGATGGGGTTCATTCTCTTTATGAACATTGGTTAGGGTTATTTAGAGTTACTCAACCATGCAGGGAGAGGAGATGATTGGAGAAATGCCGACATCTGTGTATGTGTTTGTGGAAGCTGTCAAACACAGCCCTGTAAAAATCAAAGAAAAATGAATGAATAACTTGCATATCAAGGATCTGAGGGAGTTTGAAAATAGCTGATTGTTTCTCTCTTTCCAGGAATTGACAGGTGCTGCTTCCTGTGTCTGAGCCAGCAGGTGTATTGCCCATGTGAGTGTTAAAACAATAATCCTTTTCCCTGCCTCTGTCTAGACTGCACTCCAACTTCCAAACAGGAATCTCTCTTCTCGGGGGATTCCTGGCAGGGGGTTTCTGTGGGGGTCTCTTTATCTCTGTGGGGGTCTCTTTATTTAGGGGGTCTCTGTGGGGGACTCCTTATTTAAAAGGTCTCTGGTGGGGGAGCGATGGGGGTCTGGTGGGTATGGGATGGGCAGATCTTGCATTGCGGGTGGGGAGGGTGGGACCTTGGGGCAACTGACCAACTGTATTAGCGAGTTACCCCTTGGCCCACCGTAATGTCCACTGCACCAGGGTCACACTTGTCAGGACCTGTAGAGATTTTCGCCCAGTGATCCTCGGCCAAGAGGAGCGGAGAATCACACGGGCCTGTATCCTCCCGCTAGCGTGGGGCATGAATCTTGATCCCGACGCCAGAGTGGTCCGGAGCATCAGAGACGGATCAATGCCCCCATTTTCTTCACACCGGTGGATTCTCCACCTCACCAGGAACTCCGGTGGCGCGAGATGGAGAACCTTGCCCCTGTTCTCTTTTCTTTCATGTTCCTTCATTTCTCTTAGCTGCTGCCCATACATGGTTTACAAAACACATGGCAGTTTGATTTTACTTGTGCAAAAATGGCAAAAAGGAAAATTCATTATAATAGCATACTACCATTTTGTGATCAAACCACAGCATAAACCTGCTCAGATGTGAACAGGCTACAAGTATTAGAGATCCAGAAGTTACAAGACAAGTTAGGGCAGCACGGTAGCATTGTGGGTAGCACAATTGCTTCACAGCTCCAGGGTCCCAGGTTCGATTCCGGCTTGGGTCACTGTCTGTGCGGAGTCTGCACATCCTCCCCGTGTGTGCGTGGGATTCCTCCGGGTGCTCCGGTTTCCTCCCACAGTCCAAAGATGTGCAGGTTAGGTGGATTGGCCATGATAAATTGCCCTTAGTGTCCAAAATTGCCCTTAGTGTTGGGTGGGGTTACTGGGTTATGGGGTTGTGGGGATAGGGTGGAGGTGTTAACCTTGGGTAGGGTGCTCTTTCCAAGAGCCGGTGCAGACTCGATGGGCCGAATGGCCTCCTTCTGCACTGTAAATTCTATGACTAAGACATGGTTCAAGTGCTCAACAAAACAGGATTCTAAAATATGAATTTTCATACCACCCAAAAAGAAATCTGACCAACTATTAAATTAAAGCAAAGTAACAACTTAATATTTTTTCAGATGCATTAACAGAAACTTTGCATTTTTTAATGCAAGCAAGTAACTGGCACATTACTGTTAATTATATTTGTCCTGTTATTTAATATCTCATTATCAGCATAATTTTAAACATCAGTTGTGTTATTTAGTATAGAATCCTTCAGTTGTTAGTGACAGGACCTTGTTACTGAAGCAGATTTCAGTCCGACAAATGTGGTTTAGTCACTGAGTCACTTTGTCCACCCTGTAATTAATTGACTAAAAAATATTATAATTGCTGTACTTTGTAAAATGTAGGTGAATTACTGAAGTTGCTCCTTGGATGTTAGCGAGCCATTAATGATGCCATTAATAAAAAAAGACAAGTACATAATTTATCCTGGTTTGTTTGACATAATAGACTCCTATCCTGAAATGTTTGTCAGGAGAGAGCAGATTACCAGATTAGTACTCCACTGAGATGAAGAAAAGTAGTTACATTGCTGTGCTTTCTTTAAAATTAGTTGTGGTGTTTCTAATTCACGATACTTCAACATTGCTGGTTTATGTAGCAACTGATATCCACTCATGTTTATTTCGCTAGAACTAGCCACCTACTTCAAATTTACCAACACAGACCTCAAGAAGCTTGAGAAATGATCCCCTGTTAATTCATAGTGAAGAATTCTTTCATCATTACCTCTTGTCAAAACTCTACCATTCCGTAATCCCGCATCGGGTGGGATTTTCCAGCCCTTCTGTTGGTGGGATCATCCGGTCCCAATAACCACCCCTCCCCCCTCAGCGGGATTCCCGGCTGCACGAATGGCGAGCAGCACAAATGACCATTGACTTTGGCTGGAACAAAATATACTGCTGGTGGCCAATGTTGAGCTGCCTTCACTGCCAGAAAACCCGGAGCAGGTCGGAAAGCCCCAGCCATTGTTTTATTTGCACTTCTATTGACTGGTTTGGAAAAGTATTTTAAAGAGCAACTGCCAATGGCATAATTGGCTCACAAGCAGTTTCAAATCTAATGGTGTGGGAGAGCTGAACACAGAATTGAATTATTGAATTATACATCCACCAACCCAGAATAGCAACCGACAGTCTGAACATTAAGGCCAGGTTATAGGATAAGGTTCTAGACAGATTACATATTGAATATTGCATCCAATGCTGTTTGACAGAAAATAAGAGATTGAAGCACCGGAGAAAGTGGAGGGCAAGCACGGTAACACAGTGGGTAGCATTGTTGCTTCACAGCTCCAGAGACCCAGGGTCAATTCCAGGCTTGGGTCACTGTCTGTGTGGCGTCTGCACGTCCTCCCTGTGTCTGCGTAGGTTTCCTCCGGGTGCTCTGGTTTCCTCCCAGATAACCGTGCTGTTAGGTAATTTGGACATTCGGAGACTTCCGGGTGCGGCTATGCAGAGCTAGGTCGCATATTCGGCAGCTCCTGCTTGGAACGGACTTTTGGGCTCTTTTACAGGGCCCCCACGGCATTTGTTTGACATTTCCCGGTGTGGGAAGAAGGCTGCAATATTCCCCCGACAGTGTCCCCCAGGAAGGGTATGTCTCTTGGTTGCCAGACACACGCAGAAACAGTAAAAGATTTGGCTGCAACTGCAGGATAAACAGGGCCTCTTCCAGCATGCAGGCGGGGGAAGGGCAAGCTTAAAGCTGCAAGCTGACCTGAGGGCCTGTATCAAAAGTGAATTCTAGCAGCAGAGGGAACAACTGTGAAAAGACCTCATCAAGGCCACTGAAGGGACTTCCGGTTGCGGTGATGCCTAGCTAGCCGCACGCTTCGGCGGCTCCAGCTCCGACGGACCTTCGGGCTCTTTTAAGAGCCCCAACGGGGAATTTTTCGACGACGCAACCCGGTGTGGGGCGTGTGAGAAGGGAGTCCCCCCCAAACGAAGGAGGAAAAAACCGGCGGCGGCGGCTGCAGCGCGAGGAATCGTCGACCAAAGGGTCAGAAAGAGAGAAGTACAAGATGGCGGCGGAGAAAGCGCAGGCGACATGGGGGCCTGAGCATGAAATTGTGAGACGGTGCGTGGAGCTGCTGAAGAGGGAGGTGCTGACCCCGTTGCTACAGGCAATTAAGGGGCTCAAGGAGACATTAAAGACCCAGGAGACAGAGCTCCGTGTGGTGGAGCAGAAGGTGACAGATATTGAGGACGAGATCCTGGGCCTGGCGGTTAAGACACAGACGCACGAGGCACTTCATAAAAAGTGTACTGAAAGGATCAAAGCCCTAGAAAATGGAGCGCGAAGGAAGAACCTTCGGATACTGGGTCTCCCTGAGGGTGTGGAAGGAGTGGACTGTGGAGCGTACGCAAGTACGATGCTGAGCTCACTGATGGGTGCTGAGGCCCCTACGGGCCCCTTGGAGGTGGAGTGGGCAAATCGGATTCCGGCGAGAAGACCAAAAGCGGGAGAACCACCCAGGGCGATAATCGTGCGATTTTACCGCCTTAAGGATAGAGAAGAGGTCCTGAGATGGGCTAAAAAGGTGCGGAGTAGCAGATGGGAGAATGCAGTGGTACGGGTATACCAGGATTGGAGTGCGGAGGTGGCGAGAAGGAGGGCGAGCTTCAACCGAGCCAAAGAGGTGTTGCATAAAAGGAAGGTGAAGTTCGGGATGCTGCAGCCGGCAAGACTATGGGTCACGTATCAGGAGAGACACCATTATTTCGAGACGGCGGAGGAAGCATGGACCTTCATCAAAGAAGAGAAATTGGATCGGAACTGAGGGACTGATGCTGCAGGAAATGTTATTGTTAATGTTACGGTGGAAGTTAATTGAGAAGTAAACAGGGAAGGGGGGAGACATTGGGGAAATGTGGGCGCCGGTGAGGGGGGAAAGACGGGACATAGTTGGAGAATGGGGAAGGGGAGGGGGAGGGGAAAGGGAGCTGCGCCATAAGAGGCGGGTCAGGTAAAGGGATGTTCCCGCACCAGAAAGAATAAGGCGGGAAGACAGGCGCAAGGCAGATGGGAGTTCCCCACATGGGGGGGGTCGAGGAGTGAGCAGGAGTAGCCGGGGTCAGTTGAAGTCAGCTGACTTACGGAAGTAATATGGGGGGAGCAATCATGCTAGAAAGAGATCTAGCGGGGAGGGGGGGAGGGAGGGGGAGGGGGGGGGGGAACAACTGGGTTGCTGCTGCGGAAATCCAAAAGGAAATGGCTAAAGAGTGGGTGGGCGGGGATGGTGTGCGACGCTGGGGGAGCGAGCGGGAGCGCGGAGGCGGGATATGGGACTGGCCTAGAGAAGGTAATGGCTAGTCGACACGGGAGGGGGGCAGGTAGCCCCCTAGTGAGGCTGATCACGTGGAACGTGAGAGGCCTGAACGGACCGATAAAAAGGGCCAGAGTGCTCGCGCATTTGAAAGGACTAAGGGCAGACGTGGTTATGCTCCAAGAGACGCACCTAAAGTTGGCGGACCAAGTTAGGCTAAGGAAAGGATGGGTGGGACAGGTGTTCCACTCAGGACTGGACGCAAAGAATAGAGGGGTGGCCATTTTGGTGGGGAAACAGGTCGCATTTGAAGCAAAGAACATCGTAGCAGATAGCGGAGGTAGATATGTAATGGTGAGTGGCAGGCTGGAGGGAATGGAGGTCGTGTTGGTTAACGTGTATGCCCCAAACTGGGACGATGCGGGATTTATGAGACGGATGCTGGGGCGTATACCGGACCTGGAGGTAGGAAACTTGATTTTAGGAGGGGACTTTAATACGGTGCTGGACCCGGGGCTAGATAGATCCAGCTCAAGGACCGGAAGAAGGCCGGCAGCGGCCAAGGTACTTAAGGGGTTTATGGACCAAATGGGGGGAGTGGATCCATGGCGATTTCTTAGACCTAGGGCTAGGGAGTTTTCCTTCTTCTCCCATGTCCATAAAGTGTACTCCCGGATAGATTTTTTTGTTTTGGGAAGGTCGTTGATCTCTAGGGTGGAAGAAGCTGAGTACTCAGCCATAGGGGTTTCGGATCATGCCCCACATTGGGTGGACCTGGAATTAGGAGAGGAAAGGGAGCAGAGAACACTCTGGCGATTAGATGTGGGACTGATGGCGGATGAGGGAGTGTGTGCAAGAGTGCGGGGGTGTATTGAGAGATATCTGGAGGTCAATGACGACGGCGAGGTCCCTGTGGGAGTGGTATGGGAAGCACTAAAAGCGGTGGTCAGAGGAGAGCTGATCTCCATTGGGGCCCACAAAAGGAAAACAGAGGCCAAGGAAAGGGAAAGATTACTGGGGGAGATTTTAAGGGTGGATAGGGAATTTGCAGAGACCCCGGAGGAGGAATTGTACAGGGAGAGGAGACGACTCCAGACGGAATTTGACCTTCTGACCACCAGAAAGGCGGAGGTACTGTGGAGGAAGGCACAGGGGAGGAGGTATGAATATGGGGAAAAGGCGAGTCGCCTGTTGGCTCATCAATTGCGAAAGAGGGCAGCAGCGAGGGAGATAGGAGGAATTAGAGATGAAAGGGGAGACACGGTGCGAAGGGCAGGAAAGATAAATGAGGTGTTCAAGACCTTCTATGAGGAACTGTATAGGTCTCAACCCCCAGAGGGAGAGGAGGGGATGCGGCAGTTCCTGGACCAATTGAGGTTCCCGAAAGTGGAGGAGCGGGGGGTGGTAGGCCTGGGGGCACCGATTGGGGTGGACGAGGTTATTAAGGGACTGGGAAGCATGCAAGCAGGGAAGGCCCCAGGACCAGACGGGTTCCCGGTGGAGTATTACAGAAAATATGTGGACTTGTTGGCCCCGTTGATGGTGAGGACGTTCAATGAGGCCAGGAAAGGGGGGACTCTACCCCCGACGATGTCGGAGGCGACGATATCGTTAATTTTGAAGAGGGATAAAGATCCGTTGCAGTGCGGGTCCTATAGACCCATTTCATTGTTGAACGTGGACGCTAAATTGTTGGCAAAGGTACTGGCATCGAGGATAGAGGACTGTGTCCCGGGGGTGGTGCACGAAGAACAGACAGGGTTCGTAAAAGGGAGACAACTGAATGTTAACGTGCGACGACTATTAGGGGTGATAATGATGCTCCCAGTGGAGGGGGAGGCAGAGATAGTGGCGGCAATGGACGCAGAGAAGGCATTTGATAGGGTGGAGTGGGAGTATTTATGGGAAGTGTTAAGGAGGTTTGGGTTTGGGAACGGGTTTATTAGCTGGGTTAGACTTCTTTATGGGGCTCCAACGGCAAGCGTAGTTACAGGTCGACATAGATCGGAGTATTTCCGACTATATAGGGGAACAAGACAGGGATGCCCGCTGTCTCCATTGTTGTTCGCGTTGGCAATTGAACCTCTGGCCATGGCGTTGAGAGACTCCAGGAAATGGAGAGGGGTGATTAGAGGGGGAGAAGAACACCGAGTCTCGTTATATGCGGATGACCTATTGTTATACGTGTCGGACCCAGCGGGGGGAATGATAGAGGTTATGCGAATTTTGAGGGGGTTCGGGGATTTCTCGGGGTATAGGCTAAACATGGGGAAGAGTGAATTATTTGTGATACATCCAGGGGACCAGAGTAGAGAGATAGAAGGCTTGCCTCTAAGGAAAGTGGAAAGAAACTTCCGATACCTGGGGATTCAGATCGCTAGGAGCTGGGGAACCTTGCACAGACTTAATCTGACACGGTTGGTAGAACAAATGGAGGAGGACTTCACGAGGTGGGACATGCAGCCTCTATCGCTGGCGGGCAGGGTGCAAGCAATTAAGATGATGGTCCTCCCGAGGTTCTTATTTGTATTTCAATGTCTCCCTATACTAATCACTAAGACCTTTTTTAATAAAATAGACAAGAGCATCACGAGCTTCGTGTGGGCAGGGAAAGTTCCGAGAGTAAGGAGGGGGTTCCTTCAGCGTAGTAGGGACAGAGGAGGATTGGCACTACCGAACTTGGGCGATTACTATTGGGCCGCCAATGTGGCAATGATACGTAAATGGATGATGGAGGGTGAGGGAGCGGCGTGGGAAAGACTGGAGAGAAAGTCCTGTAAAGGGACGAGTTTAGAGGTGCTGGTGACGGCGCCGCTACCGATCTCACCTAAAAAGTTTACCACGAACCCGGTGGTGGCGGCAACATTGAATATCTGGGGACAGTGGAGGCGACAGAGAGGGGTGCGGGGAGCCCTGGTGGGGTCCCCAATCAGGAACAACCATAGGTTCGCCCCAGGAAGAATGGATGGAGGATTTCAGAGCTGGTTCCAGTTGGGAATTAGGAGGGTGGGAGATTTATTTATAGATGGGACTTTTGCGAGCTTGGGAGCATTGGAGGAAAAGTATAAGTTGCCCCGGGGAAATTTCTTGAGATATATGCAGGTGAGGGCATTTACTAGACAACATGTGAGGGAATTTCCGTTGCTCCCGACACAGGGGATACAGGACAGGGTGCTTTCAGGGGTGTGGGTCGGAGAGGGCAAGGTGTCAGAGATTTACCGAGAGATGAGGGAAGAGGGGGAGGAGTCGGTGGGCGAACTAAAAGGAAAGTGGGAAGAAGAACTAGGGGAGGAGATAGAGGAGGGTATGTGGGCTGATGCCCTAAGCAGGGTAAATTCCTCTTCCTCATGCGCCAGGCTTAGCCTGATTCAATTTAAGGTGCTACATAGAGCACACATAACGGGAGCAAGATTGAGCAGGTTCTTTGGAGTGGAGGACAAATGTGGGAGGTGTGGCGGGAGCCCGGCAAACCACGCACATATGTTTTGGGCATGCCCGGCACTGGAAGGGTATTGGAAGGGAGTGACGGGAGTGATTTCGCGGGTGGTGAAGGCCCGGGTCAAACCAGGCTGGGGGTTAGCTCTATTTGGAGTTGCGGAAGAGCCGGGAGTGCAGGAGGCGAAAGAGGCCGACGTTGTGGCCTTTGCGTCCCTAGTAGCCCGGCGCAGGATCCTACTCATGTGGAAGGAGGCAAAAACCCCCGGACTGGAGGCCTGGGTAAATGATATGGCGGGGTTCATTAAACTGGAGCAGATAAAGTTTGCCCTGAGAGGATCGGCTCAAGGGTTCACCAGGCGGTGGCAGCCATTTCTCGACTACCTAGGGGAACGTTAGAGGGAAGACAGATGACCAGCAGCAGCAACCCAGGGGGAGGGGGTGGGGGTGGGGGGGGTGGGGAGAGGGGGGGGGGTTTAGTTTAGGTCAAAGATAAAGGGGTTTTGTTACTTGTGTATTGTTTAAAATTTCTGTATTGTTATTGTTGCGTTTGCTTTGTAAGAGGGGAAAAATTGTTGTTTGGGAAAAAATTTTCAATAAAACATTTATAAAAAAAAAAGGTAATTTGGACATTCTGAATTCTCCCACTGTGTACCTGAGCAGTGTGGTCATCTAAAATGGCCACCTGCAAAGGGTAATGGGAATTGTGGTCAAACTGGGACACAGACAGTGCACAGCCCCTGTGTATTGTGCAAAGGAAAAACCAGACCGAGCTGAAACCTGCACCTGTTAAAGGTCAATCATCGATTTCCCCAGGACAATAGACTCAAATCAAGGAATAGCAACAGTAGCAGACTCCCCGGCGCCACCTCTCCTTATTTGGACAGGCATACGCACTTGGAACAATAACAACTGGGACTCGCCTGTGGTGATATGCATCGCTGTAAATACACAAGGGGTTAATGTAAATACACTATGAAGTGGGAAATGGTTCAAAAGGGCACTTGGCACAGAAGATGGCTGCCTGACACACAAGATGGAGACACAGAGAATAAAGCAGACATAACTGATGCCTGGAGTCTAGCGGGGTGCCAGTAGGACAGAAAGGAACAGATCCAGGACAAAGGGAGCCAGGCAGGAAGATTAAGAAATACATAAATGCGGGACACCACTTGAATAAAGCTGACTTCAGCCAAGGTGTACACAATGATATGCTAATACGAATGTCTTGGGCCATTTCCTAAAACAAAGGGACAATTGATACTACCTTCCTGCTGCTGCCTGTAACCTGTTAAACCTCTTTGACTGTGGCCATGTGTAAATGGCAAAATGCTTCCAAATAGCGATGTACAATCTATAAAATGTTTAAAGATAACAAGATGATAATTGTTTTGTATCTGGGCTCATTGTGAACCCGAAGTGGCTGTTTAAAGATAATTGTTTTGTATCTGGGCTCATTGTGATAGCGATGTACAATCTATAAAATGTTTAAAGATAACAAGGTGATAATTGTTTTGTATCTGGGCTCATTGTGAACCCAAAGTATAAAATGAATGACCGCCATTCAAACCGAGAGAAAGGCTGGCTACTGTACCGCGGGGTACGTACGCTTTCTCCTGAAGCTTCGTGTAACAATAAAACTGCATTTATCTGATCACAGCAAGTCTGACTCTTGAAGTGGTTGATTTTTCCCACAACACACTACAACTAAGTGAGCACTAGAGGGAGCACCGGAGATGTCATGAAATGCTGACAGACAGGTAATGAACACTTAGACTAGGACACGATCAATGGGCAGTCAAGACACCCAGAGGTGACACTACCACAAGGGGGCAACCCATATAAAAGGACAGGGCACACATGCTCTGTCTCTTTCCACAGGCAACACTTAGAGAGAAGGACAGGGGCAGATCAGAAGCATCACACGCACCACATGGCTTAGAGCAGACTGGTTAGTTAGACTGAGTTACTATAGCAAGATTAGCAGGAGAGTCGAACTCATAGAGAACTGTGCTAATAGTTCAATAAATCACATTGAACTTACTTCAAAGTCTGGAGTATCTTTTGGTCAAAGCTGCATCGAGTTGCAGCCTATGTTATCCCAGAGTACATACCATATCATGGTACCAGGAGTTGATTGTCGAGTGCCTCTGTACATACTAGCTGAGATCTGTCAGTCTCGCTGAGATGTCGCACATCTTGTATGGGAATTGTGAAGCCTTTGTCAATTTTCGCAAATACAGTGGGTAGACCTTCAGTATCTTCTTGTCGGTTAGATGAGCTGGGTAGACTGTCAGAGTCTTCTTCTGGTGGCTCAAATAATCTGGGTAGACTGTCATAGTCTTTTTGTTGTTCACGTGAGCGTGGTAGACTGTCATAGTCGTCTTGCTGTGCACTTGAGCATGACAGACTTGCATCGTCTGCTGCTGGTTGCTCAGATAAGGTTGCTAGACCTTCATGTCTTGTTCATGCAAGGACTGCGCTCTGGAGCCTTGCATTGCTTCCATCGTTGAGTCTGTCAATGAGCTCGCTGTGGAGGCTTGTATCGCTCTCTCTGTGGAGTCTGGCGTCGTTCCCTGTATGGAGTCATGCAGTGGTCTCGCTGTGGAGTCGACCTGTGCGCTCTCAATGGAGTTGTGCAGTGGTCTCGCTGTGGAGTCTTTCTGTGTTCTCTGTGTGGAGATGAGCAGTGGTCTCGCTGTGGAGTCTGTCATCGCTTTCTGTGCGGAGTCAGGGACTCTTCGTGGTGCGTGGACCATTGTTTTGGCTTCAGGCCGCTGCCTGTGGGCTTGTACCGCCCTCTGTCCTTTGGCGTCAGGCCACAGCAGAATCCTGTACTCATGGGTTGTGTTGTCGTCTATGCTGGGCTGAGGATCCTCAAATCCGAAGAACTCGTCCATGAATGTGTCGGATTTGGTACTAAGGTTGCCACGTCCAATGATGAAATCATCGTCTGAGTCGTAGTCTTCAAGGACTAAATCATCTCTTAGGGCGGTGCTAACTGCTTGTTGCAGGGTTCTGCGGAGGTTACTTTCAGCTACTGGTCGAAGTTCAGGCATTGTGCTGTCTTTCCAGGTAAAAGAATTGTGTTTTGTGGCTTTAAAACTGTTTGTCACTATTTTCGGACATTTCCCCTTTAAGTGGGCTCGGTCCGGGGTCTCTGACGTCATGAAGCTTGTGAAGTAGAGCGTAGGAATGGATTGCGCATGCGCAAATCGCTTTTCCTTAACTGTGCGCTCTTCGCGCAACTGCGCATGCGCGGTTTCTCGCGCATGCGCAAACAATGTTTTGCCAGTTCGCGTCTTCTGGGGAACTGCGCATGTGCGGCTCCTTGCGCAAGACGGCTGCCAATCAAAACTGCCGTTTTCCTCTGCTGCAAGCCTACCTTTGCTTCGTGGTGAGTATCGGCTCCAGTTTTACCGATTTTTTAAAATGTTTACCTCGCAGTAGTTTTCAAACTTGCCAAGGACTGTCTGGAAGTCTCTCTTGTCCTACCCTTTGGAGTACTTGAAGGAGTTGAAGATTTCTGTTGCACTTTCACCCGCAATGGTGAGTAGAAGATCTGACTTCTCAGCATCGGCCACGCCATCTAGGTCGGATACTACCATGTAAATCTCAAATCTCTGCTTGAATGCACGCCAGTAGGCACTGAGATTGCCGTGGTATCTGAGCTGCTAAGGAACGGGAATCTCGATCATCTTGCCTGGGTGCTGTTCCTCGTAGTCATGGATCTTGCTGAGTTGAACTAGATAGATTCAGCAGGCACTACTGGTACCGTGATGTAATATGTACCCTGGGATAACACAGGCTGCAACTCAATGCATCTTTGACCAAAAGATACTCCAGACTTTGAAGTAAGTTCAATGTGATTTATTGAACCATTAGCACAGTTCTCTATGAGTTTGACTCTCCTGCTAATCTTGCTATAGTAACTCAGTCTAACGAACCAGTCTGCTCTAAGCCATGTGGTGGGTGTGATGCTTCTGATCTGCCCCTGTCCTTCTCTCTAAGTGTCGCCTGTGGAAAGAGACAGAGCATGTGTGCCCTGTCCTTTTATATGGGTTGCCCCCTTGTGGTAGTGTCACCTCTGGGTGTCTTGACTGCCCATTGGTCGTGTCCTATTCTAAGTGTTCATTAGCTGTATGTCTGCATGTCATGACATCTCCGGTGCTCCCTCTAGTGTTTACTTAGTTGTAGTGTATTTACATTAACCCTTTGTGTATTTACAGGGATGCATATCACCACACCGCCCAGCCATCAAGGTACCCGCCCCTAATTGTCCGGTATCGATCAGAATGATTGAGACTCGATCGATCTATTGGACCCTGAATTAACCCCACCCACAAGAGCATGAAAGAGAAGAAGAATAAGAAGCCCTGCGCACTAGGGATTGGTCTCTTTTGGGATCAGCCACACCAACTGCAGCATAAACGACCAGCCAAGTTCAAGACCCGTGATCAATATTTGAGAGAGAGACTTGCCGCAGCCGAGACGAACCTGACGATTTCCAGCCGACACATGTGGGGGCTCAGATAAAGGCCTTATCTACCCGCATAGAGCCGGTCATCAGAAGTTAAGTAAAGGTCATCTTAGTTGATAGGTGTAGTTTAATACATAGCCCCGTGTATTATTGCACAGAGAGATAAGTCTCGTGATCAATAATAAACTGTCCTTTGAACTAACAGACTGGTTGTGTGGTCATTTGGTCAATACAAGAAACATACTCGCAGCTTGTGGTTTGATAATAGAAGTAGCAACAGCAGGTACCGGAATATGGCAACTAGGAGCTTTTCAAGTAACTTTATTGTGGTGTTAATGTAAGCCTACTTGTGACAATAAAGATTATTATTATTATGAGCCAGCAGACTGATCTTTATTGTCAGAGTCCTGAGAAACAGGAAATATTGGCAAAACTTAGGGCTGAATTTAATGGCTGAAGCAGTGGCCCTATCCACTGGGAGAGAGTTGGAGGTGGAAATAGATGGTCTTCATGATGAAATGAATATGAGGTCAGAAGCCCATCCTGAGATCAAATATGGCACCAAGTGTGCGAGGGGACTGGCTTAATCTCAGACTATTGCCAGGGACAGGGTTGGAGTTGGTACATGGGAACAGTGTTTGGAGTGGGGATCAGAAAATAATGGCGTCAGCACTCCCAATAATTAGTTGGTGAAAATGTTTGCTCATCCAGTACTGGATAGGAGGTGAGCAATCTGATAACTTAGCAACAGTGGAGGAGTCAAGAAGGTGTGATAGAGTGGAGTGTCATTCGCGTCCATGTGAGTTAATTGTGCAAAGTCTCTAGTGAGCTCTGTGGTGGGGAATTTTTCCAATTTGCTCCTACTGCACTGCCCGAAGATTTCCAGTAGTGTGGTGAAAGCCTCATTTACAAGCATTAGCAGTGTCTCTGACGAAATTATGTTACAATTGGATAGAGGCAGTTACATTGAAAAAATTGATATTAACCCATTGTTTTCGGTGTTGTTGCTGTGGATACCTGGACAGTTGGTTACTTCCACAGGAAATTTCTAATCCCACATTATGATGTGAAGATCTCTGTGATAGTTCTTGAAAAGTGTCTTCATTCGTTAAAAAAATTCAAAGAAAGATTTTTTTTAAAAGGACTTGAATTTATGGAGTATTTTCACAACTTCAGGATTTCCCAAAACATTTTATTGACAGTGAGACATTTCTTTTGAAATGTAGTCACAGTTATGTTGTAAAATATACGATGCAGCCAAAATCCACACAACAAGCTCCCACACGCAGCATTGTGACATTGGCCAGTTAATCTGCCTTGTGATGCTGATTGAGAGATAAATATTGTCCAGAATATTGGAGATAACTCCCTTGAAATTCTTTGAATTAGTGACGTCTACCTGAGGGGAGAAACAGGGACTCAGTTTAATGTATCACTGGAAGGGAACACATTCAACATTGCAGCACCCCCCCTCCCCCCCCACCTCCCACCCCCACCAAGTACTGCACTGGAGTGTAAGAACTTTTTGATGTGTTCAGTAAGTTGGTTCAACGTTGACTGCAACTGGATGCAGTGAAACTAGAAACAGGCTTCCGACACAGGAGATGGTCCAACACTGTTTTATTGAACTTCCTGATTGCTGTACATAGTCTGCTATGAGTTGACACTCTATCAATCTAACCGATAACCTCCTACTGGCTTCACCAGACTAACTCTCTACCACTTGGTGATAGTGCTCACTGGCTTGTGCACTCTTACTATCTCAGTAGCTGTGTCCTGTAGAGAGAGGGAAAGTCTTATTGCCCTGTGTGCTTTATAGTGGTGGTGTCCTGTCTGGTGATTGGTTGTTATGTGTTGTGTGTGTTCATTAATTATCCATGTGTCAATCACTGCCTGTCTGCATCTCATTATATACATGAGTGGATATTGTGACATCCCTCCTTTTTGAAGTAAATTTTGGAGCATGGCGATATATATACATGCATAATTATATACAAGTGGTGAGTGAATGAACATATGTTCATATAGGGGCTGGTTTAGCACACTGGGTTAAATCGCTGGCTTTTAAAGCAGACCAAGGCAGGCCAGCAGCACGGTTCAATTCCCGTACCAGCCTCCCTGAACAGGTGCCGGAATGTGGCGACTAGGGGCTTTTCATAGTAACTTCATTTGAAGCCTACTTGTGACAATAAGCAATTTTCATTTCATTTCATTTTCATATGTACATGGGAAGGTGTCTATCGTGCAGAGCAAAATTTACAAGATTTAAGTCCATAGATTCAGTCTTTGTGGCAAGCGACAAATTCTTGTCGATCGCCTCAGAGGTGGAGGGGGGGAAGCCGGCACTTGGACAGGCGGGATTGCTGCCATGTCGGTGGCCTCATGGAGAGGCGGGATCGCTGCCAGATTGATGGCCTCGTGGAGCGAGATGTCCGGAAGAGGCATGATGACATGCAGAGAAGTGTGGTCAGGCGGTGGGCAGGGAACTTTTCGTAGTGCCCTCCTGTTGCGCCGTAGAATGGAGCCATCAGCCATTTGGACAACGAAGGACCTGGGGGCAGCCTGCCTGATGACATTAGCTGGGGTTGACCAACCTCCCTCAGGCAACTGGACGCGAACAACATCGTCTGGAGACAGCGCAGATAGATCCTTGGCATGAGCATCATACGCGATCTTCTGCTGGTCCCTGGATCACTGCACTTTCTGCAGCACCGTGAGACGGTCAAGGTCTGGAACATGGATGGCTGGAACAGTCGTCCTCAGGTTGCAGTTCATGAGCAGCTGCGCCGGAGACAAACCAGTCGACAGAGGGGTTGCCCTGTATGCCAACAGCGCCAGGTTAAAGTCCGAGGCTGAGTCTGCAGCCTTGCACAGCAACCGCTTGACAATATGGACCCCTTTTTCGGCCTTCCCGTTTGATTACGGGTAATCGGGACTGGATGTGATGTGACTGAAGTGGTAGGATCGTGCGAAGTCGGACCACTCTTGGCTGTAGAAACATGGGCCGTTGTCACTCATTACAGTGAGTGGTATCCAGTGCCTGGCAAACGACTCTTTGCAGGCTTTAATCACTGACTTGGACGTGAGATCCGACAGTTTCACCACTTCCGGGTAGCTGGAGAAGTAGTCGACCAAGAGCACGTAATCACGCCCATTTGCATGAAAGAGGTCTATCCCCAACTTGGACCACGGAGAAGTCACGATCTCGTGCTGTTGCAGTGTTTCCTTGGGCTGAGCTGGTTGAAACTCTGTCATGTTGTGCAGTTGAGGACCGTGCTGGCAACGTCCTGGCTGATGCCAGGCCAGTAGACTGCCTACCGAGTTCTGCGTCAACATTTTTTGACTCCAAGGTGATCCTCATGGATCTGTCTGAGCACCGTGGCTTGCATGCTTTGGGGAATGACTATTCTAATTTAAGAAGGATCCCCTCGACAACCGTTAACTCGTTCCTAACGTTGAAGGACTGAGGGCACTGCCCCTTTTGCCAGCCAGGGGCAAGGTGTTGCATAACACGTTGCAGTAGAGGATCTTTGGCAGTTTCTTCGCGTATCTGGACAACTCGTTCATCAGTGGCTGGGAGGTTGCTGGCACACAACTGCACCTGTGCCTCGATGTGGCGAATGAAGTCACCCGGTTCACATGGCGTGGTGATGGATCGGGATAGGGCATCCGCGACGTTCAGCTCCTTGCCCGGTGTGTAGACGAGTTCGAAGTCATATCGGCGGAGACAAAGAAGAATTCGCTGAAGCCCAGGTGTCATGTCATTGAAATCCTTCTGGATTGTGTGGACTAAAGGCCTGTGGTCTTTTTCCACCGTGAACTTCGGCAGACCGTATACGTAGTCATGGAACTTGACTATTCCTGTCAGGAGACCCAGGCACTCCTTTTCGATCTGGGCATACCATTGTTCGGTCGGAATCACATTTCACAGGCATTTCACATATGCCACTGGAGCCCAGGACGAGGAATCGTCTCGCTGGAGGAGCACCGCCCCAATGCCGTCCTGCCTTGCGTCTGTGGATATCTTGGTATCCTTGGTTGGGTCAAAGAACGCCAGTACTGGGGCTGTGGTGAGCTTCGCCTTCAGCTCAAGCCACTCCGCTTGATGTGCGGGAAGCCACTGGAACGCTGTCGACTTTTTAACGAGATGCCGGAGGGCCGCGGTGTGGGATGCCAGGTTAGGGATGAATTTTCCGAGAACATTTACCATCCCGAGGAAGCGGAGGACCGCCTTTTCGTCCTCTGCTGTCTTCATGGCATTGATTGCCAGCACCTTGTCAGAGTCAGTTTGCACACCTTGCTGTGAAATGTGGTCACCTAAAAACTTGATAGCGGACCGCCCAAACGAGCATTTGGCCCTGTTGAGCTGGGGGCCATTTTCATGAATCCTCTGGAAAACCTGTTTGAGGAGAGCAATGTGATCCTCGGGCGTCGTGGACCAGATGATCACGTCGTCCACATAGACTCGCACCCCTCGATGCCCCTCCATCATTTGCTCCATTATGCGATGAAATACTTTGGAAGCTGATATGATACCAAAAGGCATGCGGTTATAGCAATACCTGCCGAACGGAGTGTTAAACGTGCACAGCTTCCGACTGGACTCATCCAGCTGAATTTGCCAGAAGCCACGGGAGGCGTTCAGCTTGGTAAAGAATTTGGCGTGAGCCATCTCACAGGTCAATTCTTCATGCTTCGGGATCGGGTAATGATCTTGCATGATGTTGCGATTCAGGTCTTTGGGATCAATGCAAATGCAGAGTTCGCCAGAGGGTTTCTTGATGCAGACCATGGAGCTGACCCAGTCTGTGGGTTCCGTGACCTTTGAGAAGATGCCCTGGTCTTGGAGCTCGCAGCTGCGTTTTCAGATGATCCTTGAGAGGAGCTGGCACCCGGCGTGGTGCATGGATGACTGGGGTGGCATTCGGCTTGAGCAATATCTTGTAGCGATATGGGAGCGTGCCCATCCCATCAAACACACTGTGGTATTGTGTGAGAATGTCGTCTATCTCAGCCTGGAGATTCGCATTGGACGAGGCCGTCGCCGGTGTCGAGGACATGGCATGAACTCGCTGTACCAGATTTAGGAGTTTGCATGCGCGAGCACCGAGCAGGGATGCCTTGTCAGGCCGGACGATCTTGAATCTTAACGTCGCCTTGATTGCCTTGTGAGAGACACCTAGCTGACACGACCCACTGGCAGCTATGACATTACCATTGTAGTCAAGGAGCTGGCAGGCTGGTGGAAGAATGCTAAGTTGGTGTTGGATGCTGTCGAGGTCCGACTGTGATATGAGGTTCGCAGACGCGCCAGTGTCCAATTTAAATTGGATGCGAGACTGGTTGACCGTGATGACGGCACACCACTCGTCGTCAGGAGCCACACTGAGGACCGAAAGGCGGTTGGCAGGCACGGTAGAGACCAACTCGCGTGTGGTGATGATGCCTACCTGATATGGAGACTCGAGGCAGTCAGCATCGGGGTCCGTTGGGCTGTCTGGATCAGAATCCTGCATGCCTTGTTGTATGCAGCGGACACGTCTGCACTGCAGCTGGGATCGCTAGCTGTTGTTCGGTGGAGCGGACCTGCAGAAGGCCGCGTAGTGTCCAGGCTTTCCACACTATAGACATTGCCTGCCTTTGGCTGGACATTGCCACTTTAAATGGGCGGAGCCACAATTCGAACACGTCATGGCGCTGATGTCAGCACGTTCTGTGCGCCATCGCGCATGCGCAGTGCGGTCGGCCGACGTTCGCACATGCGCTTCAGGATCTTCGGCCTCATTGTCCACCCGATCATGGCGCGCATGAGTGGGGACCCGAGAAAGCGCACGAAACGGCCACTCTCCTCGATACTCATGCCTTTCATTTTCGCTATGGCCTGCACCCTTTCTGCCTCGTGGGAGGCCAGTTTTGCAGTTTCTGCCGCCCTGATGCGGGAGTAGCGATTTCTGGCATGCTCATGGACAACGCACGTTTCGATGGCGATGGAGAGGGTCAACTGTTTGATTTTGAGGAGCTGCTCCCGCAGAGATCGGACTGGACCCCGAAAACGATCTGATCCCGGGTCATGGAATCAGTCATCGAGTTATAATTACATGACTGCGCTAGGATGCGGAGATGGGTCAAGAAGGACTGAAAAGGTTCATCCTTACCCTGAAGCCTCTGTTGGAAGATGTACCGTTCAAAGCTCTCATTCACCTCAATGTCGCAGTGGCTGTCGAATTTCAGCAGAACTGTCTTGAACTTTGTCTTGTCTTCGCCATCGGCAAACGTAAGCGAGTTATAGATGTGGATAGCATGATCCCCCACAGTCGACAGGAACAGCGTGATCTTTCTGGCATCCGATGCTGCCTCGAGGTCGGAGGCCTCGATGTACAGGGGGAACTTTTGTTTGAAGACTTTCTAGTTGGTGCCGAGGTTGCCGGAGATCCGGAGTTGCGAAGGAGGCTGGATCTTCTCCATGCCGCTGGATGGCTGCTTGCTGGTCGTTGCAGATGCACTTGAGGTAGGTTCGTTAGGATTAATAGCACTCTGGTACCATGATGTGTTAAGTAAGTTGGTTCAACGTTGATTACAACTGGATGCAGTTAGACTAGAAACAGGCTTCTGACACAGGAGATGGTCCAACACAGTTTTATTGAATTTCCTGATTGCTGTACATAGTCTGCTGTGAGTTGACACTCTATCAATCGAACTGATAACCTCCTACTGGCTTGACCAGACTAACTCTCTACCTCATGGTGATAGTGCTCACTGGCTTGTGCACTCTTACTATCTCAGTTGCTGTGTCCTGTAGAGAGAGGGAGAGTCTTAATGCCCTGTGTGCTCTATAGTGGTGGTGTCCTGCCTGGTGATTGGTTGTTATGTGTCGTGTGTGTTCATTGGTTATCCTGTGTGTCAATCACTGCCTGTCTGCATCTCATTATATACATGGATATTCTGACACTTTTGATAAATTGGGACTTACAGGGCGGGATTCTCCATTGGCCGTCGCCGAAATTGGGAAACGCGATTGGGCGGAAAATCGGCTCCGACGGCGAAAAGGCCGCGGGCGCCGATTTCACACCAAACTGCAATTCTCCATCGCAATGACAGCCGCGTCAATGTATTCCAGAACACACATGCAATTAACGCCTAAGCATTTTGGTTGGAAGAACATGGAGAGACATTATAAAATAAGCGATAAAATTCTTAAGGGGCTGCAGGAGCAGAGGAATCTGGGTGTGTATGTGCCTAGACCATAGGTTGCAGGGCAGGTAGAGAGAGCAGTTAATAAAGCATATAATATCCCAGGCTTTATTAATAGGGGCATAGAATATAAGAACAAGGAGATTATACTGAACTTAATATAAGACACTAGTTAGGCCTCAGCTGGAGTATTGTGTACAGTTCCAGGCTCCAAAATATAGAGAGAACATTGGAGAGAATGCAGAAAAGGTTTACACAAATTATTCCAGAGATGAAAAGCTCCAGTTATAGGGACAGTTTGGAGAGGTTGGGACTGTTCACCTTTCAGAAAAGTCTAAATGGACATTTGAAAGTGATGTGCACAATCATGAGGGGCTGGACAGGACAGAGTTGATGGGGTTGGAGCGGGGAGTGGGGGGGCGGCGGAGTGGGGGGGGGGGCGGAGTGGGGTGGGGGGGGGAGAAAAACTGTTCCAGCTCATAAGAGAAGCAAAAATGAGAGGGCACAGATTTAAATTAACTTTCAGAAGCAGCAAATATGATGTGAGAAAAAACATTTTCATATGAGTGGTTAGGGTCTGGAATGCATTGCCTGGATGTGTGGTGGAGGCAGGTTCAATCACGGAATTCAGGGGGACATTAGATTATTATTTGAAGCGAAACAACGTGTAGGGGTACGGGGAAAAGTCAGGAAATGGCAACACGTGCTCATTTAGAGAACTGGTGCAGGCGTGTAGGGCCGAATGGCCTCCTTCAGTCTGATAAGCTCTTTCCAAGGGCTGGTGCAGACCCGATGGGCTGAATGGCCTCCTTCTGCACTGTAAATTCCATGATTCTATGATTAGCTAGCATGACCCGGTATGCTCCGGCGCCTCTGTCATTCTCTGCCTCCGCAAATTCCCGAAGGCGAGGTCCACTTGTGCTTCTAAAAATCATGAAACAAGTGCCGTGGCTGCTGAGGGAGTGAGAGGGGGGTACAGAAAGTGTCCAACATCACCACAGTTTGCTGACAGTTGTGCCGCTGGCTGCGGGAGGCTTCTGCCAGGGCTGGGAGGAGTAGTGGGGTGTGACCAGGAGATGGGCTATGGAGTCAGGGTGGATGGGCACAGAACACCATTGCCGTAGCCTGCAAGACAGCCATGCAACTGTGCCCACCGTTGACTGACCACTGTGAACCTCGGGCCACGGCTCCTATGGGTGTCTCCCCAGGCCACCCTCCCTAGATGCCCTATGGCCCTTCCCGACACATCAGCTGTGTGTGTGTGCCTCAGTGCAACCAGTTGCGCCTTGTTGGCTGGGATGGTGTGTGTGAAGAGTGAAGTATGTATAAGCAGCTGCAGATTGTCAGCCTCCTGAGTGTCAATTGTGAATCTGGCGAATCCGGCATTATTTCTCATTGGAATTGATTGTGTTCCATATGACGCCAGTGCTAGCTCCTTAACAGTTGCTGAATTGGTCAAGGTACGTCACCAGTTTTGCTGTCATGGAAGTCCACAAAAACACTTATTGTCAGTAGTAGAGAATTCAGCTGACAATCTCTCTGACTCAGAGGCCAGAGTGCTGCCAATTGAGCTGAAGCTAACACAACTTTACAGAGAAGTTGTTCTTGCTCATTCTGAAGATGTGGTTTGTAGAGTGGCATAGGGTCAGGTAGATGAGTAGTTAAATGTAGGGCGCAATCTACCGGATGCATCCCACCGGAACCGGAGTGGGATGTAGCTAATAGATCTCGGGAGAGGTTGACCCTGGGATTCCCAGTGGCTGTTATGCTTCAGGAGGTCAATCCTCGTGTGACGTGGCGCCCCATGCTAAGTGAGGTTAAGCACCCACTTAGCCGTGCCCGCGCCGCATCTAACAGCCACCCGGCATCTACTGACCTCACTGAGGACACCTCAGCTGGGCGCCGTTTAGCAACGGTCCCCAAAAACAGGTACCCGGCGGAACGGTACTCGTGAAGTTGGGGGGAGGGGGGGGTCCCAGGCAATCGGAGGTGCCCGGGTGGCTAGCCACCAGGCAGGGTGGCACCCTAGCACTGCTGGTGCCACAGGGGTACCTTGGCACTGCGAGCCTGGCACCCTGGCAGTGCCACAAGGGTATACTGCCGGGGCAGTAAAAAAATTGAATGCGGTTAGATAGTTAATAGTTAGATAGCTAACCCCACCTAAAATGGTCCCTATCTGCTTCAAGAAGAGGACCATCATCCCTGGACCAAAGAAAAGCCAAGCAGCGTACCTTAATGACTATCGTCCAGTGGCTCTGACATCCATCATCGTGAAGTGCTTCGAAAGGTTAGTCATCGCACGAATCAACTCCAGCCTCCCGTATTGCCTTGATCCACTACAGTTCGCCTACCGCTGCAACAGGTCCACAGCAGACGCCATCTTCCTGGCACTGCACTCAACACTGGAACACCTAGATAACAAAGACACCTATGTCAGACTCCTCTTTATTGACTACAGCTCAGCCTTCCACAGCATTATCCTTACGAAACTCATCTCCAAACTCAGTGGCCTGGGCCTCTGCTCCTCCCTCTGCGACTGGATCCTGAACTTCCTAACCAAAGACCACAATCAGTAAGGAGAGGCAACAACACCTCCTCCACGATCATCCTCAACACCGGTGTCCCACAAGTTTGTGTCCTCAGCCCCCTACTATACTCCTTATGCACGTATGACTGTGCGGCCAAATTCCCCTCCAACTCGATTTTCAAATTTGCTAATGACACCACTGTAGTGGGTCGGATCGCAAACAATGACGAGACGGAGTACAGGAATGAGATAGAGAATGTAGTGAACTGGTGCGATGACAATAATCTCTCCCTCAATGTCAACAAAACGCAGGAGATTGTCATCAACTTCAGGAAGCGTAGAGGAGAACATACCTCTGTCTACATCAATGGGAACAAAGTAGAAAGGGTCGAGAGCTTCAAGTTTTTAGGTGTCCAGATTACCAACAACCTTTCCTGGTCCCCCCATGCCAACACTATAGTTAAGAAAGCCAACCAACTTCCTCAGAAGACTAAGGAAATTTGATATGTCAACTACGACTCTCATCAACGTTTACAAATGCACCATTGAAAGCATTCTTTTTGTATCACAGTTTGGTATGGAGCCTGCTCTGCCGAAGACCGCAGGAAACTACAAAAGGTTGTGAATGTAGCCCAGTCCATCACGCAAACCAGCCTCCCATCCATTGACTCTATCTATAATTCCCACTGCCTCAGAAAGGAAGCCAGCATAATTAAGAACCCACGCACCCCGGATATACTCTCTTCTACCTTCTTCCATCAGGATAAAGATACAAAAGTTTGAGGTCACGTACCAACCGACTCAAGAGGAGCTTCTTCCCTGCTGCCATCATCATGAGACCATCATCAGACTTTTGAATGGACCTACCTCATATTCAGTTGATATTTTCTCTACACCCTAGTTATGACTGAAACATTATGTTCTGTAGTCTCTCCTTCCTTCCCTATGTAAGGTATGCATTGTCTGGATAGCATGCAAAAAACAATACTTTTCACTATATACTAATACATGTGACAATAATAAATCAAATCGCCCCAAAAATTCTATTTTGTTTTGGTTAGACCACGCCCAGAATCTCTCACAATGAAATCCATGACAGTTCAACAGAAAGTGATGCATTGACAGCAATAAATTTGTAAAGGACATTAGTGCCCTCAAGTACATAGCAGAAGAGTAAAACCTCACATGTTCAGAATATTGATACTTCCAGAAGAGAGAATTGTATATCTTTTCTCTTCCCATGGCATTTGAGATGCTCAAAAATGCTTTTAGCATGCCATTCACAATTTAACTTTATTTTTACAGAAAACATTTCTGCAATAGCAGCTTATGGTCATTTATGCAATCCAGGCTTTAGTTCACTGGGACAGGGGTCTGCAGGGTCCTGGGTCCACCGACAAGAGGACCTGGTGTAGCAATGGCCTGAATTTATGGTGCCGGAAGACAGTAAGGACTGTTGCTTGTCTAAAGTGTATGAGCTAAATTATTAAATTAGGGTCACGGAGTCAGATGAGAATGGGGTCTTGGCAAGGGAGGCCTGAGTAAGCACAAATCTCACGAGGAAATGATGGACGCGATTCTTCGACCCCCCACTGGGTCGGAGAATCACCGGGGGCCGGCTTGAATCCCGCCCCCGCCGTGTCCCGAATTCTCCGCCACCGGAGATTTGGCTGGGGTGGGAATCGCGCCGCGCTAGTCGGCGGAAATCCCCCGGCGATTCTCCGGTCCGCGATGGGCCGAAGTCCCGCCGCTGTCAACCCACGCCAGCCGGCGTGGATTGAACCATCTTTCGAACGGCGGGACAAGGCGGCGCGGGCAGGCTCCAGGGTCCTGGGGGGGGGGCGATCTGGCCCCGGGGGGTGCCCCCACAATGGCCTGGCCCGCGATCGGGGCCCACCGATCCGCGGGCGGGCCTGTGCCATAGGGGCACTCTTTTCCTTCCGCCTTCGCCATGGTCTCCACTATGGCGGAGGCGGAAGAGACCCCCTCCTCTGCGCATGTGCGGGGATGCCGTGAGCGGCCGTTGACGCTCCCGCACATGCGCCGCACGGCAAAGTCATTTCCACGCCAGCTGGCAGGGCACCAAAGGCCTTTCCCGCCAGCTGGCGGGGCGGTAATCGGTCCGGCGCGGGCCTAGCCCCTCAAGGTGAGGGCTCGGCCCCACAAGATGCAGAGAATTCCGCACCTTTGGGGCGGCGTGATGCCGGACTGATTCGCGCCGTTTTTGGCGCCGGTCGGCGGACATCGCGCCGATTGTGGAGAATCCCGCCCACTGTGTTTGTAGGATGACATTCATTCCGCCCTTTGGACCCAGGGCATCTCGGCAGTGATGGCGAATCCCGCTGCTGGGAAGACAGGCTGGTCTTTACAAATCATAAGGAGTTCCACTCGATGAACGTGCAGCTGGTGTGTCACCATGAGATGCACATCATCCACCTCTGCGCCTGATACACAGGCAGTGTGCACAAGGCCTTCATCCTGGCACACTCGATGATTCCTGACCTCTTCGAGGCACACCCTTGGATGAGGGGCTGGCTCCTGGGCAACAGGGATTGTCCCCTGTGGCCATGGCTGATGACACCTATCCGGAGGCCACAGACCAAAAGGAGCCTCAGTACAACGACACCCATGTGTCGACCAGGGGCATGATCGAGCGGTGCTTCGGCATCCTGAGGATGCAGTTCACGTGCCTGGACCACTCTGGAGGGGTCCTCCAGTATAGTGTTAGGGGGGTCTCTCACAACATGGTGGATTGCTATGTCAGCAACATCACACAGGAGAGGGACGATGTGCTGGAAGAGGAGGTTGAACATAAGGCCTCGTCCGACGAGGAGGACATGAGGGAGGACAAGGATGGGCAGGACATGGGACCTGGGCAGGCACAAGAGGCCACAGAATGTGTGCCCTTTGGCAGCTGTCTTCTCGGTTGACCGGATGGGCCCGGCTGCTGCTCGGGTGTCCGAGATGGCATAGTGCCAACCATTTCTGCCGCTACCCAGCAAATGCGCCAGGGACAGGAGGGGAAGGCCCTGGTGCTGTGGTATTCTGGCACACCTCCTCCTCTCTCCGGGTGCCCGATGGCCCCAGCCTAGTCCTTGGGTTGCGCGTGTGAGTGGAGTAAACCTCTGAGGCTCCCCCACCACCTGCCGCTGCTAGTCCTGGAGGCCTGCTCCCATGTCGACCAGAGTCTCAATGCTCGCGGCCATGGAGCACAGGGAGGGGGCCACCTCCCTTTGGGACTGTTCCACATCACCCAGTGACTGTATCAACTCCTTTTGGGTCTGTGCCACATCAGCCATTGACTGTGCCACCTTCCTCTGTGCCTGGCTTAGGGCAGCCAGCGGCCGGGCTTGGACATATAACAGAGAACATACAGTGCAGAAGGAGGCCATTCGGCCCATCGAGTCTGCACCGACCCACTTAAACCCTCACTTCCACTCTATCCCCGTAACCCAATAACCCTCCTGATCTTTTTTGGACACTAAGGGCAATTTAGCATGGCCAATCCACCTAACCTGTACATCTTTGGACTGTGGGAGGAAACCGGGGCACCCGGAGGAAACCCACTCAGACACGGGGAGAACGTGCAGACTCTGCACAGACAATGACCCAAGCCGGGAATCGAACCTGGGACCCTGGAGCTATGAAGCAACTGTGCTACCCACTGTGCTACTGTGCTGCCCTGAGCTCATATAGCCTTGAGCTCATTCACAGATTTTTTGTGACACGGGGAGAACGTGCAGACTCTGCACAGACAGTGACCCAGCGGAGAATCGACCCTGGCACTGTGAAGCCACAGTGCTAGCCACTTGTGCTACTGTGCTGCCCTCATCGATTGTAGTGAAGTGCTTCAAGAGGTTGGTCATGAGGCACATCAACTCCATACTCCCAGAATGCCTATGTCCACTGCAATTCGCATACCGCCGCAACTGGTCCACAACATACGCCATCTCCCTGGTCCTACACTCAACAACAAGGACTCCTCCATCAGACTCCTATTTATTGACTACAGCTCTCCCTTATACCCCATAACCCCTGCCATGCTCATGTTAAAGATCCAAAACCTGGACTTGGCTCCTCACTCTGCCACTGGATCCTCGAATTCCTGACCCATAAACCACAATCAGTAAGGATAAACAACAGCACCTCCTCCAGGATAGTCCTCAATACCAGGGACCCACAAGGCTGCAATATTGCCGCACTACTAAACTCCCTGTACACACCACTGCATGGCAAAATTTGGCTCCAACTCCATGTGCAAACTTGCCACCACGACTGTGGTGGGTCGGATATTGAACAACGATGAGTCAGAATATTGGAGGGAGATAGCAAACCTAATGGAATGGTGCAACGACAACAATCTATCCCTCAATGCCAGCAAAATTAAAGAGCTGGTCAGTGACCTCAGGAAGCAAAGTACCGTTCACACCCCTATCTGCATCAACAGGGCCGAAGTGGAGATGGTTGACAGCTTCACATTCCTAGGTGTGCAGATCATCAATAATCTGTCCTGGTCCACTCACGTCGATGCTACCACCAAGAAAGCACAACAGCACCTATACTCCCTCAGGAAACAAATGAAATTCGGCATGTCCACATTGACTCTTACCAACATTTACAGATGCACCATAGGAAGCATCCTATCTGCTGCATCCCAGTCTGGTATGGCAACTGCTCTGCCCAAGACTGTAAGAAACTTCAGAGAATCGTGAACACCAGTCCATCACACAAACTGCCTCCCATCCATTGACTCCATCTACACCTCCCGCTGCCTGGGGAAAGCAGGCAGCATAATCAAAGACCCCTCCCACCCAGCTTACTCACTCTTCCAACTTCTTCCATCAGGCAGGAGACACAAAAGTCTGAGAACACGGACTAACAGATTCAAAAACAGCTTCTTCCCCGCTGTTACCAATCTCCTAAACGACCCTCTTGTGGACTGATTGAATCTCTTCACACATCTTCTCTACTGAGTAGTATTACACTCCTATATGTTTCACCCAATACCTGTGTCTATGTATTTACATTGTGTATTTTATGTTCATCCTATTATATATTTTCTTTTCATACGGAATGATCTATCTGAACTGTACACAGAACAATACTTTTCACTGTACCTCGGTACACGTGACAATAAAGAAATCCAATCCAACTTCATTGCCAAGTGCTCCTGCAAGACACAATACATGATGCATGATTGTATTGCGGGTTGGGGTCGTGGGTGGTGGAGAAGGGGGTGGGGGTGGGGGTGGGGGTGGGAGTCATGTGAGGGTGGTGTTGGTGTTTTGGGGGTGTTGGTGGGAGGTTGGGGGTTATGTGGGTTTGGCGTGGGTGTTGTGGTGGTGAAGACGGGGTGTGGGGGCTGTGGTGTGGGGATGTGGTAGTTTTATGTGGGGGGGGGGGTTGGTAATGGGGGCGGTGACACATATGCCATGGGAAACCACAACTCAGCAAGGTCTCACTTAAGTGTAGAATAAGGAGTTGAATGATCCTCCCAAAGACATGAAACACTTCAAGAAATAAAAATGCACTCAAAATCCTTCTGTTCTCAATGCTAGGATTGTTGCTTTGACAAAAAAATATCACTATGATATGTTTTTATTATCCTGAGAAAACTTCTTGAGGCGTGTTTACATTTTAGCACCAACCAGAGAAGTATGATAGGCCAGACTAGGCCAGCCACACTCGGTTGTCCATTGACATTTGAGACAGTTTTAGGCCTTGGCTTCATTACCTTTGCCCTGAAGAACTACATACCCTGATTCTGCATTCGACTACAACTCTCTCAATGGCCAAGGGAGAAATTCCAGTGAGGTTGCATGCTGAGCTGCCTGTGAAGCAGGGAGGAAACTAGCCCATAGAAGGGAAGGTGGGTAATTGTGAGGTGGCAATGGCCCACAGCATTCTTTTGAAGTCCAGAGAAACACAACTGATCCTCCTGGCTCCACAAAATTGAAATAAAATACATTTTAGGGCCATTCCTACTGCCTGTGGATAAATAGATAGAGAACCATGATTTGCAAGATAAAAAGCTCAACCACTCATTAGAGGACCCCGTTCAAAAAGGCAATGGCCAGAGACCTACTGTAAGTGGGTCAGTTAGAGATTCAATGCTATTTTATGAGCCACTGCTGTCGCATTTACATGGGTCTACCCAGCATTAAATCAGATCTATCTGATGTTCATTTACAAGGCTGTTCTGCACACTGTATTCTGTAGCAGAATAAATGTTCATTACATATAACCCAGGAATTCAGCATTGCTGGAAGTGATGATCATGGGTTTTTAGCACTCTTTCAATTGTGGCCTCTTGCGTACACCCAATCTTCATTACCCCACCATTGGTGGCCATCCTGCAGCTTCCTCGGCACTAAACTCTGGAATTTCTCCACAAAACCTTTCCATTTCTCACTGTCTCTACATTTCATTCCTCCTATAAAATGTGACTGAAAACCTATCTTGCTGATCAAACATTTGGTGAAATGTGTTAAATTTCTTCTGGTTACCGTCCTGTGAAGCAGTTTAAAAAAAATTAATTTTAAGATGCCACATAAATGAAAGCAGTCGGTTGATGTCATAAGAGGAACATGGTGAGTTCAGTTTGGAATGATTAAATCAGGTCATTCAACTCATTTAATGCAAAATCATCACATCCTAGTGAATTGCTTTGCCCTAAGTGAATGAAAAAGATGTGCACTCTTGGCATGTATTTTTCCACCTTGCTCTCAGCTAACAGCCATGTTATTGATATCACAGCACTCAGAACATGCATGTAGTCCCATAGACCAGCAGACAATGGCTAGAGATTTCCTGAGGCAGGCTTCACTTTCTCACTCTACAGTACAGCAGGAACAAGCTGTCATTGCTATTAGCCAACATCATCAATAAACCTTCTGACTGTCAGGCAAAACTGAAAGTCAGCAGAACTATTTTTTCCAAATAATAAATCTCATGAGTCGGAAGGTCAAATGTCCTTTGCACTCAATTAATTTGCACTGCAACTTTTCTTCAATTTTTTGCACAGTATTTATTTTCATTGAAATACAATGATGCAACTGGCAATGGAATGAGATAAACAAAACATCTTGCCTTCATTAACTTGCTTAGCCATTCCAAATTACATGTATTGATTTCTTTCAGCTTATAACTAACAGGTAACATTAATATTGTGCAAAAATTATGTCACACAATATATCACTTATATTAATGAAATAACCTTTATCCATTTCCATTCATTACAGATTACACCTGATTGTCAACGTAAGCCCAGTGCATGTTAACAGATACATTTGCATTTATAAAGCACCTTTCGTGCTCTCGGGATTTTCCAGAATGTTTTACAGCCAGTGTAATATTTTTGAAATGTGGTCACTATTAGACCATACGACACAGGAGCAGAATTATACCACTCGGCCCATTGAGTCTGCTCCGCCATTCAATCATGGCTGATATTTTCTCATCCCCATTCTCCTGCCTTCTCCCCATAACCCCTGATCCCCTTATTAATCAAGAACCTATCTATCTCTGTCTTAAAGACACTCAGTGATTTGGCCTCCACAGCCTTCTGCAGCAAAGAGTTCCACAGATTCACCACCCTCTGGTTGAAGAAATTCCTCCTCACCTCTGTTTTAAAGGATCGTCCCTTTAGTCTGAGATGATGTCCTCTGGTTCTAGTTTTTCCTACAAGTATAAACATCCTTTCCACGTCCACTCTATCCAGGCCTCGCAGTATCTTGTAAGTTTTAGATGAAGGCGTTGTCTGGGAATCAGGCACAGACGTGCATGATGTACAGACCAACTGCATGTTCAATAAGTGGAATCCCTTTTGATGCGTGAAGGACACCCCTCATGCTGATTTGCTCACAGGGGGGCATGCCTCCCGTCGGTCACCCCCTGGACCTGGGGCACCCTGCCGATAGTGGTGAATCCCATTGCCCAGATAAGCTGGTGGGCTCTATATTCATGTGAATATACTGTACTGCCCAGGCTTATAGGGCTTCCATGATGGCAAGGATGCACCTGTGCACAGAAATCTGGGAGATCCCAGACAGGTTCCCATTCTGCACCTGGAAGGATCCCATTGCAGAAAAGTTCAGGACAAGCATCACCTTTTTCTTTTTTTTAAAATATTTTTTATTCTCCTCCTTTTTCACATTTTCTCCCAAATGTACACCCACCAACAATAAACAATAATCAGTAATAAATATGTCAATCCCCAAATCAATAACAATGATCCCATCCTCCCACCAAACCCCAAACATTAGCCCGCACGTTCACACAAACAAATGACAAAAAGGAATTCGGGATCACTCATAGTCGCCATTAACACACACAGGCCCCCTCCCCCCAATCCTCCCACCCACACGCCCCAACTAATGTTCGATGTTATCCAGTTCTTGAAAGTGCATAATGAATAATGCCCATGAATTGTAGAACCCCTCCATTCTTCCCCTCGGTTCAAACTTAACCTTCTCAAGAGTCAAGAATTCTAACAGGTCCCCCCGCCATGCCAGGGCACAGGGTGGAGAGGTTGCTCTCCAACCCATCAGGATCCGCCTTCGGGCGATCAACGAGGCGAAGGCTCCATCGGGAAGCTCTGTATCTCCTTTCTGGCAAAATCTCAAACCTGCATGTATCTAAACAGTTCCCCCTGTTCCAGCCCATACTTCGCTTCCAGCTCCTTCAATTCTGCACACCGGCCTCCAAGAAACAAATCTTTTAGTGTCTTAATCCCCTTCTCCTCCCATTTCTGAAAATTTCCATCCCAGCTCCCTGGCTCAAATCTGTGGTTCCCCCGAATCGACATTTCCCTTGACCCTGCCCCCAACCCGAAGTGTTGCCGAAACTGCCTCCAAATTCTCAATGAAGCTATTATTACTGGATTCCCTGAGTATTTCCCCGGGGCTATCGGGAGGGGCGCTATTTCTAGTGCTTTCAATCCTGACCCCCTGCACAAACTCTCCTTCATTCTGACCCACTGGGAATCAACCCCTCTGACCCAGCTCCGCACCTTCTCCACATTCGCTGCCGAGTAGAGGACAACCATCAGCTTGACAGCCACTGGGACAGGATGTCCTCCTCCATGCCCCCATGGATCCAGGTGTGCCCTGATCCAGCAAAGGTGTCTCACTGCCACAGTGGTCGGTGGTCAGCGGCACACTTGGTCTGACAGGTCCTCATATGACAGGTGCTGCCGATACACACAAGTACGGATGCAAGCCCTCCCTCCCACCTCGCCCTCGGCCTGTTGGGTGGCCAGCTTTCCATCCTCACCAGCTGGTTCCTGCTCCTTTGGGGCAGGCTCCTGTTCTGCAGGGTACTTCTCGAGCAGCTCCTCCTCATGTAGCTTCAGTGCAACCGTTCGGGCTGCGGCAGCCAGGCAAATAACAACCACTCCTGGTTCTATACTAATTTCCATTCTCTGCAGGGGGTAAAGGGCAGATATGCTAGCATGACGGGTACTCCTGTGTCCAACTCGGTCCAAAGGGCTATACAGTGGCCCAGACCTGCACTGCAGCCCCTGCCCTTGCATGTTGCCCCCATTCCCATTCCCACCCCCACCACTGGCCGTTCCCCGTGAGACTATGCACCCTGCACCTCACCCTTGGCCCCGTTGGTGCCTGACACCGGGTTCCTCTAATCTTGCCACCTGTCCCTGCCAGCAGGAGTATCGGTGGCTGGGGCTACTTCTCCCAGCAATACACACTGCAGCCCTTGTCCTGCACCCTCCCGTGGGGTCTACTGTGGGGGTCCTCCTTGGGTGGGCATGTGATATCCCGCCAGCAGGGTGGCACCAGGTTGTTGTGGGGGTTGCTGGGCGCAGAGCACCGCCAACCGGCATCAGGCTTGGTGGCATGCGTGCAGGCAGAGCCCATGGGTGGGTCTTGGTCAGGGGGGTGGACACCTGTTGGGACCATTGCTGCAGGTGCTGTGGGTCCTTTCTGTGGCACACCAGTTGTACCTCCTGGTCTGGGGGCAGATGGATGGGGTCAGGAACATAATGGGCAAGGCAGGGCTTGGTGACAGTGGGTCATGCGGGGTTTGCTAGCTGAGGGTGTCACTGGTGGGACGTATGCACTGCAAGGGGCAGTGTTCCAGGTTGAGTGTCGACAGTCACGGTGCATGCATCCGCCGGTCTGTGCGCTGCGGTCCCCTGCAGTGGGGCAGCGCCTACGAGGGTGCACTGGGGTGTGCCAACACCTGGTGGACCATGTGTTGCACTAGACCATCCCCATCCCGTGCATTGGTTGGCTGGTGCCTGTGGACTCCTAGCATAGTGGTCTGGGGAGGACAACCCTATGACCAGTGGCGCTCTGTGCATCTATGGGACACAGTGGGCAGTCAGTGCATTATGCAGCCAGATGGCTGCCTTGCAGGCCACGGCAATGTCAGTTCCTACCCAGACACCCCGACCCCACGGACCATGCCCTGGTCACTCCCCGCTACTACTACCGGCCCTAGAAGACACCCCCCCCCCACCCCCACCCCTCGGCCAGCAGCATGACTGGCAGTCCACCATTGGTACTTTGGTACCTTGGCTTACCTCCTCTCTGTTCGTCATCGGTCACGGCGCCTGTTTCCACATTTTAAATACCATAAATGAACCACGCCATCGTCACCTTCTCCTGGCAGAGGCGGAGCATCTTGCGAGGCCGGAGAATACTGGGTCGGGCCCATTAATGATGATATGCTCATTTCCATTACTGTACAATTTGCATACCCACACCGGCGCACGCCCTGGACCGCATTCATGCCACAATCAAGGCTCCTGAGCATGGTATTCCGTGGGGCGGCTGCCACTGACCTTGATTTTTGGATGATGCATGATTCTCCGGCCGATCACGATTCGCAATTCCAGCGTCGCTAGGGCTTAGTGATAGGCTTTAATATGAAGTAATAAGTCTATTGATTTTCATGGTCACTAGAATTAACTGGAAGAAAGCTGTGGGAAATCTTTGCCAGCAGGCATTTACATCAAAATAAGTCTTTCTATTTCCCAGGTAGGAAACATTTTTGCATGAGGATCCTTAAGATGGAAATTAAGCCTATTAATGCAATCAAATGGAAGCTTTATGTATTATTTTCCTCTTTATATAGAGATGGTAAAAATTTCTAATGATCTCTATTATAATCTGAAGGCTAAGCCTACAGAGATTAAACCTTTAACCCTGTATGCAACAATGATGAGGCAAGCATGATAATTACAGGATGAGGATTTACTATTAATATGAAACCTACTTTAGAACTAAAATTTTACACATTACTTTCATTTTATTCTCTGCCTTCCTTAAGTCTCTGGACATTATATACTATTTCTCAACACTGAGAGATAGTACTCTATCAGGTCATTTTCAAGCTGGCTACACAATGAGAGAAGCGCCGTTAGCTCAATGGGAGGAATTTAATGCCCCCACCCCCCCCCATTCTACACAAAGAGAGGTTGGTGGTGATGGGGTTTTTAATCAAGCAGTGGGGTGGTGGGTGGGAACCCACTGCCTTCCCACCTCTTCCCTGATTAAGATTGGATTGGGAAGGCTCATGGACAGCCTTCCTACACCGCTACCAACTGAAACCCTTAAGTGTGCTACTAGATTACGGGTGGGGGACTCACATGTGGGAAGACCAAAAAGCAAAACCTGTTGGAGTTTTTTGAGGGAATTTAGCTGGATCTTTTACCTCTGTGTATCCAAAATCGAAACTGAAACCTCCTTAGATCTCTGAACCATATCAGTGTGATAAGATCCAATCACTACCTGTTACCAGGCAAAGTTATTAATTGGGCACCATTCAAATCAATCAAACAGATTCCCAGCCCATTTCTGTCATTAATTACGGCCAGTCTACAACTCCAATTTAAACCAGCACAGGGTTCTGCTTTCTTCTGCTTGAATTAAAGAAACAGGTTGCCTGAAAGTCACATGTCCATGAATCAAAAATATAACGGGAAAATTAAAGAAAGGGGAGATAAGAGAATAAGTGGGAAGGACCCTTACCATAGCATAATGTGTTAGTGTTCCAATCCATGGTAGCACCTTTCCAACATTAGCCTAAGACGTTTAGCCCAGCAGTAATATGCTTCACAGTGAATTTGCAACCAGGAAACATGAGCTGGTATCCAATGTCCAAACAAGAGTTTCATGTTCGCTTTCTTTCAGGTTGTATTTGCTAATCTTGTTTGTTGGTTGAAAAAAACAAAAGTAGTCAACTCAGAACCCATCGTCCTAAAGCTGTTTTCTGTTAACTCAATCAAAGAGCTGTGTTGATGCTGTCTGTCCGTGAAACAGCCAACTGTTCTTTCACTTCTTTCGGACGTTCATGAAGCTTGAGCACTTGCGCAAAATACTGAAAAGCAGCTGGTGCCTGTGAAACCAAATGCCATTGTGAATTAATATTCTCATGCAAGGAAGTGAGGAAAGAGTAAAGGCTTATGTTACCTTTCTGCTGCTTTCTCCCATCTCTGGCATTAATATCATGGGCGAAATTCTTCCGAAACGGCGCGATGTCCGCCGACTGGCGCCCAAAACGGCGCCAATCAGACGGGCATCGCGCCGCCCCAAAGGCCCGGAATGCTCCGCATCTTTGGGGGCCGAGCCCCAACATTGAGGGGCTAGGCCGACGCCAGAGGAATTTCTGCCCCGCCAGCTGGCGGAAACGGCCTTTGTTGCCCCGCCAGCTGGCCCGGAAATGACATCTCGGGGCGGTGGATGCGTGGGAGCGTTAGCGGCCGCTGACAGTTTCCCACACATGTGCAGTGGAGGGAGTCTCTTCCGCCTCCGCCATGGTGGAGACCGTGGCGGAGGTGGAAGGGAAAGAGTGCCCCCACGGCACAGGCCCGCCCGCAGATCGGTGGGCCCCGATCGCGGGCCAGGCCACCGTGGGGGCACCCCCCGGGGCCAGATCGCCCCGCGCCCCCCCCAGGACCCCGGAGCCCGCCCACGCCGCCTTGTCCCGCCGTTCAAAAGGTGGTTTAACCCACGCCGGCGGGACAGGCAATTTATTGGCGGGACTTCGGCCCATTCGGGCCGGAGAATCGAGCGGGGGGGCCCGCAAACCGGCGCAGCCCGATTCCTGCCCCCGCCGAATATCCGGTGCCGGAGACTTCGGCAACCGGCGGGGGCGGGATTCACGGCAGCCCCCGGCGATTCTCCAACCCGGCGGGGGGGTCGGAGAATGATGCCCCATATTGTATTCAGTTTCCACTACAACCTAAATTCCTTAATTAACTGCACCATCCCTCTAGCTGACAAATGTCTGACACTCAAACAGACTGTTTGCAACATTGGTGTCATAATTGAACCCGAGGTGTGGTTGATCAATATTTCTGCAGCATCAATAATATAGCCTATTTCCACTCGCGTAATATTGCACAATTCCTCCATTGCTTCAGCTTACCTGCTACTGAAATCTGCAGTCATGCCTTACCTCTAGACTAAACTATTCTGGTCGGCCTCCCACATTCTACCCTCCTTTAGTTTGTGGTTATTGAAAACCATGCTGCTTGTGTCCTTACTCACACCAAGTCTAATTTACCTATCATTCCATACTTGCTGACCAACATTTGCTCACAGTGAGCACCACCTGAATATTAAATTGTCTTGAAAGTCCTCCATTATTTCGTAGCTCACTATCTTTGTAATCTGCTCCAGCTCCACAACCCTCTAGGGTTCTCTAATTCTCAACTCGGGAGTACCTAACTTTAATTGCTCCATTGGTGGCTGTTCCTTTAGCTGCCTTGGGCCTTTGCTCTGGAATTCATTCCCTAATCTTCTCTGGCACTCTTTATTTCCTCCTTAAACCTACTTTTTTGGCCAAGCTTTTGATCACTAGTTGTTTTCTGTCGCTCGCTGTCAGAGTTTTGCTTGCAATAAAGATGCTCTATAAGTACATGTTAATGTTATTGTTCTTGTTGATCCAGGTTTGTAAAGTGGAGCAGCCAATGACCACTTTGTTTGAGGTCCTACTTTCAAAGCAAAGGACAATTTTTCATTTGGAACCAATCATTTCCAGGGTAGGTTTGAGGCCTTTCAAAAGGCCTCAACAGGCATTCACACCTGCTCTCAGCTGGATTTCTGTCAAATCCTGGATGATAGTGATCTATCCACCTACTCTGCATTTGTGATTTGTTCCAGAATTAGTTTTTAGACCCAATAAAAGGACAGGCTTGGTTTATAAACACAACAGGTGTATGCTAGAAATGGAATTGAAATAGATTGACTAGAAAGATTAAGTTAAATTGGTACCTCAATAATGTAAGGGTCCTTCCTGTTCAATCTCTTATTTCCCCTTTCTTTTATTTTGCTGTGATTATTTTTGGTCAATGGGTGATTAATGGACATGTATCTTTAAATCAAGCAGCAGAGAGAATGAGGAATTCAGAAGTTAGAGGATAGAGCATTGTGTTAGTCTCTGCTAATTTAAACAGGAGCTTCAGACGTTTCGGCACAAAAGAGAGAGGGAGAGGTGAGGTGGGACTTGGTTTGATTGATTGGCCCGTGGCCATTGAACTGGCCAAAAAGCCGTTTTCTGCCCGGTAACGAGTGGTGATTGGATACTTCCCCTGGGGAATGATTTTCAGTGTCCCAAGAGCTCAGTTTGATTTCTGGAAGCACTGGGACAAGGACTCTCTCTCTCTCTCCATGTTTTCTCCAGAAGGGCTGTGAGTGGTGTATTCCTGAAACTGCAGAGAACCTGAATGAATGAATCTACAGGAAAACCATTCCAGGCTGCAAACAAAGACCAGCACCCACTCTCTCCAGAAAGGCTGTGAGTGCTGTATTTCTAAAACTACAGAAACCTGAATGAATCTACAGTAAAAACCTTGAAATAAAAGCAAAGTTTGAAGAGGAGCAAGGTGCTAAAAGCCACCATCTGAAACAACGCCCTTTTTTCACTTTTACTTATGCATTTTTATACCCCTTTATTTCCCTCTGTGTTTGTCTGCCTTGTGTGTGAGAGGGTGGGGGTCAAGTTAAAGTGGGGAATTAGGAGTTAGATAATAGTCAACCAGTTGTATTTGCTGCATATTTCATTATAGTTCTTGTTATTAATAAAAAGTAATTGTGTTTACATTTACAAACCTGGTGACTGTAATTATTGGGCAGCTAAGGGCCAAAGATTCAGGTATTTTTTAGAAGAATTATTGGTTAACTCCGGTTCAAATGGGGCTGGAATTGACCGTGCACTAGCCCAGAGTGTCAAACAATAAATATTTTGTTTGAGTTTGGTCATTCACACATCAAATGTCATACCATTAAGAGTTCTTCTCCCACTTAACGATATATAGATGGATTGAAACTATACTTTTCACAATTTCTCGTAAGGAAAAACAGAGATTTTTCTTGTTCATTCATTGGCAGAATATTTCAATGATAATTGTGAGAATTATCAGCTATGTAATTTTATATGCACTTTCAATTAACATGTGCTTTTTATATTGCCTGCATTTGCCATAAAAAAATTCTACCAGATGTGCCATAGTTATTTGTAATTGGAGAAAGAAAAAAAGAGTTGGACAAACACTGCATGGTAAATTGGGTCGTAGTCCTTAGGCCTCATCATAATTGGGGCAAGCTACTGGCTCCTTTTGCACCCGCTGAGACAGTGTGGCCATGTAATCCGATTCAATGGAGATTGCTTTTGTTATAAAAAGCGCAATGGAAAGCCCTGTTAGGGAGTACATTTGTTTTTATAATGATATAATCATTGGACCTTTTTACTGTACACGACACAAGGCACCGGTCACTCATAAGAGATTGGGGAAACACATTGTGGTTTCATTTATTAAGACTAGCACATGAGAACAGCTGCATATAGGTATAAAGCTTGAAGACATCAGAGCTGTGTGTGTGTGCTCTGCTCAAAGCAAAGTGGAACTAAGATTGAATACCATGACGCATTTTCCCTCTAGTGACGTCATGCTGATATTCATTGAAGGTATATTACAACAGGGGAAAGAGGAAAATGGAAAGGTGAGGGAGCAGGGCTATAAGTGCAGTGAGCTCAGGCTGTTTATACATGACAGAACTCAGAGGAACAGGATTATGTCTCATGACACCATCTAAGAATGACCTTTTTCAAAAAGCAATTATTTTGTTTGTGATTGTTAGCAGGCATTAGGTCCTAAATAAACATACTCAACAGGCCCAATACTTTTTCAGGATTGCCAGCCAGAATGCTTGAATATTGTCTAAGGCAATGTAGTTGGCACAATTGATACTTTCCACCATTTTCAACCAAATTGTGTTTGTGATTCAAGAGATCATGTAAACTACTTAAGCACATCAAAGTAATTCTTATTTTTTCTTTTTTTAAATATAATTTTAGAGTACCCAATTCATTTTTCCAATTAAGGGACAATTTAGCCTGGCCAATCCACCTACCCTGAACAGCTTTTGGGTTTTGGGGGCAAAACCCACGCAAACACAGGGAGAATGTGCAAACTCCACACGGACAGTGACCCAGAGCCGGGATCGAACCTGGGACCTCACGCCGTGAGGCTGCAGTGCTACTCACTGCGCCACCGTGCTGCCACAAAATAATTATTTGCCTGATCATGGGCGGGATTCTCCCCTACCCGGTGGGGCGGGCCGTACCGGCGCTGAGGAGTGGCGTGAACCACTCCGGCGTCAGGCCGCCCGGAAGGTGCGGAATCCTCCGGGTTGGCGCCTCGCCAGCCGGTGCGGAAGGGCTTGGCGCCACGCCAACCGGTGCCGAAGGGCTTCCGCCAGCCGGCGCATGTTGGCGCATGCGCGGGATGCCAGCGTGTGCTGGCGCCATCCCAGCGCATGCGCTGCACAGGCCCGCCCACGGATCGGTGGGCCCCGATCGTCGGATCGTGGGCCAGGCCACCTTGGGGGGCACCCCTGGGGCCAGGTCCCCCCGCACCCCTCCCCAAGGACTCCGCAGACCACCCGTAGAGCCAGATCCCACCAATACGGACCTGGTTTGATTTACGCCGGCGGGACCGGCTGAAAATGGGCGGCCACTTGGCCCATCGCGGGGTGGAGAATCGCTGGGGGTGCTGCTGCCAGCGGCCGCTGACCGGCGCGGCGCGATTCCCGCCCCCGCCAAAACCCCGGCGCCAGAGAATTCGGCAGCCAGCGTCATGGCGGGATTCACGCCGCCCCCCCGGCGATTCTCCGACCCGGCGGGGTGTTGGAGAATCCAGGTCAATGTCTAGGTTATGCAAGGAGAAAATAACCTTTGGATATAATTTTTGTAGCTCATTGATATCTTAAAAATGGCCATTCCCTAAAGAAATTAGGGAATTAGTTAATTAGGGGCTGGTTTAGCTCACTGGGCTAAATCGCTGGCTTTTAAAGCAGACCAAGGCAGGCCAGCAGCACGGTTCAATTCCTGTACCAGCCTCCCCGAACAGGCGCCGGATTGTGGCGACTCGGGGCTTTTCACAGTAACTTCATTGAAGCCTACTCGTGACAATAAGCCATTTTCATTTTCACTAAATGCTTCCTCCTGCAGATGAATTTAAAGCCGTATTTACATAGTATGCGTTTGACTTACTGGTAGCATTCCTGCTTGTGAGTCAAGAGGTCTGGGATTTGAACCCTCCTCTGTACAAATCTATTGGGTAAAGACCAGGGGCGGGATTCTCATTGTCTGACGCCGATATAGTAATTGGTGATCAGGCGGCGATTCCACTACGACGCCCATATCGGGACTGGCGCCAGTTTGCCACCGGTCAACCATGTCACCAACTGTGTCCAGCGCCATCACATTCGGCCGAGATCCGTGCCGCTTGCCGAGGGGCTTCTGCGGGGGCTTGGGGGACTGTGAGGGGTGCCCAGGGGGTGGCCTGTGGGGTCGCAGATGGGTTCGCGCACGGCCGCCACCATGTTGTACGGTGCGACTGCTGCCGGTCATCGCCATGCATATGCGCAACCAGGGACCTGGCCATTCTCTGGCCATTTCATTGCGGGAGCCAGGAGTTTCACCCGGTGCCGCTGCCAGCCCCTCACCGGTCCCGGAATTGGTGAGGGTTCAGCACCGATTCTGGCATCGCAATACACCCACGAATAGTCCGTTTGAGCCAGCTCTTTGCCGCTGAAACGGAGAATCCAGCCCCAGAGCTCTGGTTGCAAATGAGAGTGTGTCTGATCAGAGTGGGTGCCCTCCACCCCCAATCCACCCTCCCCCACCAACCTCACCGTCATGTAGGTTGTGCAAGAAAATTAAACCTTCATGTCGTATAGGACCTACCTCCCTATTGGCTGATGTACAGACAGTTACAATCATTCATTCTCATTGTGGGTGGTCAAACTGTTGATCAGCCCATGAATTCTTCCAGTACTACACACTGGTCTCCAAGGGAAAGAGTGTGATGTTAAAAATGATGATGATTTAGTTAACAGGAATGAAGTACAATTAATACACATGCAAATTAGATCTGGATATTCAATTTCTATTCACTTAAGGTTTGAATAACAAAATCCTTACATAGCATTAAAGCAAATTCTGCAGGAGTAGTAGTAACAATAACTGATCACGGTGCTGAATGATAAATAGTGCCTGGGACCCTCTACCAGTGACTTTTCTCATCCACCATATCTCAGGAAAAGATTGTAAAATGTTCTAATGATTTGTTATTTTCTTTAAAAATCACTTCAGATGAAGCTCATGGGATTAAAGATAAATTATGGATCTCGTTATCAAGTTGGCTGAGCGGCAAAGAAACAGAGTAGGGACAATGGGAAGACAGTCTAATGCAATTAGTGGCGTCCCACAAGGATCTGTTTTGGAACCTTGGCTATTTACCAACTTTATTAGATGATGCCACATGTCCAAATTTGCCAATGACCACAAAGATAATTGGCAAGGCAGGAAATGTAAAATAACCTTCATAGATGTAATTCTGGACAAAATTATGGAAAATGGATTTCAATGTAGGCAAATGTGAGTTCATCTACTTTGGACCTAAACAGGATTAATCAGAGTACTTTTTAAATAGTGGAAAACTAGAAATGGTGAAACTCCAGAGACTTGTGTGTTCAGGTAAACAGACCATTAAAATACAATGTACAGGTACAGAAAATAACCAAAAAAGGGCTAATGGAATGCTCGCCTTTATATCTAGAGGAATAGAATACAAAGGGTAGAAATCCTGTTTAGATACACCTGGAACCCTGTGAGCAATTCCGGGCATGATGCCTCAGGAAAGACATACCGGCTTTGAAGCACTGTATAGATTTACCAAAATGGTATCTGAATGCCAAGGAAATTACAAGGAGAGCTTAAACTAGCATTGGTTCTATTCACTAGAATTTCTAAGTGTGGTGGTATGTATTAGGGGTAATACGGTACACCAGGAATGCCGAGGAGCTATTGGGGGACAGATGCTGAATCCCGATTGGATCCTCCACCTACTGGGCTCCACCCAGATAGGAGGGGTATAAGAACCTGGGTTTAATCCCCGCAGCTGCATTCTGTGACTGAGCTGCTGGGGAACGTGTCTGAACAAGTCTGCTCAATAAAGCCTCGATTGAAGTTCTTTACATCTCGCCTCGTGTGTGAACGATGGTGCTACAATTTATTGAGCAGACTTAAAAAGGAATATGGAGCTCCGGATCACCCCGGAGTGCCTGCGAATCAGCCCCCACGCAGCAAACGCAACATCCGCGTTTAAACACTGGCTGGTGTGCTTTGAGGGATACCTCCGAACAGCCCCCGGCAGACCAAGAGAAGATGCAGGTCCTGCATTCCAGGGTGAGTCCCGAAATCTACTCACTCATCGAGGGTGCGGAAGAATTCCCAGAGGCGATCAACTTGCTGAAGGAGATCTACATTAAGCCCGTCAACCAGGTCTACGCACGCTACCAGCTCGCGACGAGACGACAAATCCCCGGGGAATCGCTAGACAATTTCTTCAACGCTCTAACGATCCTGGGACGAAATTGCAACTGCCCAGCGGTTACGGCGAATGAACATACGGACCTCCTGATCAGAGACGCTTACGTAGCAGGTTTGGCATCGTCGCAAATTCGCCAGAGTCTTTTAGAGAAAGACTCTCTCGGACTCACAGAGGTACGGGCCCTCGCAGCCTCCCTCGACGTGGCCTCCCAAAACGTCCGCGCCTATGCCCCCGACCGCGCTGCAGCCCCTTGGGCTCCGTGGACCCCCGCCGCGACCGACCCCCCGGCAACCCCAACCCCTCCGCAAGCGTGCGCAGCCAGAATCCCAGACCACCCGGGGGGCCCCCGCTGCTACTTTTGCGGGCAGCCAAAACACCCCCGCCAGCGCTGCCCGGCCGGCTCGGCCACCTGCAAAAGCTGCGGTAAAAAGGGGCACTACGCAGCGGTGTGCCAGTCCCGTGGGGTCGCCGCTATCTCTGGGGAACAAATGGGACCACTGGCTCAACCCCCCCAGCGACCAACGGGCGGCCAACGGGCGCTGCCATTTTGGACCCCGGACACCACGAGGGGGGGACGGGCGCCGCCATCTTCCTAGTGTGACTCATGGGAGCGGCCATTTTGTCCACCCCTGACCGCGTGCGATCCATGGACGCCGCCATCTTGGCTGACAGGCAAGGACCCCGGTGTGGACGGCTCCACACTGCCTGAAGACAACGATCTGATACACCAACCACGTTTGGCATCGGTGACCCTCGACCAGTCGCGGCCCTGGACGCTCCAGACGACAACGACAAAGGTGCTGGTGAACGGCCACGAGACGCCGTGTTTGATCGACTCGGGGAGCACGGAGAGTTTTATTCACCCGGACACGGTATGACGCTGTTCCCTTGTAATTTGGCCAAACACCCAAAAATGTTTCCTGGCGGCGGGGTCCCACTCCGTTGAAATCAAAGGGTTCTGCATCGCAAACCTAACGGTGCAGGGGAGAGAGTTCAAAAATTACCGGCTGTACGTCCTTCCCCACCTCTGCGCTCCCACCCTCCTGGGGTTGGACTTCCAATGCAACCTCCAGAGCTTAACATTCAAATTTGGTGGCCCTATACCCCCACTGACTATCTGCGGCCTCGCGACCCTCAAGGTCGAACCGCCCTCCCTGTTTGCGAACCTCACCCCGGATTGCAAACCCGTCGCCACTAGGAGCAGACGGTACAGCACCCAGGACCGGACGTTTATCAGGTCCGAAGTCCAGCGGCTGCTGAAGGATGGCATAATCCAGGCCAGCAATAGTCCCTGGAGAGCCCAGGTGGTAGTAATGAAGACAGGGGAGAAGCAAAGGATGATCGTAGACCACAGTCAGACCATCAACAGGTACACGCAGCTTGATGCGTACCCGCTTCCCCGCATATCCGACATGGTCAATCGGATTGCACAGTACAAGATCTTCTCCACCGTGGACCTTATGTCCGCCTACCACCAGCTCCCCATTCGCCCCGGTGACCGCAAGTACACTGCCTTCGAAGCTGACGGGCGGCTATACCACTTCTTAAGGGTTCCATTCGGCGTCACGAAAGGAGTCTCGGTCTTCCAACGAGAGATGGACCGAATGGTCGACCAGCACGGTTTACGGGCCACATTCCCGTACCTCGACAACGTCACCATCTGCGGCCACGACCAGCAGGACCACGAGGCCAACCTCCGCAAATTCCTCCAGACCGCTAACGCCCTCAACCTCACCTACAACGAGGAGAAATGCGTGTTTAGCACCGACCGTCTAGCCATCCTTGGCTACGTAGTGCGTAATGGAGTGATAGGCCCTGACCCCGAACGCATGCGCCCCCTCATGGAGTTCCCTCTCCCCCACTGTACCAAAGCCCTGAAACGCTGCCTGGGCTTCTTTTCTTATTACGCCCAGTGGGTCCCCCAGTACGCAGACAAGGCCCGCCCACTAATCCAGTCCACTACTTTTGCCCTGTCGACAGAGGCCCGCCAGGCCTTCAGCCACATCAAAATGGATATCGCAAAGGCCACGATGCACGCCATCGACGAGTCCCTCCCCTTCCAAGTCGAGAGCGACGTGTCCGACGTAGCTCTGGCGGCCACGCTCAAACAAGCAGGCAGACCCGTGGCCTTTTTCTCCCGGACCCTCCACGCTTCAGACATTCGCCACTCCTCAGTAGAAAAGGAGGCCCAAGCCATAGTGGAAGCTGTGCGACATTGGAGGCATTACCTAGCCGGTAGGAGATTCACTCTCCTCACTGACCAACGGTCGGTAGCCTTCATGTTCGATAATGCACAGCGGGGCAAGATAAAAAACGACAAGATCCTGCGGTGGAGGATCGAACTCTCCACCTACAACTACGAGATCTTGTACCGTCCCGGAAAACTGAACGAGCCGTCCGATGCCCTATCTCGCGGCACTTGTGCCAATGCACAAGTGGACCGTCTCCAAGCCCTCCATGAGGACCTCTGCCACCCGGGGGTCACTCGTTTCTACCACTTCATAAAGGCTCGCAACCTCCCTTACTCCATCGAGGATGTCCGAACAGTCACCAGGAACTGTCAAATCTGCGCAGAATGCAAACCGCATTTTTTCAGACCAGATAGAGCGCACCTGATAAAGGCTTCCCGTCCCTTTGAACGCCTCAGTTTGGATTTCAAAGGCCCCCTCCCCTCCACCGATCGCAACACGTACTTTCTTAACGTCATTGACGAATACTTCTACTTCCCCTTCGCCATCCCCTGCCCCGACATGACCGCGGCCACGGTAATTAAAGCCCTCGGCACCATCTTTACCCTGTTCGGTTTCCCCGCCTACATCCATAGCGACAGGGGGTCCTCCTTCATGAGTGATGAGCTGCGTCAATTCCTGCTTAGCAAGGGCATAGCCTCGAGCAGGACGACCAGCTACAACCCCCGGGGGAACGGGCAGGTAGAGAGGGAGAACGGAACGGTCTGGAAGACCGTCCTACTGGCCCTACGGTCTAGGAGTCTCCCAACCTCCCGCTGGCAGGAAGTCCTCCCGGATGCCCTTCATTCTATCCGGTCCCTGCTGTGTACCACCACTAACCAAACGCCTCACGAGCGCCTCCTTGTCTTCTCTAGGAGGTCCGCGTCTGGAACATCACTTCCGACCTGGCTGGCAGCCCTGGGACCCATCCTGCTCCGAAAGAATGTGCGGGCGCACAAATCAAACCCACTGGTGGAAAAGGTACATCTACTCCACGCAAACCCTCAGTACGCCTACGTGGTCTCTCTGCGGGACCTGGCGCCCGCCGGAGCTCCCCCCCCCCCCAACACAAATCACCTCCCCCTCACTCCCGCCGGTGCATCCCACAGCCACCCCCTTCCCGGGGGGATCGGTCCTCCTCCCAGTCCCGTCCAGGAGTAAGGAAACAGAAGGGGACAGCGCGATGCTCCCAGAGTCGACCGGACCCGAGCCAGCACCACCACCACCACCCGGGCTGAGACGATCGGAAAGGGCGACCAGAGCACCATCTCGACTCATCGAATCGACTTAAGATGTATATAATTCAGTGGCCCAGTAAAGCGGCATTATTGTAAATAGTTAACGCTGCAAATGGGGTAAAATGTGAATAATTCGGTGGCCCAGTAAAAGCGGCATGGTTGTATTTAGTTCAATGGTTAAGGTACCGACCCTGTAAACCCCGACCACCATACCACCCACCACCCCGCCGGGTTCTTTTTTAACAAGGGGAGAATGTGGTGGTATGTATTAGGGGTAATACGGTACACCAGGGATGCCGAGGAGCTATTGGAGGACAGATGCTGGATCCCGATTGGATCCTCCACCTACTGGGCTCCACCCAGATAGGAGGGGTATAAGAACCTGGGTTTAATCCCCGCAGCTTCATTCTGTGACTGAGCTGCTGGGGAACGTGTCCGAACAAGTCTGCTCAATAAAGCCTCGATTGAAGTTCTTTACGTCTCGCCTCGTGTGCGATCGATGGTGCTACACTAAGTTTCAAGAGTGATTTGCTTGATGTTTTCAAGGTATTAAAGGGAACAGACATTTAGAAAGTATTTCCACTGGTTAGGAAAGCTAGGACTGGGGGCAAATTCCAAAAAATAATAACAGATTTTTCAGGAGTGAAATTAGAAAATTTCTATACATAACATCAGAAGTTCGGAATGCTCTTCTCCAAATGGTAATTGATGCTACGTCAATTGTTCATTTTAATATGAGATTGATGTATTTTTGTTGACCAAAATAAGGGATTATGGGACAAAGGCCGATATATTAGCATTCGGCTGAGGATCAGCCATGATCTCATTGAATGCTGGAACAGATTCAAGGAGTTAAATGGCCTGCTCCTCTTCCAGTGAAGACATTTTAGTTGCATTTACTCTGTAGTAGTGGACTGTTCCAGTTTTCCATCCACAACTGCAGCTCTGTGACAGATGATTAGGTTTCTTGCAATGAACTGTACTTCAATGACCTCTTGGTCAGCCAATTACAGGCTGTGTTGGCTACACAGGCATGGAGTATCACCAAAAGATGTCTTAACTGGTTAATACCAGAGTTTCTCACTTGTCAAATTGCTGCCTGAAAGGCCAGTCAAATATTCAGTCAGAGCTTTTTCCAAGGGATGGCCTCTGCTGGGATTTAAAGTCTATCTTCATCTGAGTGTGAGTCCAGTCTAATTTATACATGTTATAAAAAGAGAAAGAAAATGTTTCAGACAGCACTATATTAATTGGTGAAATCAACACAATAATGTATTATTAGGATTGTTATGAAACATCATTAATTTGAGCTAATGTTATTTGCAAAAGTATCGAACATAAAACTACTTAATGGACTTCTTCAAGCAATTTTCGCATCATATTTTAGGATTCAAAGTGACTGTCCACTATATTGATTTAGAAACTTGAATTACAACTTGGTATATTACTTTAATTACTTTGCTGATGAGATCATAAAAATTTAGTTGCATCCATAAATTTACTTTTAGTAAAACTATTACACTTACTATTAAAATATGAAGATTAAAATCTCCCACGATTGTCAAAGAACCTTTCTTAGAACAACCCATTATTTCTTGATTTATATATGGTCCGACAGTGTAGTTACTGTCAGGGGGCCGGTAAACCACTATCACCAGGAAAGAAGTGACTGATACTACAATAACTGTGGGAGATTTTAATCTTCATATATATCAAAGAGTCAAAGGTAGCCTGTGGGATAGCTTCATAATATGTATTCAGGGCTGTTTCTTAGAACTTTACATTCTGAAATCAACCAGTAACAGGCTATTTTAGACCTGATAATGTGTAATGAAATGGGATTGATAAATGATGTCATAGTAAAGGCTGCTCTAGGTAAGATGATCATAATATGATAGGATTCCACATTCAGTTTGAGGGACAGAAGCCTGGTTCTGGAACTAGTGACTTCAACTTAAACAAAGGCTACTCAATGGACATAAAGCCAGAGTTGGTTAACATGAACTGGGAAAATAGGTATGATGATAGAGCAGCAAATGGCATGCATTAAAGGAAATATTTCAGAGATATTGAGGAGAAAGGTAAAAATATATATAAAAATATATTCTATTCAAAAAGATAGGCACTATGAGAAGGATAAAGATCTGTAGCTAACCAAAGATGTTAAGGATGGAATGACATTGGAAGAAACGACACACAATGCTGCAAAGATCGGAAGATTAGGAAAATCTTAGAAACCAGCAAAGGATGACTAAAATATTTATAAAGAGAAAGAAATAGGAATATGAGAAAAAATAAGCAAGAAATATGAAATAGACAGTAAAAGCTTCTAAAAGTACACAAGGACAAGAGTAACATCTTTGAATATTGGTCCATTAGAGAGCAAGATTGAGGAAGCAGTAATGGATAACAAGGATATGACACAGAATTTGAACAATTATTTTGAATCTATATTTGCAACAGAAGACATAAAAAGCATCGCAAGAATAATACAAAGGCAGAGGACAAAAGGGAGAAAGCAACATAAAACAATCACAATTACTGGGGGAAAAAGTTGAGGAAAATTAATGGAACAAAAGTTGAAAAGTCCCCTGGACATGATATCCGTCATCCTGCAGTCTTAAAGGAAATAGCTGCAGTGGAAGCATTTGTGATAATCTTCCAAAATTGCCTAAAATCTGGTAATGTTCCAATTAATTGGAAAGCTGCAAATGTAACTCTCCATTTAGGAAAGGAGGGAAAAGCAGGAAATTAGGCCAGGTAATATAACATCGGTCATTGGGAAAATGGTAGAATTCATTAGAATGTAATAGCAGGGCATTTAGAAATTCACAATACAATCAGACAGAATCTTTTTTTTCATAAATTTAGAATATCCAATTCATTATTTTTCTAATTAAGGAGCAATTAAGGTGGCCAATCCACCTAACCAGCACATCTTTGGATTGTGGGGGTGAAACCCACGCAGACACGGGGAGAATGTGCAAACTCCACACGTACAGTGACCCAGAGCCGGGATCGATCTTGGGACCTCGGCGCTGTGAGGCAGCAGTGCTAACCACTGCATCACCATGCTGCCCTGACCAGACAGAATCAACATGGTTTTGTAAAAGAGATATATTGGGCGTGATCTAACGGAACGGTTTCTAAGTGTGGTAGCGAGTGGTATTTGCCAGGTGGTTCCCGACGGTTGACCTGGCGAGACCATTACCTGTATCAAATGTTAACTAAGGCACTAAATGGGCTTTGCGCTGGAATTGACTGTCCCGCCCGCTGATTTACGTGGACCGCGCTCGGCAGTTCCCCGATAATGAAGGGGAGCAGCTCTTAAACTGAACCCGGTGAGCAAAACCCAGACAACATGCAACTATGCACCGTGCAAACCAGCCCCACGTATCGGTCATGCCAATCTGGCCCGACTGCTGGATGCAGTGGAGTCCAGACAGGATACCATGTTCCTGTATGGGGGTTCGGAGGGTCAGCCACAGGGCAAACAGTGCCACCTGGGAGGCAGTGGCTGCAGCCATCAGTACGGGGAGTGTAACCAGGAGGACTGCCACCCAGTGCCATAGAAGATAAACAACCCCCACTAGGCTGGGGGGTGAGTTGGCACGTCCCCTGGCACTGGTCCCGCCTGCCATCTCAGGTCACAGCCACCCCAATGGTTCTATGGTTAGCACCACCCCCCTGCACAATACCTCGCCTGTGCCCCAGGGCACCGTGGCACCAACCTGCGCATGCTCCCATATCCAGCAGCTGTGCCCAAGCCTGCCCCCAACCCCACGCCACATGAAGTGTGCATCTCACTAACCACCTCTATGTCCGCAAAGGAGAAGTTAGCCCACAAGAGATGAGAAGGAGCCGATGGGTGGAGGGGTGCCGGACATCCAGTATATGGAAAGGGCCCTGGAGGTTGCGTGGCTGACCGAGGACAGATTGGCCTGCATTGCAGTAGTGATCACCACTGACCCACACCTAGATGAACCGTCACATGCTTGTTGTTCAGGCCAGACATAATAGGCGGGATTCTCTAAAAATGGGGCTATGCCCCCACGCCGGTGGGAAAACCACCGAAAGTGAGGAATTCTCACCTTTCTATGGGGCTAGGTTGCCGCCCGAGTCGTCCCCGCTGCTCCAGCTGGCGCCGAAGGGCCGGCGCGAGTTCACACATGCGCGGAATGGCTGGCATGATCTCGCATGTGCGGGGTTCCCTTCTCCATGCCGGCCCCTGGGCAATATGGCGGAGACCTACAGGGGCCCAGCGAGGAGGAAAGAAGGCTCCCGACGGACCAGCCCGCCCGCCGATCGATGGGCCCCGATCGCGGGCCAGGACACCGTGGGTCCCCCTCCCGGGGTCAGATCCTCCCCCCCCCGCATCCCCCCCACCCCAAGACCGCCCCTCACACATACCTTCCCGGTCCCGTCGTGCGTGAGGTGAGTAATTCAAGCCGGCGGGACTGGGCAAAACCTTACGGCTACTCGGCCCATCGGGGCCCGGAGAATTGCCGGGGCGGGGGGGTGGAGGGGGGTGGGGGGGGGGGGGGGCGCTGTCAACAGCCCCCCGACCGGCGTGGTGGGAATCCTGCCGGCCCCCGAAAAAAGGCGCCGGAGAATTGGGCAGCCTGCATCGGGACGGCGGGGCGGGATTCACGCCTCCCCCCATGGATCCACCCCGCTCACTGACCACGGGCTGGATTCTCCGCGAATCGTCGGGATGGGCCACTCCGGCGCTGAGGAGTGGCGTGAACCACTCCGGGTCGGGCCACCCCAAAGTGCGGAATCTGGGTGGCTAGGCCGGCGCCAGAGTGTTTGGAGCCGCGCCAGCCGCCGCGGAAGGGTTAAGCGCCACGCCAACCGGAGCCGAAGGGCCTCCGAGTTGGCGCATGCGCGGGAGCACCAGCGTGTGCTGGCGTCATCCCAGCCCATGCGCAGGGGGGTTCTCCGCACTGGCCATGGCGGAAATTGACAGCGGCCGATGAAGAGGGAAAGAGTGCCCCCACGGCACAGGCCCACCCACGGATTGGTGGTCCCCGATCGCGGGCCAGGCCACCGTGGGGACACCCTGGGACAGATTGCCCCATGCCCCCCCCCCAAAGACTCTGCAGGCCGCCTGTGGGGCCAGCTCCCGCCGGTAATTTACGCTGGCGGGACCCACCAAAAACGGGCGGCCACTCGGCCCATCGCGGGCCGGAGAATCGCCGGGGGGCCGCTGCCAGCAGCCACCGACCGGCGTGCCGCGATTCCCGCCCACGCCAAAACCCAGAGGCGAAGAATTCGGCAGCCGGCGGGGGCGGGATTCATGCCGCCCCCCGGCGATTCTCTGATCCGGCAGGGTTCGGAGAATCATGCCCCACATGTCCATTCTCCCACAGGATCTCCGTCTGATGGTGCTGGCCCATCCGTGGTGTCCCTCTCCAGCTCGCACTGTCGAGGTGACACAGCTGTCATTCCCACCTTCCACCAGAGCTGAGACACACACGCCAGTGGGTGAAAATAGTGGACAGATCTCTGGGGCATAATCTGGTGAGCACCGCACAGTTGCTGATGCACATCAAGTGGAGGGAGAAAAATCCAGGGGGAATAGCAGGAAGATGTCTGCTGGACCCCAGGACCCTGCTGGGCCCCAGTCCGATGTTGAGCCGATGGAATATGCTATCCTGAAGCTCATGCAGACGGTAGGGTGTCCCTGAGATTCAGAGGGAAATGCCAGGGATACTCCACTGGGTCCATAACCGATTGAAGGAATCCCAAAGACTACGGATGCAGGAGATGGCACCGACAATGCATGACACAACACCAACACTGCTAGGGTGGCAACCACAATGGAAAGCCTGGAGCACAACATCAGAACCATGAGTGGTGGTGCCCAAGGCATTGCTCAGTCAGTGATGGACATGGCTGAGGGCCTCTACAGCTGATCCCGGTCACTGAGGGATGTGTCCCTGATGCAGGTGGATCTTGTCCAGGTGCAGCAGAGCATGTCCCAGACTCAGATGGGCATTGCTGCAGCGCTCCAGTACATGTTCCAGTCTTACATGGGCATTGCTGAGGTGCTCCGCTGCATGGCCCAGTCACTGAGGACCGTGTCCCAATCTCAAATGGAACTTGCCCTTGGGTAGATATTGCTGAGGCACTCGAAAACATATCCCAGTCACTGAGGGACGTGCCCAAATGCAACTGGACATTTGTCAGGTGCTACAGAGCGTGGGCATTGACACCATGGTGCAGACAATGGGGAGCCACCAGGGCTGGCAGAGCCAGATAATGCAGGGGCTTCTCAAGCTCAATCCAGGTGTCCCTACAACCTAAGGTGACCCACAATGGCCCTACGGGCACCGACCGGGAGGAGGGAGCGCCGGAGCCGCCCTACAGTGAGGCGGTGGTCACCAGCTATCCCGGGTTTCCCTCCCCCTCCTACCCCCCTTCATGACACCGGCACGTCTTGGAGCCAGCGGGTAGAACAGGGTGGTATGGCGATGCTTGTGCCACCTCTGATTGGCATTCTGGGGACACTCCTAGACATAGCGATAGAGCACAGAAGGCTAAGAAGATTGATCATCACTGAGAGAGCACTTGGGTGGGGCAGCAGGATCAGTAGCTAGGGACAATTAGGATTACGAGTGTACACCATTTAAACACGTTGCACCCAACACATGTGAAGCTCCTGTCATGTTATTCCGCACTGCGGGCCGGCCTGCACAACCCTTCCCATTTGGTCTCTGCCCCAGCCCCAGCCTCCCAGGCACCGTGGTCCTAGATCTGGGCTCCCTCCCCCACGTGCTCACCACGTGGAGATGATGGGTATGAGTGTGCTGTCAGAAGACAGACAGGAGTCAGACAATGATAGAGAGTAAGGAGCACCAGAGCTTACCAAACAGTGAGTTGTCATTACCCCCCTGTCTTGTATATTACCCCCCTGACAGTGCCGACACAGGTTCATAACCCTGGAGTCATGTAACACAGACCGTGGGAGGATGGAGGAGGGTGAGGGGTGTGGGCATGGAGTAGTGTGCAGGGAATGGTTGGGGGAGTGGGGGTGGCGCACGGGGAATGGTTGGGGGGTGAAACGGGAACAGTAGGGGGGGGGGGGTGCATGGGGGGAATGTTTGGGGGTGGGGGGGTGGGAGGGAGGAGGGAGAGACAGACTGGGAGGGAGGACGGGGGACGGGGGTGGGAAGTGGGTGGGAAGGGGGAGGGGGTTAGATGACGGACGGAGCCACGTACAATGAGAAGCGGGCAAGGATTAGGGCCTTCCTGACCCTCGGGGCATGCCAGACGCTTGCCACCATCGCCTATCCTCCATCCTCCGGCTGTTCCCAGGGGATTTTCTGCGCCATGGTGCCACTGCCCTCAGCGATACCCATCTGTGACCAGGCCACCTCCCCTACCCTTACATTCCCTGTTATCTCCCAGGGTGCCATCCGATGAGCTGCTTGTGTTGGGGGACCATTCCCTGCACATACACACCTGGCCAGGGCAGGGGCCCCTCAAATCAGACACCAGACTGCTGCTGGGAACAGCACTGGGACTGGGCTCAGGCAGCCACCCTGATCCACACACCCATACTCTGGTCCCAGGGATATGCCCTGTGCTGAGGCCCAGCTCTAGAGTGTTTGATTGTTAGCTGCTGCCTCTGCGGTGTTGAAGCCTCCAGTGTTCAGGCAAAGTGTCCCTGCCTCACAGTCTGATTGGGATGCCGGGCAGTAACATCCACCTGCGACATGTCACGTCTACCCATGGGAACCCACTTGAGAGCTGTGAAGTGCTGACATTACTAACATTACCAATTCCCTATTAGCAAAATGTGACCTTCACCATATTAGCACGGATGGGGTTCTGTCCTGGAGGTGTTCAGGGGGATGAATAGAGAGAAGCTGTAGTTGCCCCTAGTATGACATGCATGATCCAGTTCGGTGCCCCTGGGCTGACTGCCTGTTTTCCAAGATGGCTACTCACCTCCTCCGATTCCCTCAACAGCCATTTCGCCAGCTTCACATTTTTAAATAGGTGTGCTAGAGCACCCGTGTGACTGCTCGCTGGGGAGCCGTTTAGATCATGGGAGGCTATTCGATAGGGGGTCTTTCCTGTTAATGGGATGAAGATTGACCTTAATTGATGATTATTGGTTTCTCGCCACACCGCTGCGGGATCCAGATCTTGCCAACGGGAGCGGGCTGGTTAATTCGGAAACCGATCGCTGCCTGGCGCGGTTCCCAATTTCGGACTCTCCCCGATCTAACTGGGGCATTTGGATTTGTGCATGGCACGGATGTTAGATCATGCCCTATGTTTGACAAATTTATTGGTGAACTTTGAGGATGTAACAGGTCGGGTGCATAAAGGGGAACCGCTACCAGAGAACCAGAGAATCCCCATGGTGCAGAAGGAGGTCATTTGGTCTATCAAATCTGCACCAATCTCTGAAAGAGCACCCACTCAGGCCCACTCCACTGCCCTACCCACACAATACCCCCCAACCTGCACATCCCTGGACACTAAGCGGCAATTTATCATAGTCAATCTACAATCTACACTCTACAAGTCTTAGTACAATTGGAGAGGATATTGGTGAAACCTTAACCTGGATTACTGTGTACAGGTTTGGTCTCCTGTCTCAAGGAAGATATTACTTTTATTGGAAGCTGTTCAGAGTAGGTTCACCAGGCTGAAGAAAGGGTTGCCTTATGAGGAAAGGTTGGGTAGGTTAGGCCTATACTTATTGGAATTTAGAAGAATGTAAGGTGTTCTTCTTGCATGTACGATTCTGAGGGGGCTTCACAGGGTGGATGCTGAGAGGATGTTTCCACTCATGCGGAATCTAGACTAGGGGTCACAGTTTAAAAATAAGGGGTTCCCATTTAAGATGGTGATGTGGAGGAATATCTACTCTTATAGGGCCATTGGTCTTTCCTCTCTATGGAAAAGAAGCCTATGGAAAAGAAGCCTAGTGGTGTCCACATGGGGACCACCTATCATAGATTATCATAGAATTTACAGTGCAGAAGGACGCCATTCGGCCCATCGAGTCTGCACCGGCTCTTGGAAAGAGCATCCTACCCAAGGTCAACACCTCCACCCTATCCCCATAACCCAGTAACCCCACCCAACCCAACTCTATGGAAAAGGAGGTTGGGTCATTGTATTTATTCACGGCTGGATTAGATAGATTCTTGATTGAGAAGATAGTCATGAATTTATCCCTAAATGCATTCCAGTCACTCAAGCGCGTCATAGAATCATACAATTTACAGTGCAGAAGGAGGCCATTCGGCCCATCGAGTCTGCACTGGCCCTTGGAAAGAACACCCCACCTAAGCCCACACCTCCATCCTATCCCCGTAATCCATTCACCCCACCCCACCTTTTTGGACACTCAGGGCAATTTATCATGACCAATCCACCTAACCTGCTCATCTTTGGACTGTGGGAGGAAACCGTGCACCCGGAGAAAACCCACACACACATGGGGAGAAAGTGCACATTCCACACAGAAGATACCCAAGTCGGGAATCAAAGCTGGAGCTGTGAATCAACTGTGCTAGCACTGTGCTACCATGCCCCCCCCCCCCAAAAAAAAAAACCTGAGCCCGACTGGGTGGCCCTCGCAGTGGTCCAAGGGTTAAGGTAACCCCTTGATGGAGCTCATAATCGATTGCAATTCACTTACCTCTCTTTGATGTGGTTGATGTTTGTAAACATTGTGGTTTCAGTACCCTCCCATGTAGGGAGATGAATGAATCAAGGCAGCAGCTGTTTTGTGGAAGCTGTCAATCACAGTCCAATACTCAAAATTAATGAATGGATTGCAGCTACAGGATCTGAGGGATTGTAACACAGGTCACAGTTGCACTCTTTCCAGGAATAGATTCCTAGTGCTTCCAGGTAAGTTTTACAACTATAATTTCTGTCACTGTCCCTGTCTGGGCTGCTCTTTAGCTTCCAGATAGGGGTCTTTTATCTGGGGGAGTCTGTGGAGGGGTCCCTCTAGTTAGGGGCAGCACGGTAGCATTGTGGATAGCACAATTGCTTCACAGCTCCAGGGTCACAGGTTCGATTCCGGCTTGGGTCACTGTCTGTGCGGAGTCTGCACATCCTCCCCGTGTGTGCGTGGGTTTCCTCCGGGTTCTCCGGTTTCCTCCCACAGTCCAAAGATGTGCAGGTTAGGAGGATTGGCTATGATAAATTGCCCTTAATGTCCAAAATTGCCCTTAGTGTTGGGTGGGGTTACTGGGTTATGGGGATAGGGTGGAGGTGTTGACCTTGGGTAGGATGCTCTTTCCAAGAGCCGGTGCAGACTCGATGGGCCGAATGGCGTCCTTCTGCACTGTAAATTCTATGATAATCTATGATAGGTGGTCCCCATGTGGACACCACTAGTTAGTGGGTCTCTGTGGGGGGGTTCCCTTATTTACAGGGTCACGGGGGGGGGGGATCCCTCTAGTTAGCGGGGCCTCTGGGAAGAGTTCCTTAATTTAGGGGACCCTGTAGGGTTTCCTTTCGTTAGGAGGATCTGGTCGGGAGGGGAAGGGGTTCCCCTATTTAGGGGGTCCCTGTGTGGGTCCTCCTATTTAGGAGGTTTCTTGAGGGGTCTCTGTGGCAGACTGTGGGGTGGGCAGGTTGTGCATTGTGGAAGGGGGGAGAGTGGCCCTCAGATGGGCTTTGGGGCAGCTCCATTAAGGGGTTACCTTAACCCTTGGACCACTGTTAGGGCCATCAAGTCAGGCTCATGTTTGGGGAGACCTGTAGTAATCCCCCCCCACATGAATCCCGGCCCAGAGGACCAGAGAATTATGGAAGGCTGGAGAATAGGGTGTCAGGCCCGCTAATTGAACATTCATTTCCATCTTCCTGCTAGCACGCAGTTGCGAGCCCCAATCCCCCTGCTAGCAGGGGGCCGTAGAATTGCGAACGCCGCCCAGCGCTGACTGATTTTTGATTCTCCGCCGCATCGGGGATCCCGCTACCGGCGGCAGGCGGTGGAGAATACAGGCCAGTGTGTTGCTATGAGAACATAGATGGATCCTAGTTGTTCTTGTCTTTTTATAGGAATTGAAATTGTTTCAGTGCTACTCTGGGGTGAAATTCTCCCGAAACGGCGCGATGTTCGCCGACTAGCTCCCAAAACGGCGCCATTTAGACGGGCATCGCGCCGCCCCAAAGGTGCGGAATGCACCGCATCTTTGGGGGCCGAGCCCCAACATTGAGGGGCTAGGCCGGCGCCGAAGGAATTTCCGCCCTGCCAGCTGGCGGAAACGGCCTTTGTTGCCCCACCAGCTGGCGCGGAAATGATATCCCCGGGAGGCGCATGCGCGGGAGCGTCAGCGGCCGCTGACAGTTTCCCACGCATGCGCAGTGGAGGGAGTCTCTTCCGCCTCCGCCATGGTGGAGACCGAGGCGGAGGCGGAAGGGATAGAGTGCCCCCACGGCACAGGCCCGCCTGCGGATTGGTGGGCCCCGATCGCGGGCCAGGCCACCGTGGGGGCACCCCCCGGGGCCAGATCGCCCCGTGCCCCCCCCCCCCCCCAGGACCCTGGAGCCCACCCACGCCGCCTTGTCCCGCCGTTCAAAAGGTGGTTTAATCCATGCCGGCGGGACAGGCAATTTATCGGCGGGACTTCGGCCCATCCGGGCCGGAGAATCGAGCGGGGGGGCCCGCCAAGCGGCGCGGCGCGATTCCCGCCCCCGCCGAATATCCGGTGCCGGTGACTTCGGCAACCGGCGGGGGCGGGATTCACGGCAGCCCCCGGCAATTCTCCAACCCGGCGGGGGGTCGGAGAATGACGCCCCTGGTCTTTTCCCTCACCTCTTTTTTTGTACATTGATGATTGTATTAATGTTGCCTCCTACACTCACCAAGAAATGGAAAATGAAATTAATTTTCCTTTAGTTTTAGGCAATGGAATAAAGGGTCAGTGGTATCATCGTTACGAAGTTGGTGGTTTGGCAGAAAAGAGAGAGTGGTAGTGAACAGCTATTTTGTGAAGTGTAGAAAAATATACTATGGCATTCCCCAGGGGTGGCTATTAGGAGCATCTGCTTTTCCTGATATATAATAATGAATTAGACTTGAGTGTATCAGGCATAATTTCGAAATTACCGATGACACAACACTTGGAGATATTCTGAACTGTGATGAGGATAATTTTCAACAAGTCATAAACTGGTGGAATGGAAGGACATGTTGGAGATAAAATGGAAATGTAAAGAGTTAAATTTTAATTGGACGAATGAAGAGAGGCAATACAAAATAATGTGCACAAATACTTTCACCATCATCACCTTTGCCAGTTAATGACTACCACCCTATCACAGACCATCCGGGCGCGATTCTCCACTCCCACGCCGAAGTGGCCGCGCCATCGTGAACGCCGTCGAGATTCACGACGGCGCGAAACGGCCCCGATCCCGACCGATTCAGGGCCCGAAAATGGGCTAGGATCGGGGCCGCGAGAACCTCGAGGGGGCGTGCTGCGAAGGCCGCGTCGTCACCGTGCGATGCCCGAATGATGCAGCGCTGCGTCATAAATTGCGCGATCTGCGCACAGAGGACCCGGAGGAGAAGAGAGGAGATGGCTGAGCCCTGAAGAGCCGCACTGAGGGCACCCCCCGGGGTCAGATCGCCCCACGCCCCCCCCCAGGATCCCGGAGCCCGCCCACGCCGCCTGGTCCCGCCGGTAAATACCAGCTTTGATTTACGCTGGCGGGACAGGCAATTTCTGGGAGGGACTTCGGCCCATCCGGGCCGGAGAATTGAGCGGGGGCTCCCGCCAACCGGCGCGGCCCGATTCCCGCCCCCGCCGAATCTCCGGTACCGGAGACTTTGGCGAGGGCGGGATTCACGGCGGCCAACGGCCATTCTCCGACCCGGCGGGGGGTCGGAGAATGACGCCCCAGATTCAGAGCAGTTCCAGGATATTTTATTTTTGTTGAAGTCCATCAATGATTCTAAGATTTGGGCCAAACATTTCTGGATAGTCATTGCAATGGCATTGGAGCTGTTAAGAGCACCTTCCCACATTATGTAAATGACCCATTTGTCATGGATTTTCAGAGGGTCTGCATAAGGGCAGATGGATGAGTGGGAGTTGAATACTGCCATGTTTCTGATGATAAAGCCACAAATCGGCATAGCGGCACAGTGGTTAGCACTGCTGCCTCACAGCACCAGGAACTCGGGTTCCATTCTGGCCTTGGGTAACTGTCTGTGTGGAGTTTGTACTTTCACCCCGTGTCTGCGTGGGGTTTCTCCCACAGTACAAAGAAGTGCAGGTTAGGTGGATTGGCCATATTAAGTTGTCCATTAGTGTCCAAAGATTAGGTGGGGTCGCGGGGATAGGGTGGGGGTGTGGGCCTAGGTAGGGTGCTCTTTCAAAGCGATGGTGCAAACTTGATAGGCTGTATGGCCACCTTCTGCACTGTAGGGAGTCTATGGTTCCAAGGCAGAGAATCGAGGATTGGCTGAGAAACAGGATAGGCGCCTGATTCCAATGCTCCGGTCCTCCGCCGGCGACAGCAGCGAGCTACATGGCCCATGCCGGCGAAATATGATTAACTTGCTGGAAGCCCGATGCTCCACCCTCCACAATGTTCCAGCCCTCTCACCAGGAGGCAAACAGACCTCAATTGGTGCAAATACTTACGAGCGGGTTTCAGACGCCATGGCCGTTGAGGGGGAGCAAAGAGGTAAGCAAACTTTTCAGGCTTTGTGAGGGGTGTATGCCTCGGAGAGTGGTGGGGAATGAGTTGATGGCAAATCCGTGGACTTGGGGTGTCCCCCTCGGGATCTGGGTGCCCTGGCTGAGACCCTCATTGCTGCATAAATTCATTTGAACCCACCCAAGTTACAGATAAGCTCCAAGTTACAGATTTGCGGCTTTTGAGATACTGGCAGTATCCTACAACTGCTCTGAAGGCTTCTGGTGATGTGAAAACCCACCCAACTCTCTGAAGACCCTCATACCCCTGCAGTATCATCAAGACAATGGGCATGGGCATGCTCAATCGCCGGCCCACCAGGTGTTTGCGCTCCTCAGTGCATTCCTCAGAAGCACATCCCCCCCACCCAGGGCAGCTTGGTGGTGAAATGGTTAGCACTGCTGCCTCATGGCACCGAGGACCTGGGTTCGATCCCCGGTCTCTGTTCATGTTGAGTTTGAACATTCTCCCCGTGTCTGTGTGGGTTTCACCTCCATAACCCAAAGATGTGTAGGGTAGGTGAATTGGCCATGCTAAATTGGCCCTGAATTGGGAAAAAAAAAAGAATTGAGTTCTCTAAATTTATATTAAAAAAGAAGCACAGCCTCACAACAGAGGAAGCAGAGGATTAACAGAGCTCACCCCAGACAAAGGACACATGCACCGTGGCTGTTGGAACCCGCCCTGGCATGCAGCGCCTCTCAGGGCGAATGCCTCATCAGTGACTATCAGTGAGCCCAGCCCTGAGAATCACAAGCTGTTTCCAAGCCTAGCCTGTTCACCGTGCCCTTGGTCCCATCTATTCTGCCATGGCCAGGAACCCGGCCCAGCTCCCTGTCACAACCTGTATGTTAAACCCAAGCACATATAACACTGCAGGTAAGGTACCAGCAAATGCACACATCCCTTACTCACCCCCATCTGTTGGACCTGCCTGCGCACCAGGCTTTTAGCATAGAGAAGAATGATTGCCCAAAATGACTGAAACCACCACACTATCAGTTGCCACCCTCCTGGCAGGGTAACTTAAGGCTAACCCAATGATGAGACCCAGTGAGTAGACCTGACTGGGAGAAGCAGTTCAAGGGCCACAGAGGCTATCGCTAACACCGTTTGCAGTAGGCATCCATACCTCTGTTGGCAGGGATAGGTGATGAGGACAGAGGCACCCCACAGATCAGGCCAGCTGCCAGTCATTGATGGGGACAGGGGTGCAGTGTGGAGTACATCATCTTTAAGAGGCCGGAGAAGGCGGTGGGGGTGAAGACATGTTGAGGGTGGCAAAGGAGTACAACTCATGGTGACCATGTAACCTGGTGGCATTGGGTGGTTAAGGGAATCTTCATTTGCTGATATTCTCTGTATCTCCCACTCCCCCGCAGACACATGGATCTCAGACTGTGGCGAGCAATGCTTGCTATCTACCTGGTCGCTGCTGCTGCTATTGTGGATGTACGGCACCGAGAGTGCCAGGGCGAGTCCTGGAGGACCTTGCACAAGAGGAGCCTGCCCCAGAAGAGCAGGGGACTTTCAAGCGTCAGCTGTCCAACAAGCTGAGGAGGAGGTGCGAAGGAGACGCAGCATCAGGCCACCGGTATACCATCGGCGCCTGTCCTTCGAGGATCTGCCAGACCGCATGTGTCACCACTGAAATCGGCTCACCAGGGAGACAGCGCGCCACCTCTGCCAGATAGTGGCACACCTGGCACTGCGGGGGTATGGAAGGCGCACCCGCTCCTGATGGCCATCGAGTTGATAGTCACCCCAAACCTTTATGCCTCCGGCTCATTCCAGGGCGTGAGCGAGGACCTGCGTGATATCTCTCAAACGTCCAAACACAGGTGCATCCGCAATGACACGGATGCCCTATCTGCCTGTTTATCAGATTACATCACTTTCAACCTGCCCGGGCAGCTGCATTTGCCGCCTTTGCTGGCATTCCCCAGCTCCAGGAGGTGATCGATGTTATGCATGTCGGCCTCTGAGCATCAGTTCGACAAGAGGTGCCCTTCATGAAGAGGAAGGGCTTCTACTTCCTGATTGTGCAGTTGATGTGCGACTGACAGCTGCACATCATGCATGTGTGCGCCCGATATCCAGGCAGCATGCACGAAGCATACATCCTGGCGCACTCGTCGGTTCCTGGCACCTTCAAGGTGCTCCCTCGGTAGAAGGATTGCCTACTGTCCGACAAGGCTTACCCGCTGAGATCATGACTAAAGATGCCTGTGCAGAGTCCCCAGGCTGAGGCAGAGAACCATTATAATGATGTTCAATAATCATCCAGGCGCGTCATGGAGTAATGCACTGGTCGACTCAAGATGCGCTTCCGATGCCTGGACCGCTCTGGTGCAGCATTCCAATATAGCCCCCAGAGATCTTCGAGCATCGTGATGGCCTACTGCATCCATGACATCGCATAGTAGTGAGGCGACAGGCTGGAGGAGGAAGAAGTATGGCAGGCCTCATCTGACAAGGAGGATAGAATTACAGTCTGCGGTGAGTGGAGGACTTAAAAGCTGCTCCATCTTGTAAGGCTACAAACACAAATCGGGACACCAGCGAATCAGACCCCAGCAGGGCCAGCAATCGCTCGGGCTGGGTGCCCACACATTTGCATGCCTGATTTTTACCCTTGACGGGGTGCCTGGAAACAAAGAACATAATGTCAGGATAAGAAGTAGAACATGGAGGACTGAGATGAGGAAGAATTTATTCACTCAGGCAGTGGTGAATCTCTGAAATTCTCAGAGGGCTGTGGAGGATCAATCAATGAGTACATTCAATACAGATTGATCAATCTCTAATTATTAAAGATATCAAGGGATGGGTCAAAGTGCTCGGGAAAACAGCATTGAGGTAGAAGATCAGCCATGATTTAGGTGAACAACAAAACAGGCTCGAGGGGCTGTATAGCCTACCGCTGTTCGTACTTCCTGTGTTCTTATAACAGACTGAGCTGTCTGCATAGGGATTATGTTCTTATGAAGCTGAAAGTCATCCATTTATTTACTTTTGATGCCTGCGAATTTCTCTGGGTTGAATAATGAGCATAATGGATGTACTATTTACTTGATTTTTGTCTATCTTTGCCTTTTTTTTTGTGTTACTCACATCAAACTGTTCGGATCTTGCAGCATGTAAAACACAATGTATTATTTTGCATTGATATAATCATCTGAATTCTAGCTTTTATATTACTCTGTAGATTGCATAAATAAATTAATTCTGTTGGGTTCCTATGAAATTTAGAGATGCTATTATCTTGTCGGGATGGAGATTAAAATGACTACTGCAATTCAGTGTTCCATCAGGCCTCTGCTTATTTCTTTTCTGCTATTGTCTCCCAGCCCAGTTTGATGTAGTTATATAAGCCTCCAGTATGCTGCAGGTTAAACCATTTTATTTTGTTTCTCATACTTTCACTCAGTTTATTTAAATACTTAAGAAAAAAATGCCAATCCTTACAAAATCCAAAAATGCACCCTTTCAACAGAATTACTGTATTATACAGGTCAAGACATGCATTTTGAGCAAAAACTCCTCCAACTACATACCATTAAATAATAATGCGTTGACAAAAACAAAATGAATACGTGATTGCAATTTGAAATAATTTCAGAAATGTTGAAAATATAAAGTAAGATGATAAGCATCTGAAGAAAGGAGGGCACTTCATGGGCGTCATTCTCCGACCCCCCGCCGGGTCGGAGAATGGCCGTTGGCCGCTGTGAATCCCGCCCCCGCCGAAGTCTCCGGTACCGGAGATTCGGCGGGGGCGGGAATCGGGCCGCGCCGGTTGGCGGGACCCCCCGCTGGATTCTCCGGCCCGGATGGGCCGAAGCCCCGCCCAGAAATTGCCTGTCCCGCCGGCGTAAATCAAAGCTGGTATTTATCGGCGGGACCAGGCGGCGTGGGCGGGCTCCGGGGTCCTGGGGGGGGGGGCGCGGGGCGATCTGACCCCGGGGGGTGCCCCCACGGTGGCCTGGCCCGCGATCGGGGCCCACCGATCCGCGGGCGGGCCTGTGCCGTGAGGGCACTCTTTCCCTTCCGCCTCCGCCACGGCCTCCACCATGGCGGAGGCGGAAGAGACTCTCCCCACTGCGCATGCGCGGGAAACTCTCGGCGGCCGCTGATGCTCCCGCGTTTGCGCCGCATTTCCGCGCCAGCTGGCGGGGCAACAAACGCCATTTCCGCCAGCTGGCGGGGGACCAAACGCCATTTCCGCCAGCTGGCGGGGCAACAAACGCCATTTCCGCCAGCTGGCGGGGCGGAAATCCCTCCGGCGTCGGCCTAGCCCCTCAATGTTGGGGCTCGGCCCCCAAAGATGCGGAGCATTCCGCACCTTTGGGGCGGCGCGATGCCCGTCTGATTGGCGCCGTTTTTGGCGCCAGTCGGCGGACATCGCGCCGTTGGGGGAGAATTTCGCCCCATATTCTGAGGTTCATTGTTCATCAAAACGGAGATATTTAAGAAGGTAAGACTGAGTCAGTGAACCATTCAACCTGGTTCTCTGTTACCTTCCTGGATTCCTCACCTCCCAGCCCATTGCCCTGTTGCCAATAAAATTCCTCCTAATTCTTTAGGGTACTGATGGTTTGATCCAAGATGTTCCTGGTGACAGTTTGGGTTTTATTGTAACTGAGCCATCCAGGTCAGGCTAATGGGCACAATCAAGGTTGCTCCCAGGTTGGCAGGCACTCAGCGACAGGATGTTTAGTACATTGGCTCACACCAACTGCATGGATAGTCCCTGTGGTATCTCTAATATGTGGTTCCACAGTCACATGTTGCCCTTTCCTCCCATACACCAATATTGAATTGTGATTATCTAGCAATGCTGTCATTCCCAACTAGAAAGAATCCACTAGTATAGAAATTGAGATCCCATATGACGTTAATGCCGCTGGCAACACTGCCTTCATCTTGCTAATAATCTAGTTGGGGCAGATGGTACAATTCAGTGACAACCTCCTTGGTGAATCAAAGCCATTTCAGACACTGCTCCTGGTTGAGGTAGATGGAAACATGCAGCCTTCTCCTGAAAAGCCTCTTCCCTCTGCACACGGCTTCTGCTCTCTGTTTCCTGTGCTCCATACTTGTGTTATTTGCAGCCGAAAAGGGACTGAACCTCCAGCTCCCTTTATTCACACAGACTTTGTCCTGGCCAACTTTCCAACTCCTCTGATCTCCTCATCACAGTCCAACATCACTACCTTTGAATCCAAAAATACTTCCAGACTCCCTCAATCACATTCACCAGAGCATTTCCACTCATGCTGCAGCAGCAAATGGAAGTCAAAGGCACCTCATCTGCAAGTCCCAAGGTAGTCCCTTTACATAATCCTATTTGGGTTGAGGGTATCAATAAAACTGTAATCATCAGAAGGGGCGTTCATGTAGTTTATTTAACTGGGTGTGTTTAAGGCAAAGGGCGTGATCTACCCAAATGGGAACAGAGTCCATAAAGTGCGATTAGCCGGGTGTTTCCTGGCCATTGCAGGGCCGAGAAACATCACACTATTGAATGATCATTTGAGTAGATTGGGAGCCACAGTGAGGAATGTGCATCCAAGGCTGCACTTAGTCCCATTTCATGCACTGAGGAGCTCTGCTCACTGGAACTCCTCAGTACAGGATGCGATTGGGATGCCATTTTTAAATGGTGTCCTAATCTCTCAGCCCCCCAATGCCATACCTCCCAAGCCCTAAATCACTGATAAGGGGAGCCTCAGGCCCCCACACACAGTAATCACTCCTCATGTACAAATTCTACGTCTAAGCTACTTCTACAACTAACAGCCCTTTACTTAACTTGGAACTGGCCCAGCAGGTCAGGGAAACAAATGGCCTTTCATTCGGGTTCTGAGCCTGCGGGATTCGAAGTTGGTACAGATTGATAGCTAGGAGCGCCTATCTCGTAGCGAGCGTTGAAGTAAGACTTACAGTTTCGACCAGCTGCTGAAGAGTGAAGAGCTGGAGAAGCGGTGGAGAAGAGAGCGACTTGAACTTGGGGCTCAATTCTTATAGTCCCCAGGAGCTTCCCGCCTATCGGGGCGGACCCTGTACCTGGTCCCAAGTGATTGGACTTTGTCCCAATCGCTTGGTTCAATTTTCTCCAATGCTGGAGCGGTTCCCTGATCGATGGGCGGTCTTGAGGTGGTTGTTCACCTCCTTTTGTGTAGGTTCCTGCTGGCGCCGAAGAGTCTAGTTTTGCTTTGTGTGCCTAAATGTTGCTTATTGTTCCCGGGATTGCTCATTAGTATGCAGATGGCTGTTGTTTTGTTATGCTGATGGTTGCTGGTATCGATAGTGTCTGGCCTTTCCAGAGGTAAATACACAGCCAACCTGCAGCTGCTCGTTTGTGTCTTGTTGGCAGACTTTCCCATCAGCCTTTGCCATTCACCATTTTGAATCGGGAGCTGGCCATTTTAAGTGGCTACAGCGCCAAGGTGCCAGCTTTGCACCAGCAGTGTCAGGTGTCATCCTGCCCAGACAGCAGTCACCTGGGGGCCTCCTATCCCCTGGGTGACCCCTACTCATGTCATTCCGTCTGGTCCCCGTTTGTGGAAATCAGAACAGAACGGCATTTGGCCGAGGTCTCCAAGGTGAGGGAATTAGATCCCATGCCTTGGGTAGATCATGGGAATGCATATTAGAATGAAACTAGCTGTCTCACTCTAATATGCAGATTTGATAAAACATGAACCCGCCCACAATGGCCGGGATTCACTTTGCAGTACCTTGCGAGATCTAAGCTGGGTAGATCCCGAAACAGGGATTTACCTGCATCCACCAGTCACATTACACCATGCTGCCTTTCGGGCAGATCGCGACTTGTAGATCTTGCCCAGTCTTTTGGGGTGGGGGATGCTGATGCAGATTATTTAACGGGGAGTGTTAAAGACAGAGGCCGGGATTCTCCGGCCCCCCGAATCCCCGGGGGGCGGAGCGAATCCCGCCCCTCTGCTGCAACACCGGCTGCCGTATTCTCCGGAGCCGGTTTTCGGGCGGAGGTGGGTTTTACGCCACGCCGATCAGGGCCGTTGGCAGCGGCTCACCCGGCAATTCTCCAGGCCCCAATGGGCCGAGCGGCCGTTGTTTCCTAGCCAACCCCGCCGGCGTGAAATGGACATGGTCCATCATGGCGGGACCTGGCTTGTAGGCCAGCTAGGTGAGTCCTCGGGGGGGCGCGGGGAGATCCGGTCCCGGAGGGGGCCCCCCATGGTGGCCTGGCCCGTGGTCGGAGCCCACCGATCTACGGGTGGGCCTGTGCCATGGGGGCACTCTTTCCTTCCGCGCTGGCCTCTGTAGGGCACTGCCATGGCCGGCGCGGAGAAGTCACCCCCCTGCGCATGCGCAGGAACACACCGGCCGGTCTGCGCATTCGCGGAACCACGCCGGCGGTTCTGCGCATGCGCCAATTCGCGCCAGCCCTTCGCCGCCGGTTGGCACGCGCCAACCCCTGCGGTGCTGGCCTAGCCCCTGGAAGCGCGGAGAATTCCGCACCTTCTAGTCGGCTCAATGCCAGAGTGACACCGGTGTCAGGCCATCCGGCCAGTTGCGGGAGAATCCCGCCCAGAATGTTGACAAAACCTGTGATATCTATAATAATTATTGTCACAAGTAGGCGCACATTAACACTACAATGAAGTTACTGTGAAAATCCCCTAGTCACCACATTTCGGCGCCTGTTCGGGTACGCTGAGGGAGAATTCAAAATATCCAATTCACCTAACAACACATCTTTTGGGACTTCTGGGAGGAAACCGGAGCACCTGGAGGAAACCCATGCAGAAAGAGGGGACAACGTGCAGGCTCTGCACAGATAGTGACCCAAGCTGGAATCGAACCTGGGACCTTGGAGCTGTGAAGCAACAGTGCTACCCACTGTGCTACCTGGCTGCCCATATCTATGATGGCAATTTGTGAACCAA